>NC_138779.1:13631326-14074819 GCF_965119305.1 Pelophylax lessonae | reverse complement strand
TATCTGCAGAGACTTGCTTGTATTAGGCAGTGTTTCTGTGTCTGAGCCCTGGAAGAAGCATGCGGTGTGTGCTGGGAGCCGTCTGATTGGTTACAGGGAGGAGCTAAGCTCTCTCACTCTATATTACGAATTCTGATTCGTAAATAATATTCTTATTATGAATGAGTCATCCAGCTCACTGAAATGTATCCATTCAAAAGGCAGACTTGGAGAGCAGATAAACTCGGTATTTTAAAAATGACCACAATATCAATACCGTGGGTATGCAATACCGCGATATATCGAATTACCGAAAACCGGCACATCTCTACACTGGGGTGAAGGGGGAAATAGGACAGTGTTAATGGGGGGTGGTTAGGCAAAGGATACTGCTAAGGGGGGAGGGAAGAGGACACTGCTTTTGGGGGGGGAAAGAACACAACAGTGGGGGGACGATGTGTCCTCTGCCCCCTCCAAAAGCAGTGCCCTCTGGGGAGGAGAGAACAGGACACTAATGTTGGGGGTGATAATCCTGTGAAGAGGATAGGGGGCACTACAGTGGTGGGGGGGGGGGGGGGGTTATGGGCGATGTGAAGAGGGAAGAGAATACTGCTTTGGGGGGAAAGGCTACGACCACGACACTGGGGTGAAGGGGGAAACAGGAAAGTGTTAATGGGGGGGGGGGCAAAGGATACTGCTAATGGGGAGGGAAGAGGACACTGCTTTTGGGGGGAAAAGAACACAACAGTGGGGGGACGATGTGTCCTCTGCCCCCTCCAAAACCAGTGTCCTCTGGGGAGGGGGGAACAGGACACTACTGTGGGGGGGGAATCCTGTGAAGAGGATAGAGGACATTACAGTGGGCAGAGGGATTGAGGGGTTATGATGTGAAGACACTGCTTTGGGTGGGAAAGGCAAAGGACACTGCTGTGGGGGGGCAAAGGACACTGCTATGGAGGGGGGGGGGGCAACGGATAGTGTTATGTGGGAGGGCATAGGGCACTGCTATTGGGGGTAGAGGACACGACGGTGGGGGGACGATGTGACCTCTGCCCTTCCAAGAGCAGTGTACTACAGGCAGGGGGGCACAGGACACTACTGTGGGGGCAATGATGTGAAGAGGGCAGAGGATGCTACAGTGTAGGGGGGGTTGGGTAGTAATTTGGAGGTGGCAGAGGACACCTCTACTGGGGTGGCAGAGGACATACTAGTGTGGAGGGGGGTGATGTAAAGAGGGCACAGAACACTGCTTAGGGGGAAAGGCACAAGACACTACAGTGGTGTGTGGGGGACACAGGACACTGCTATTGTGGGGGGGGGGGGGGGCACAGCATACTGCTATGGGGGAGAGCAGAGGACACTGCTATTAGGGTGAGAGGACACAACAGTGGGGGGGGGGGATGTATCCTTTGCTCCCCCCAAGAGCAGTGTCCTCTGCGGGAGGGGATTACAGGACAGTACAGTTAGGGGGTAATGATGGGAAGAGGGTAGAGAACGTTATGATGGGGGGGTAATTTGAAGGGTGCAGAGGACACCGCTATTGGGGGGGGGGGGCAGAGGACACTATAGTGTGTAGGGGGGAGTTACAGTATGTGAAGAATGCAGTTGGGGGGAAAGGCATAAGATACTACAGTGGGGTGAGGAGGACATAGGAAACTGCTATGGGGGAGGGCAGAAGACACTGCTATTGGTGGGAGAGGACACAACAGTGGGGGAACGATGTGTCCTCTGTCCCCCCAACAGCAGTGTCTTCTGGGAGGGGGGCATAGGGCACTAATGTGGGGGGGGGGGGATCATGTGAAGAGGGTAGAGGACACTACAGTAGGGGGGGTTATGTGAAGAGGGCATACATTACTTGCTTTGGGGGGGAAAAGCAAAGGACACTACAGTGGGGTAAAGGGGAACACATAACAAAAGTGCACCTTTCCTCAAAAACTCCGCAAAACAGCCTTCATAAAAAGTTCTCGGAACAGTTTTTGAATCCTTTGTTTGACAGCTTTGCACAAGAACTGCAAAAGTGGAGCAAAAGGGATGAAAAGTAGGTGCAAAGGCCCAGAAAAGCAACAGCAAAAGACTTTGAATACAGATCGTCCTAAGAAGGATCCCATTAAGCCTGATGACATCAGTAAGAGGAAGATTCCAGCAGTGATGACTACATAGGGAACTTTTCTCACAATCGAGATTAAGTTCCTTCTATGGGGTTTGATCGTATGTTTTTGGCTGGCCTCCGTTGTTGGGGCTGCTTTAAGAATCGTTTGTTTTTCTGGTATCGATTGGAAAGTCCCCAGTAATTTCTTGTCTGCAGTTGTCGTATGTTCTTCGTACACGACATGTTGGCTGGCCTTTGTTGGTTTTGCTGGTTCAGAAAATGCCATCGATGGTTGGTTTTGAGTTATTGCTTGGGCAGACCCCAGTAAATCCGTTTCCTCAGTTGTTGTATGTTCTTTGTCCACGACAATCTTCCTCAAACGGTAATTCAACTTTCTTGTTTTCCTCTTGTGTCGGCTGGCCTTTGTTGGTTTTGCTGGTTCAGAAAATGCCATCGCTGGTTGGTTTTGAGTTATTGCTTGGGCAGACCCCAGTAAATCCGTTTCCTCAGTTGTTGTATGTTCTTTGTCCATGACAATCTTCCTCAAACGGTAATTCAACTTTCTTGTTTTCCTCTTGTGTCGGCTGGCCTTTGTTGGTTTTGCTGGCTCAGAAAACACTGTTGATGGTTGATTTTGCGTTATTGCATGGATCGACCCTAGTGATTCCTTGTCCTCAAGGAATGTAGGGCCTTTCTCCTCAGGTAATGACTGTTCTTTATCCACAGTCACTTTCTGGTTTTCATGTGAAGTCACTTCCTGGTCTTTATATGAAGGCACTTCCTGGTCTTCATATGAAGTCACTTCCTGGTCTCTATTTGCAGGCACTTCCTGGTCTTCATATGAAGTCACTTCCTGGTCTCTATTTGCAGGCACTTCCTGGTCTGCATACGCGTCTGCATACGCAGTCACTGCCCGTTTTTCATCCACAGGGAATGTCTGTTCTTCATCCCTGGTCTGGATGATAGAAGTGAGTGGACGGGGAAACATGGCCGTACGCCTGGCTTGGAATTTCTTGCCTAACTTCATGAGTGGAGAATCTGCATAAAACAAATGACAAAGAGGTCAAACAATTGTACAGTGTACCAAGCAGACCAAACATTTTCTTGCTTAGGTGTGCATTTGGTAAAGACGTACTGTATCTAACACTTACCTGCTACATGAACGTTGAGCTTTTTACCCAGTCCACTCTGAACACCATCCACCTTGACGATGATCTCGTACGTCCCACTGTCCTCCAGGTGGAGAGGACTGATAGAGAATGAACAGTCCTGTTCAGCGGTGTGGGTCAAACCTAGATGCGCTCTCTGGTAGCGAGGACTCAGAGGTGGCAGCTTGACGCCACTGTGCCGCAGGATGGTCATGTACTTCTGGCTTCCGGCCGGTGCCTTCCTCCATTCTACGTCAATCTGTTGATCGCCAGTCACTCCATACATGGTGAGATGGCATAGAATCACCAACTTGGAGCCAGCTATAGCCTCCAGATGGTTGTGTCGAAGCTTAACATAGGACAATGCTACAGAAAGAGAGAGAAATTGTGGTTAATAGTGAAACATTTCCAACGTTATAATATATAACATCAAAGTCAATAAAAATAAATAAATAGATAAACATTTTTTGGGGCCCTTAGGTCGATCTGACATTCCTAGATTTAGATACTTTCACCCCTTCACTGCCAGGGCGGTTTTTGTATTAATTTATTTAAACGGACACCCTGGAGTGTAAAATGATGGTAGTTGCAATAGACCCCTGATGTCTCATCTGCCCTCCATTGACACCTGAAACCGGAAGTGATGTTATACATGTCGCTTCCGGGTTCTTTGTGGGGTGGGGAGATTAGCAAATGAGTATTAGCTGGTCTCGATGCAGCCGTGACACCAGGTGGGACAGTGGAGGCCAAGAAGCATGGCAGTGGCAGTAAAAGGGTCAATAATACCTTAGGTCAGTGATGGCAAACCTTGGCACCCCAGATGTTTTAGAACTACATTTCCCATGATGCTCATGCACTCTGCAGTGTAGTTGAGCATCATGGGAAATGTATTTCCAAAACATCTGGGGGTGCCAAGGTTCGCCATCACTGCCTTTGTAAGCTCCCTGAGCACAGGGACTGATGTGAATGTACAATGTATGTGTAAAGCTCTGCAAAAATTGACGGCGCTATAAGGCCCCTTTCACACGAACGATCCGATCCACCCGTAGTTTTTTAGGCGGATCTGATCGGATCCTCCATGCACCCCGATGTCAGCGGAGACATGTCCCCTGACACCCACTGCTATCCGATTCCGATCCTATCCGTGAAATCCGGACGGATGGAAACCCTATTTTCCATCCAGGGGATTGGATCGGATGGGATTGGATGAGAACGGAAAGGCGGTCCGCTCTCATCCGATTCCCCCATAGAGAGCAGCGGGGATCTGACACCTCCCTCTCCGCACACAGAGTGGAGAGGGAGCTGTCACCTGCCTGCTCAGTGGGGATCGGAGGATCCATCTCCGCTGAGCCGCACGGAGTCCACCAACGGAGGTGGACCGTGTGAAAGAGCCCTAAGAGCCGGTTCACACTAATCGGACTCAAAGTCGCCCCGTGCAGCGCGACTTCATCGCGGCTTGCAAACGACTTCTCATAATAGAAGTCAATGCAAGTCGCTCCGACTTCGCCAAAAAATAGTGCAGGAACCTTTTTCTAAGTTGGAGCGACTTTAGTCGGTTCACACTTTGGCGACACGACTTTGGGGCGACTTAATGAAGTCGCCGTGAACCGCGACTTCGAGCGACTTGCACAGACTTCACATAATGGAAGTCAATGCAAGTCGCTCCGACTTTATCCAAAAGTAGTGCAGGAACCTTTTTCTAAGTCGGAGCGACTTGAGTCGGTTCACACTTTGGCGACACGACTTCGGGGCGACTTAATGAAGTTGCCGCGCACCGCGACTTGCACCGACTTCAAATAATGGAAGTCAATTCAAGTTGCTCTGACTTCGCCAAAAAATAGTGCAGGAACCTTTTTCCAAGTCTGAGCGACTTGAGTCGGTTCACACTTTGGCGACACGACTTCGGGGCGACTTAATGAAGTTGCCGCGCACCGCGACTTGCACCGACTTCAAATAATGGAAGTCAATTCAAGTTGCTCTGACTTCGCCAAAAAATAGTGCAGGAACCTTTTTCCAAGTCGGAGCGACTTGAGTCGGTTCACACTTTGGCGACACGACTTCGGGGCGACTTAATGAAGTCGCCGTGCACCGCGACTTCGGCGCGACTTGCACCGACTTCACATAATGGAAGTCAATGCAAGTCGCTCCGACTTTGTCCAAAAGTAGTGCAGGATCCTTTTTCTAAGTCTTGAGTCGCTCCTATTAGAACGGTTCCAATTGCACAGCACGGTCCGCGACTTGTCAGACGACCAAGTCGCCTGACAAGTCGGAGTAGTGTGAACCGGCACTAAAGGTACCTAAAATAAATGAAATAAATAAAGCTTCTAAGGCCTCATGGTTTGCCCAGCCCTTCTGAACGCCTTTCTCTGGCAGGAGAAAAGCAGCGCCAAAAATGCGCCTAAATCTTTGTTTATATAAAATCGTTTAGGAGCGTTAAGCACTTGGGCGTGAATTAATTTTATTGGTCAGAATAATAATTTATCGTGGCCATTGAAACGCGTTAACGCTCAAGCATCTAACGTGCATTTAGGCAAGCCAAAGTTTTTTCTGCCAAAATGTTGCTGCTCCAAGAACATTTTTTCTGCCTCTATATGCCTGTACATGTCTGTGTGTGCATGGACACATTGAGGGGTGCATAGAGGCAGAAAAAATAATCAAACGCCCCCAAAAGTGGAGTTTTTAACACCCAGAGTGCATGAGGGCCTATAAGTGCCACCAGCCAATGCTAAAGGCAGGAGGTGGTGGGAGGCAGGGGGAAAGAAGCATGTTACATGTTACACCCTAAATATGCGTGTAACATGTAACACGCTCCTAAAGGTGAACTTATCCTTTAACTGGGAACTAAACCCTCCTCTCCTTTACAGCCAAGGAAGCTGCCATCTCAGCCCTCTGTGTGAGCTGCAGTTGCCATGGAGCTGCACATGCCACCAGTTATAGCGCCACCCATCTGATGGATTGACAGTTTGGTTGGGAGCACAAGTAAATGTGACAGTTACATTCCCGGCATGCCTTGTATGTAGCTGTGTTGGGAAGGCTCTAAATCTATTGAGTTTAGTTCCGCTCATAGGCCCCTTTCACACGGGCGTTCCGTATGTCTGTATATCACCCCATCCGTTTGCAGGTGATATTCGGACATAATGCATGTCAATGGGATTGCGGATGTCAGCGGATTCCCTCAGATCAGCTAAGCTGAAACTGCGATCTGTCTGTGCCTGTCACAGAACCCCCCCCCCCCAGTCAGTAAGCACATTAGGTATACATTTAACCCCTTTGATCACCCCCAGTATTAACCCCTTCCCTGCCAGTCTCATTTATACAGTAACAGTGCATATTATTTAGCACCGATTACTGTATTAGTGTCACTGCTCCCCAAAAAGTGTCAAAAATGTCAGTTAGGGGTCCGATCTGTCCGCTGCAATGTCGCAGTCCTGCTAAAAATCGCAGATCGCCGCTAAAAAAAGTAAAAAAAACTAGTAAAAAAAATGAATAAATAAATAAAAAGCCCAAAAATCTATCCCGTAGTTTGTAAACGCTATAACTTTTGCGCAAACCAATTAAAATACACTTTTTTGAGATTTTTGTTTTTTTACCAAAAATATGTAGCAGAATTCAAATTGGCCTAAACTGATAAAAAAAAAAAAAAATTTTAATTTTTTTTTATTGGGAAAGTTTTAAAACAGAAAGTAAAAAATATGGCATTTTTTTTCAAAATTGTTGCCATTTTTTTGTTTATAGAGCAAAATCTAAAAACCGCAGAGGTGTTTAAATACCACCAAAAGAAAGCTCTGTTTGTGGGAAAAAAAGGACATCAATTTTATTTAGGTACAGCGTCGCATGACGGTGCAATTTTCCGTTAAAGTAATGCAGTGCCGAATCGCAAAAAATGGCCTGGTCATTAAGGGGGTAAAATCTTCCGGGGCTGAAGAACCCGATAGGCTTAATTCACAAAGCTTTAACATAAGAATAATGATCTTTAAATTTAGCCAATTGACTGTAATTTATAAATGACATAAAACTCCATTTACAAAGCCTTCACATCAGGACAGGGAGGTTTATGTACAGGAAAGTGACAGTTATTTCTCATGCCAGTCACATGAGATTTGAAAAAAAAACAAAAAAAAAACGGTTTAATGGCTAAAAATAGCGTCACTCATCCACACACAGGACTAAACCCCCCGATTTACATGCTGAGATTAGAAATGATTATATAAACTTACCTGTCCCCAGGTGCAAAACGCACAGAAAGATGAGAAATTTTATTAGAAATCTCATTCTCAGGTTTTATCACAAAGATGATGATAAATTGTGATTATAAAAAATCTCCTTGGTCACAAATATATTAAATATGACTCAGAAATTTGCTAAATATCAGAGCAATCGCAGAACACGTCACACCAGTGTTGTCTCTGAGATCAACTGCCAACTGACTGCTGCTAGCGGCTGTTTATATAGCCAAAAATCTGCTGAGTCATGGTGGGCGGAGCTAACGGAACTCAAGCCTGCTCACTGATTGGCTGACAATATTCCATTTGGCAGCAATGCATTTCCAGTGCATTAGGCTCAAATAGCAATTTATAATCACTGGTTATAGTTTAGCCTTAAAGAGCCCAGTGGGTGCAACTCCCCGATATTTATCATAAGGATAAAACTCTTTATTTTAGTCATTTGATTGTCATTTATAAAGCGATATTAAACCCGAAACAAACATTTCTTATATTGCAGATTACCAATTATTAGATGTGATGGCTGCAACTCCCCTCAGCCACCGCGGCTGGCGGCTTGTATCTCTGAATGAACTGTGAGGGGCGCTGATGAGCACCCTTGTAGTTCATTCTTTCAGCAGACAGCCCCATATGGAGGTCCAGGCAGAAAGCTGCAGGGCTTCCCATATGGAAGAAAAATGTATTTCCAATATATTTAGGGGAAAAATATTTTGAAATATATTGAATATGGCCAAAATTGTAGCATTTCTAATATATTTGGGAAAATAAAAAATGTTTTTTTAAAATATATTTTAAATATATTTTTCTTCCATGTGGCTTGTCTGCAGAAGGCTGACATTGTACCCCGGATCACTCATCACAGCTGCAATGCTTTTCAGCCTCCTGCAGGAAAATAATAATAAATCCACTTTTTTTCCTACAAAAATATTTACATTTGTTATTAACCACTTAAGCCCCGGAGGATTTGGCTGCTCAATGACCAGGCCCTATTTTGAGATTCGGCACTGCTTGATTTTAACGGACAATTGCATGGTCGTGCGGCGCTGTACCCAAATGAAATTGATGTCCTTTTTTTCCCACAAACAGAGCTTTCTTTAGGTGGTATTTGATCACCTGAGTGATTTTTATTTTTTGCGCTATAAGCATAAAAATAACGACAATTTTGAAAAAAATAACAATCACATTTTTTTATTATATGAAATTCTCAAAAAAAAATTAAAAAATCTAATTTTTAACATTTTAGGCCAATTTGTTTTCTGCTACATATTTTTGGTAAAAAAAAAAAAAATTGCAATAAGTGGATTTTGATTGGTTTGCGCAAAAGTTATCGCGTTTACTAACTACGGGAGAGATTTTTGTCATTTTTATTGTTTTTTTTTAACTAGTAATGGCGGCGATCTGCGATTTTTAGCAGGACTGCGACATTGCGGCGGACAGATCGGACCCCTGACTGATATTTTTGACACTTTTGGGGGGACCAGTGACATTACTACAGTAATCAGTGCTATACATATGCACTGTAATAATGACACTGGCAGGGAAGGGGTTAACTTTATTGGTAAACAGTGCGTTAAATGTATCCCTAGGGGTGTGATTCTTACTGTGACAAATTTTTTCCCCCACAAATAGAGATTTTTTTTGGTGGTATTTGATCATCTGTGCGATTTTTATTTTTTGCGCTATAAACAAAAAAAGAGCGACAATTCTGAAAAAAAAAATAATAATATTTTTCACATACTTTTATATAAAATTCTCAAAAAAAAAAGTAAAAATCTAATTTTTTTAACATTTTAGGCCAATTTGCATTCTGCTACATATTTATGGTAAAAAAAAAACAAAAAAACGCAATAAGCGTATTTTGATTGGTTTGCGCAAAAGTTATCGCGTTTACTGACTACAGGAAAGATTTCTGTCATTTTTGTTTTTTTTTACTAGTAATGGCGGCGATCTGCGATTTTTTTGCCGGACTGCGACATTGCGGCGGACAGATCGGACCCCTAACTGACATTTTTTACACTTTTGGGGGGACCAGTGACATTACTAGGAAAGATTTCTGTCATTTTTGTTTTTTTTTTACTAGTAATGGCGGTGATCTGTGATTTTTTTTTGCGGGACTGCGACATTGCGGCGGACAGATCGGACCCTTAACTGACATTTTTGACACTTTTGGGGGGACCAGTGACATTACTAAAAAAAAAAAAAAAAAAAATCGCAATAAGCGTATTTTGATTGGTTTGCGCAAAAGTTATTGCGTTTACTAACTAAGGGAAAGATTTCTGTCATTTGTATTGTTTTTTTTTTAACTAGTAATGGCGCTGATCTGTGTTTTTTTTTTTGCGGGACTGCAATATTGCGGCGGAAAGATTGGAACCCTGACTGACATTTTTGACACTTTTGGGGGGGACCAGTGACATTACTAAAAAAAAAAAAATCGCAATAAGCGTATTTTGATTGGTTTGCGCAAAAGTTATTGCGTTTACTAACTAAGGGAAAGATTTCAGTCATTTGTATTGTTTTTTTTTAACTAGTAATGGCGGTGATCTGTGTTTTTTTCTGCAGGACTGCGACATTGCGGCGGACAGATCGGACCCCTAACTGACATTTTTGACACTTTTGGGGGGACCAGTGACATTACTAAAAAAAAAAAAAAAAATTGCAATAAGTGGATTTTGATTGGTTTGCGCAAAAGTTATCGCGTTTACTAACTAAGGGAAAGATTTCAGTCATTTGTATTGTTTTTTTTTAACTAGTAATGGCGGTGATCTGTGTTTTTTTTGCGGGACTGCGACATTGCGGCGGAAAGATTGGAACCCTGACTGACATTTTTGACACTTTTGGGGGTACCAGTGACATTACTACAGTAATCAGTGCTATACATATGCACTGCTACTGTAATAATGACACTGGCAGGGAAGGGGTTAACAGTACTGGTGATCAAGTGGTTAGGTGTGACCCTAGGGGTGTGATTCTAACTGTCAGGGGGCGTGGCTTGTGAAGTCATCACAGAGATATAGGATCCTATATAGCAGGATCGCATAGCTTCTGTGATCATCTAAGGGAGAATGACATTCGGTTGTGTTTACATCAGCCGTCTGTCCTTCTCTCTCAGCTGCGGGAGATCGTGAGTGGCCGGCGGCCATCGGAGCCACCTGTCACACGCGCTGGCTCCCCAGCTGACGAGCGGGGGCGGGAGCGCGCCGGCGGCAGCACGCGCTCGCCCCCTAGAGTCTCCTGAGAGTCGGTTTGCTCAGGAGCGGCCACCTGCCGCAGTAAATCTGCGGCGGGCGGTCGTTAAGTGGTTAAGTAAACACAGCAGACCGCTGTTCTGTCATGAGCACAGGGATCCTCCTGTTTAGGATGAAAGGTCCCTCTGTTCATGCAGGAAGCCCATCCCCCACACAGTTAGAAAACACCCCCTAGGCACACATTTAACCCTTTGATTGCCCCTGGTGTTAACCCCATTCCCTGCCAGTGTCATTATTACAGTGACAGTGCATATTTTTTTAGCACTGATTACTGTAGTAATGTCACTGGTCCCCCCCAAAAGTGTCAAAAATGTCAGTTAGGGGTCCAATCTGTCCGCCGCAATGTCGCAGTCCTGCTAAAAATCGCAGATCGCCGTCATTACTAGTTAGAAGAAAAAAACAATAAAAATGACAAAAATCTTTCCCGTAGTTTGTAGACTCGATAACTTTTGCGCAAACCAATCAAAATACGTTTATTGCGATTTGTTTTTTTTTTACCAAAAATATGTAGCAGAAAAAAAAATTGGCCTAATATGGTAAAAAAAAAATGATTTTTACATTTTATAGTGGGAATGTTATATAGCAGAATGTGAAAAATATATATTTTTTTTCAGAATTGTCGCTCTTTTTTTGTTTATAGCGCAAAAAAGAAAAATCGCACAGTCCCGCTAAAAACCCCAGATCGCCGCCATTACTAAAAAAAATTAAAAAAAAGACATAAATCTTCCCCGTAGTTTGTAGAAGTGATAACTTTTGCGCAAACCAATCAAAATACGCTTATTGGGATTTTTTTTTTTACCAAAAATATGTAGCAGAAAACAAATTGGCGTAAAAGGATGAAAATTTGATTTTTATTTATTTTTGATTGGAGAATATTATATAGCAGAATGTGAAAAATGTTTTTTTTTTTTCAGAATTGTCGCTCTTTTTTTGTTTATAGCGCAAAAAATAAAAAAAATCGCACAGGTGATCAAATATCACCAAAAGAAAGCTCTGATTGTGGGGGGAAAAGGACAATGATTTTATTTGGGTACAATGTCAGAATCTGTGTAAATATTGTGTGTTCTGGTTTAAAGGGATGTATGAGGGGGACAGCCCTATTCCCAGCATAGGACAGCAGCGGGGATTTCTAAATGCAGTTTGCCACAACCAAGATGGCGTCCGTTAAATGCCGCCCGCCTTACACTCAGAACTGGACTCCTTATCAGCAGGCCGGTGGACTAAAGCGAGGGTACATATATCCTATGGGAGGATAACATTCCCAGTACGGCGACTGGAACAGCGGGGATTTAAACATAACGTTTGCCACAACCAAGATGGCGGCCGGCGGCGGGGCGTCATGTATGAATCCCGGAGGTCACCTGACTGAGATCTCGCGAGACCGGTGGGGTATCTGCAGACTGGAGCTCCACTTAGTAACCTCCAGTTTGGTGTCACATGACCCGAAAACACGCCGCTCTGTACGTTGTGACGCTGAGGCGGAGGGGGCGGGGATTTGTGTCGTACAGGGAAGCGGGAAATCACGGAGTGTCTCCTGTCTTCTCCTCATACACGGGGAGATGGAGTCCCGGATGTCCTCTGTCCGCTCCGGGGCCGTTATGAAGCTCCTCCTGGGGAAGAGAAGATCACAGCGGGCTCGGCATGTCGCAGCGAAGAGACGGAAGAGGATGAGCGGCCCGGAGAGCGCCGAGTCCCGGCCATCCACCTCACAGGAGAGCCCAACCCCCACCATGTCCGCTGTGCTGGCCGAGGATGGAGTGTGTGCGCTACTACTGGGCCCCGGACAGGTCTGTACCCGCCGGAGGACTACAACTCCCAGCATAACCCTGACTACAACCTCTTCCCCCTGACTACAACTCCCAGCATAACCCCGACTACAACTCCTCCCCCCTGACTACAACTCCCAGCATAACCCCGACTACAACTCCCCCCCACCCCGACTACAACTCCCAGCATAACCCCGACTACAACTCCTCCCCCCTGACTACAACTCCCAGCATAACCCCGACTACAACTCCCCCCCACCCCGACTACAACTCCCAGCATAACCCTGACTACAACCCCTTCCCCCTGACTACAACTCCCAGCATAACCCTGACTACAACTCCCCCCCCACCCCAAATACAACTCCCAGCATAACCCTGACTACAACCCCTTTCCCCTGACTACCCAACCCAACTACAACTCTCCGACTACAACTCCCAGCATGACCCCCCGACTACCCTCCCCGACTACAACTCCCAGCATGACCCCCCGACTACCCTCCCCGACTACAACTCCCAGCATGACCCCCCGACTACCCTCCCCGACTACAACTCCCAGCATGACCCCCCGACTACCCTCCCCGACTACAACTCCCAGCATGACCCCCCGACTACCCTCCCCGACTACAACTCCCAGCATGACCCCCCGACTACCCTCCCCAACTACAACTCCCAGCATGACCCCCCGACTACCCTCCCCAACTACAACTCCCAGCATGACCCCCCGACTACCCTCCCCAACTACAACTCCCAGCATGACCCCCCGACTACCCTCCCCAACTACAACTCCCAGCATGACCCCTCGACTACCCTCCCCAACTACAACTCTCCGACTACAACTCCCAGCATGACCCCCCGACTACCTTTCCCGACTACAACTCCCAGCATGACCCCCTGACTACCTTTCCCGACTACAACTCCCAGCATGACCCCCCCCGACTACCTTTCCCGACTACAACTCCCAGCATGACCCCCCCCCCGACTACAACTCCCAGCATGACCCCCCCCCGACTACAACTCCCAGCATGACCCCCCCCCGACTACAACTCCCAGCATGACCCCCCCCCCCCGACTACAACTCCCAGCATGACCCCCCCCCCCCGACTACAACTCCCAGCATGACCCCCCCCCCCGACTACAACTCCCAGCATGACCCCCCCCCCGACTACAACTCCCAGCATGACCCCCCCCCCCCGACTACAACTCCCAGCATGACCCCCCCCAACTACAACTCCCAGCATGACCCCCCCCCCCCCCCGACTACAACTCCCAGCATGACCCCCCCCCCCCGACTACAACTCCCAGCATGACCCCCCCCCGGCTACAACTCCCAGCATGACCCCCCCCGACTACAACTCCCAGCATGACCCCCCCCCCCGACTACAACTCCCAGCATGACCCCCCCCCCGACTACAACTCCCAGCATGACCCCCCCCCCCGACTACAACTCCCAGCATGACCCCCCCCCAACTACAACTCCCAGCATGACCCCCCCCCGACTACAACTCCCAGCATGACCCCCCCCCCGACTACAACTCCCAGCATGACCCCCCCCGACTACAACTCCCAGCATGACCCCCCCCGACTACAACTCCCAGCATGACCCCCCCCGACTACAACTCCCAGCATGACCCCCCCGACTACAACTCCCAGCATGACCCCCCCCCCCGACTACAACTCCCAGCATGACCCCCCCCCCCCCGACTACAACTCCCAGCATGACCCCCCCCCCCCCGACTACAACTCCCAGCATGACCCCCCCCCCCCCGACTACAACTCCCAGCATGACCCCCCCCCCCGACTACAACTCCCAGCATGACCCCCCCCCCGACTACAACTCCCAGCATGACCCCCCCGACTACAACTCCCAGCATGACCCCCCCCGACTACAACTCCCAGCATGACCCCCCGACTACCCTCCCCCCAACTACAACTCTCCGACTACAACTCCCAGCATGACCCCGACTACCCTCCCCCCCAACTACAACTCCCAGCATGACCCCGACTACCCTCCCCAACTACAACTCCCAGCATGACCCCCCGACTACCCTCCCCAACTACAACTCCCAGCATGACCCCCCGACTACCCTCCCCAACTACAACTCCCAGCATGACCCCCCGACTACCCTCCCCGACTACAACTCCCAGCATGACCCCCCGACTACCCTCCCCGACTACAACTCCCAGCATGACCCCCCGACTACCCTCCCCGACTACAACTCCCAGCATGACCCCCCGACTACCCTCCCCGACTACAACTCCCAGCATGACCCCCCGACTACCCTCCCCCCAACTACAACTCTCCGACTACAACTCCCAGCATGACCCCGACTACCCTCCCCCCCAACTACAACTCCCAGCATGACCCCGACTACCCTCCCCCCAACTACAACTCTCCGACTACAACTCCCAGCATGACCCCCCGACTACCCTCCCCGACTACAACTCCCAGCATGACCCCGACTACCCTCCCCCCAACTACAACTCCCAACATGACCCCGACTACCCTCCCCCCAACTACAACTCCCAGCATGACCCCGACTACCCTCCCCAACTACAACTCCCAGCATGACCCCGACTACAACTCCCAGCACGACCCAGACTACCCTCCCCCCAACTACAACTCCCAGCACGACCCAGACTACCCTCCCCCCAACTACAACTCCCAGCACGACCCAGACTACCCTCCCCCCAACTACAACTCCCAGCACGACCCAGACTACCCTCCCCCCCAACTACAACTCCCAGCACGACTCAGACTACCCTCCCCCCCAACTACAACTCCCAGCATGACCCCGACTACCCTCCCCAACTACAACTCCCAGCATGACCCCGACTACAACTCCCAGCACGACCCAGACTACCCTCCCCCCAACTACAACTCCCAGCACGACCCAGACTACCCTCCCCCCAACTACAACTCCCAGCACGACCCAGACTACCCTCCCCCCAACTACAACTCCCAGCACGACCCAGACTACCCTCCCCCCCAACTACAACTCCCAGCACGACTCAGACTACCCTCCCCAACTACAACTCCCAGCACGACCCCGACTACCCTCCCCAACTACAACTCCCAGCATCCCCCGACTACAACTCCCAGCATAACCCTGACTACAGCCTCCTCCCCCAACTACCAGTCCCCAGCATCCCCCTCCCCCAACTACAACTCCCAGCATGACCCTGACTACCCTTCCCAACTACAACTCCCAGCATGACCCTGACTACCCTTCCCCCGACTACAACTTCCAGCATAATCCTGGCTACAGCATCCTCCCCAACTACAACTGACAGGTTGCATCTCTGAATGAACTGTGAGGGGCGCTGATGAGCACCCTTGTAGTTCATTCTTTCAGCAGACAGCCCCATATGGAGGTCCAGGCAGAAAGCTGCAGGGCTTGTCTGCAGAAGGCTGACATTGTACCCCGGATCACTCATCACAGCTGCAATGCTTTTCAGCCTCCTGCAGGAAAATAATAATAAATCCACTTTTTTTCCTACAAAAATATTTACATTTATTATTTTTTTTCTAGAAAGGTGAATTTATCCTTTTAAAGAACCCGATAGGCTCAATTCACAAAGTTTTAACATAAGAATAATGATCTTTAAATGTAGCCAATTGACTGTAATTTATAAATGACATAAAACTCCATTTACAAAGCCTTCACATCAGGACAGGGAGGTTTATGTACAGGAAAGTGACAGTTATTTCTCATGCCAGTCCCATGAGATTTGAAAAAAAAAAACAAAAAAACGGTTTAATGGCTAAAAATAGCGTCACTCATCCACACACAGGACTAAACCCCCCGATTTACATGCTGAGATTAGAAATGATTATATAAACTTACCTGTCCCCAGGTGCAAAACGCACAGAAAGATGAGAAATTTCATTAGAAATCTCATTCTCAGGTTTTATCACAAAGATGATGATAAATTGTAATTATAAAAAATCTCCTTGGTCACAAATATATTAAATATGACTCAGAAATTCGCTAAATATCAGAGCAATCGCAGAACACGTCACACCAGTGTTGTCTCTGAGATCAACTGCCAACTGACTGCTGCCAGCAGCTGTTTATATAGCCAAAAATCTGCTGAGTCATGGTGGGCGGAGCCAACGGAACTCAAGCCTGCTCACTGATTGGCTGACAATATTCCTATTGGCAGCAATGCATTTCCAGTGCATTAGGCTCAAATAGCAATTTATAATCAATCATCAGTTATAGTTTAGCCTTAAAGAGCCCAGTGGGTGCAACTCCCCGATATTTATCATAAGGATAAAACTCTTTTTCTCTTACGTCCTCCGACAGTCGACGCCTCATCTAAGTCATCACTATTGGGTATTGTCCACCTATCCGTAGGAATAGCTAGGCATATAGACTTAGTCAAAAGGCATTAGCATATACACACCCACGGGGGCTGTCCCATCTGGTCAATACCCCCCCCCTGCATCACCACTCCCAACTCAGTTTACCTGAAGTCTACGGAATCCTTTCGGAAGGCGGACTCTCTCTTTGTCCTTCCTGAGGGACCTCAGAAGGGCATGGCTGCATCTGCAGCGACTATTGCCAAGTGGATCAGACAGACCGTTGAGCAGGCCTATGCCTTGAAGGAACGGGTTCCGCCCTTCCCTGGTAAGGCACACTCTACCAGGTCTTTGAGTACTTCCTGGGCCTGTTGGCATCGGGCCTCGGTGGCCCAGGTGTGCAAGGCGGTGACTTAGTCGTCGGTGCACACTTTTTCCAAGTTCTACAAAGAAGACGTTCTGGCATCAGCTGATGCTTCTTTTGGCCACAAAGTTCTCAGTGCGGCAGTGCCATGATGGACCCTTGCATTTTGTCTCTGGGTCCCTGGCTGTTGGCATTTGCTTTCCTGGGCTGTTGCTCCTGTTGAGCATTGTTTTTTTCTGTTGCCCAGTTGGTTCTTACGTTGCATGTAAGATTCCTTTCTCTGATGTGGGTACTGCGTTGCCTTTTCTACGGTTGCGTCTCCCACCCCTCATGTCTATACTGCTTTGGGACGTCCCAACAGTGAGGACTTAGAGGAGGCGGCGACTGTCAGAGGACATAAGAGAAAACGGAATTTCTCTTACGTCCTCCGACAGTCGCCGCCCCTTCATATTCATCACAATAGGGTTATTGACCTTTGCTCCGTAGGAGTGGCTAGACAACAGAATATGTCAATATTAAAGCTTTTAACATATCCCACCCCCAGGGGGTGGTCCCCTCAGTCAATACCCTCCTACTTCCTGTAACCATACCTCAGTTTCATTGTCTAGCTGTTAGGAGTTAGCTGGCTGTTTCTGTGCTGGGGCATTTTGTCTCAGCCTTTATCTTCTTTTTGATTTTATTTGAGTTTTTTTCTCTCTCTTAGCTGTTACTTTTGTCAGCATTAGTTAGTTCTTCTGATGAAGAGGATCGTGCGGGCTGGGTCTCGGGCTGGCCCCCCTGGTCGCAGGTTGTGGGCCAGTGGCTTCCCAGCCTGCCATCGAGCGTTCAGTCAGGTATTTTTCCTGGCATGTGTGAACGACCCATCCCTGTTCGCTGCAGGGATGCTGTGGTGAGGTGGCTACCTCATTTGATATGTTAATATCAAAGCTTTTAGCATACCCCGCCCCCAGGGGGTGGTTCCCCTCAGTCAATACCCTCCTGCATTCCTACCTCAGTTTTATTTGTCTAGCTCAGGAGTAGGTTAGACGTTTCCTGTGCTGGGGCTTTTCAGCCTCAGCTTCTTTTCTCTCTTTGATTTTATTTGGAGTTTTTTTCTCTTTCTTTACTTAGCTGTTTATTTTCAGCTCTAGTCAGATCTTTTGGTGAAGATGATCGTGCGGTGCTGGGTCTCGGGCTGGCCTCCCTGGTTATCCGGGGTTCAGGGCCAGTGGCTTCCCAGCCTGCCATCGAGCGTTCAGCTAGGTTTCCCTGGCAAATATGAACGACCCATCCCTGTCCGCTGCAGGGATGCTGCGGTGAGGTGGCTATCTCACTGGACGCCATGCGGTTTCCACTGCGTCCTGGCTGCGACTCTCCCTGTCCTTAGTGCAGCGGTTTGATCGCTTGTGCAGGCTCCCCACGCCATCCGGATGGTAAGTGTATTTCTGTGTGGGGACCTGTCTGTCTTGGGTGTCAGTCTGGGACTGTGGGACCCTGCATGTCTCTGCATAATGTTGAGCTTCCTGTCAGTATAGCTGCTCTCTGTGGGCTGCAAGGGGGGGGGGGGGGGCTCTCCTGCTCTGCTCTGTGTAACAGGCTGTGTGCTGTGAAGAACGTGTTTGTGAGACATGTTGTGGGCATACTGTGCGGCGACCGCTGCTGCGGTCCGCCATTTTTTTGTGACAGTTTTGTGCTGACCGATCCTGTGTGGTGAGAGCGCCGTTTTGGCGCCAAACGCCGCCATTTTGGCGGCGAACGTGCGGGCCACATGTCAGTGTTCTGCCTCTATAGCCTCGGCCAGCGGCCATGTTTGTGTAGCCTTACATAGGCTTTATGGGGGCGGTCAGTCTCGCATCACTTCCTTTTGCTCTGAGGACAGCTATCGATGAAGCAGCAGCCTGTGTGACCTCTCCAGGTTTTACCTTCCATTCCTGTATTCCTTGCCTTTGTTTTCCTAGCCCGGTGGGTCAGTGTGTTTTGTGAGTGCGGTGAACGATCGCCGCGGCCTTAAAGGGGCAGTACTTCTTTTTTTCCTAAGTTACTGGGGCATGGATTCTCAGGAAAGCAAGTTTCCTCCCTCCTTGGTAGGGGGCCAGAGGGCTGCTGCTGCTTCCCCAGAGGGGGGCTGATCTGGCTGCTATTGTGGCTAACCTTGCTGCTCAGGTGCAGATGCTGGTGGCTGATCAATCCACAAAAAGGCCCAGGGTGTCCATTTCCTCTGATTCAGAGGGCGATGGGGATGCTATGGCATATGGCATATCGTTCTTCTCTAGACCTTGCGGGGTCTGAAGGGGAGGCTGAGGTGGAAGGGGTTGATAATTCTCCCCCTGGCTCGTCTGAAGAGCTTGCAATCACGGATGAGTTGGTTGCTTCTATCAAACAAACGCTGCATTTGGAGGATGAACCATGTCCTCCTGCTTTGATGTCCTCTTATGGGACGCAGAGAAAACGCAAAATGTCGCAGGTGTTTCCTTGCTCTACGGAATTTCAGCGGGCGGTTGAGGAGCAGTAGATTCAAGCTGCGTTATCCTTTTACACCAGCTACTGATGAGCGTTGGTGTGTGCCGCCTCAGTTGGATCACGCGGTGGCGATTTTGAATAAATCCGCTGCGATTCCTGCTGAGGATACCCCGGTATTCCGGGACCCTACGGACAGGAGATTGGAGTCTCTGGCCCGTCACTCTTATACGGTTGCGGGCTCTATGCTGAAGCCTATTTTTGCTTCCATTATGGCAGCCCAGGCTATTGCCGATTGGACGCAGGTGCTCAGGCGCACTCTGGTGGCTGACTCTGCTTCGCCGTCGACATTGGCTATGGTGGATCGGATTCATCAGGGTGTCATGTATTTGTGTGATGCGGACCTAGATATGGTCCCTTTGGCTGCGCGTCTGCAGAATGTGGCGGTGTTGAACCGTCGCCTGATCTGGCTGAAATGTTGGTCTGTTGACCAATCTTCTCGCAAGACTTTGGCTAATTTGCCTTACGCGGGTTCTCGCCTTTTTGGCGAATCCTTGGATACTCTGATCAAGCGTGTTTCTGGGGGGGAAGAGTACTCTTTTTTGCCCCAGACTCACAAGTCTAAGTTTGTTCGCGGTAAGAAGAATGCTTCGTTTAGACCCTCTTAGGGGTCCTTTTGTTCCTTTCGGTCGCACTATGAGGGTAAGCCCTTCAAGGGACAAGGCTCCCAGAAAAAGCCGTGGGCAGGTAAGCAGAAGTCCGGCCGGTCCGGGTCCACTGCCCATAACAATGCGGCCTGAAGGGGCGCCCTCACCCAGTTCTGGGGTGAGGGGACGTTTGCTCGGTTTTCTTCAACCCTGGCTGGCCCGCATTCGGGACAGGTGGGTTCAGGAAATCGTTCAATCTGGATACAAGATCGAGTTTCTCTCTCGGCCGGCGAGCAGATTTTTTCCCTCAAATCTTCAGCTGTCTCCGGATCGTTTGCAGGATCTGCACCTGGCGGTGCGGGACCTGCGGGCCCAGGGAGTGGTGGTTCCGGTGCCTCATCGGGACAGATTTCGGGGGTTCTACTCCAATCTGTTCACTGTGCCCAGAAAGGAGGGCAAGGTACGTCCGATTCTGGACTTGAAAGCTCTGAACCGCTTAGTTCGGGTTCGCAAGTTCCGCATGGAAGCCCTACGCTCAGTGGTGGCTGCCCTGAGTCCAGGGAAAATCATGGCCTCCATCGATCTGAAGGATGCATATCTTCACATCCCCATTTTCGAGGGTCACCAGAGGTACCTTCGATTCGCCATTGCGGAGGATCATTACCAATTCGTGGTGTTACCCTTCGGTCTCGCTTCGGCTCCGCGGGTTTTCACCAAGGTGCTTGCGCCGGTCCTGGCTTTGAGAGCCCAGGGCGTCTCTGTCTTGGGATATCTGGACGATATCTTGCTTCGGTCTGCGACCAGTCAGGGCCTGGTGAACGACCTGTCCACCACGATGCAGACTTTGCAGGAGTTTGGTTGGACGATCGATTTTCCAAAATCAACGTTGTCCGTCGGTTCGTCTTCACTACCTGGGGATGATCCTGGACTCTGCTCAAGTGAAGGTCTTCCTGCCGGAAGACAAGCTCCGGAAACTTCAGGACGAGGTCAGGTCCCTCAGGGACACTCAGTACTCGTCCCTCCGGACATGTATGAGATGTCTAGGTCTGATGGTCTCTGCTTTCGAGGCGATTCCCTTCGCCCAGTTTCACACGCGGGGTCTTCAGACGGAGATCTTGGCCAAGTGGGACCGGGCGTCCGCAATCTCTGGATCTGCGGATCTCGTTGAGCCGCCACACCCGAAGGGGTCTTTTGTGGTGGCTCCAGTCCCCGGCGGTGTCGGGGGGCAAGTCCTTTCGTCCCTTGTCGTGGATGGTGCTCACCACGGATGCCAGCCTGTCGGGCTGGGGTGTTGTTCTGGGCGTTCTATCTTCCCAGGGAACTTGGTCGGAGGAGGAGTCGTCCCTTCCGATCAACATTCTGGAATTGCGAGCGATAAAACTTTGCCTTCTGCATTGGTCGGAACGGCTTCAGGGCAGTCCGGTTCGGGTTCAGATGGACAATGCCACAGCGGTGGCCTACATCAACCATCAAGGGGGCACCAGGAGTGCCCGTGCTGCTCGGGAAGTAAACAACATTCTGTCGTGGGCCGAGACGCACGTCCCAGCGATACGGCTGTGCACATTCCGGGGGTGGAGAACTGGCAGGCGGACTATCTGAGTCACCAGACCCTGGACCAGGGAGACTGGTCCCTTCACCCGGATGTCTTCCAGATGTTGTGCGCGAAGTGGGGTCTTCCGGATGTGGACCTGTTCGCGTCTCGTCTAACAACAAGGTGGAGAGGTTCGTGGCAAGGACGCGTGATCCTCGGGCAGACGCCTCAGACGCGTTAGTGGCGCCCTGGCATCAGTATCGTCTGATGTATGCCTTTCCACCGATTCAGCTGCTGTCCAGGCTGCTTCGCAGATTGGCCTCGGAACCGCACGTGGTGATTCTGGTGGCACCGGACTGGCCTCGCCGGTCTTGGTACGCAGACCTCGTAAATCTAGCAGTCGACGTTCCGTGGCGCCTGCCGCTTCAGGAAGACCTTCTGTCTCAAGGGCCGATATTCCATCCTGCTTTACAGTTGCTGGCTTTAACGGCCTGGCTGTTGAAAGCCAGGTCCTGAAGGATAGCGGTCTCTCCCCTGAGGTCATTCCCACTTTGATCAAGGCTAGAAAAGCCTCTTCGGGAAAAATTTACTACCGTACTTGGAAAGCGTACTTTGCCTGGTGTGAGTCCAGGGGGTATTCCCCTCGCTCATACTCGGTGTTGAGAGTGTTGGCTTTCCTTCAAATGGGCGTGGACCAGCGTTTGGCGCTGGCCACAATTAAGGGTCAGATTTCTGCGCTGGCCGTTCTTTTTCAACGTCCTGTGGCGTCTAATTCATTGGTTAGCACCTTTGTTAAGGGGGTGCGACATTTGGCCCCTCCTAGGAGGGAGCCTTTGCCTCCATGGGACTTGAACTTGGTTCTCTGTGTTACAACAGGCTCCCTTTTGAAAAGATCAGGGAGATCTCGTTGTCTCTGTCCAAGAAGGTTGCCTTTTTGGTGGCGATCACTTCGGCTCGCATTGTGTCGGAGCTGGCAGCTTTGTCCTGCAGCTCTCCCTACTTGGTGATTTACTTGGATAAGGTGGTCTTGCGACCTAACCCTTCCTTTCTTCCGAAGAGGATCTCGGAATTTCACCTGAATGAGGACATTGTCTTGCCTTCGCTTTGCGCGAAGCCTAAGCATCCGAAGGAGGTGGCTTTGCATGCCTTGGATGTTGTTCGGGCGATCAGGGTTTACCTGTCATCGACTAAGTCTTTTCGCAAGTCGGATTCCCTATTCGTCCTTCCAGAGGGACCTCGGAAGGGCATGGCGGCGTCGGCTGCTACCATCGCCAAATGGATCAGACAGACGATTGTGCAGGCCTATGCTTTGAGGGGGAAGGTTCCTCCTTTCCCTGTGAAGGCGCACTCTACCAGATCTCTGAGTACGTCTTGGGCCTATCGTCATCAGGCTTCTGTGGCCCAGGTGTGTAAGGCGGCGACTTGGTCGTCCGTTCACACCTTCTCCAAATTTTACAAAGTGGATGTTCAGGCATCGGCAGATGCTTCCTTTGGCCGTAAAGTTCTTAGTGCGGCAGTGCCTTAGGGACCCTTGTTTGGGCCCTTGGCTGTTGGGGTGTTTTTACCCCTGGGTTACTTGTTCTTCCTGGGTTGTTGCTCCTGTTGAGCACGTTTTCCTGTTGCCAGGTTGGTTCTCTTACTTTGGTAAGGTTCCTTTCTCTGATGTGGGTACTGCGTTGCTTTAGGCCCGGCTGCGTTTTTTTCCCACCCCTCATGTCTACACTGCTCTGGGACGTCCCCATTAGTGAAGATTATGAAGGGGCGGCGACTGTCGGAGGACGTAAGAGAAAACGGAATTTTTGTAAAATCTTACCGTAAAATTCCTTTCTCTGAGTCCTCCGACAGTCGCCGCCCCCGCCCCTCTTTTGGGGTTCTTATTACCTACTGCTATACTACCAAAACTGAGTTGGGAGTGGTGATGCAGGGGGGGTATTGACCAGATGGGACAGCCCCCGTGGGTGTGTACATGCTAATGCCTTTTGTCTTTTGACTAAGTCTATATGCCTAGCTATTCCTACGGATAGGTGGACAATACCCAATAGTGATGACTTAGAGGAGGCGGTGACTGTCGGAAGACTCAGAGAAAGGAATTTTACAGGTAAGATTTTACAAAAATTCCGTTATTTTAGCCATTTGATTGTCATTTTTAAAGCGATATTAAAGGATTTGAAATAATTATATACACATACCTGTCCCAAGGGGCAAGACGCACAGAAAGATGAGAAGTTTTATTAGAGATCTCGTATAGCAATCTGTGATCACCAGTTATAGTTTGTGTATTTTGATGAGGCATCCGTCCCCCAACTACAACCTCCAGCATAACCCCGACTATAGCCACCCCCCCCCCCCCAACTACCAGTTCCAGCATCCCCAAACACTACAACCCCCAGCATAACCCTGACTATAGCCACCCCCCCCCCCAACTACCAGTCCCAGCATCCCCCCCCCAACTACAACTCCCAGCATAACCCTGACTACAGCCTACTTCCCCCAACTACCAGTCCCAGCATCCCCCCCAACTACAACTCCCAGCATCCCCCCCGACTACCAGTCCCAGCATCCCCCAACTACAACTCCCAGCATAATCCCGACTACCAGTCCCAGCATCCCCCCAACTACAATTCCCAGCATAATCTCGACACCAGCCTCCCCCCCCCCCCCCCACACTTACCAGTCCCAGCATCCCCCTCCCCCAACTACAACTCCCAGCATAATCCCAACACCAGCCTCCTCCCCCCAACTACAACTTCCAGCATAATCCCAACACCAGCCTCCTCCCCCCCCCCCCCTTACCAGTCCCAGCATCCCTCAACTACAACTCCCAGCATAATGCCAACACCAGCCTCCTCCCCAACTACCAGTCCCAGCATCCCCCTCCCCCAACTACAACTCCAGCATAATCCCGACTACAGCCTCCTCCCCCCCCAACTACAACTCCCAGTATAATCCCGACTACAGCCCCCTCCCCCCAACTACAACTCCCAGCATAATCCCGACTACAGCCTCCTCCCTGCAACTACAACTCCCAGCATAACCCTGACTACAGCCCCCTCCCCCCCAACTACCAGTCCCAGCATCCCCCTCCCCCCAACTACAACTGCCAGCATAATCCCGACTACAGCCTCCTCCCCCCCCCCCCAACTACAACGCCCAGCATAATCCCGACTACAGCCTTCTCCCCCAACTACCAGTCCCAGCATCCCCCTCCTCCCCCCCCAACTACAACTCCCAGCATAATCCCGACTACAGCCTCCTCCCCCCAACTACAACTCCCAGCATAATCCCGACTACAGCCCCCTCCCCCCAACTACAACTCCCAGCATAATCCCGACTACAGCCTCCTCCCCCCAACTACCAGTCCCAGCATCCCCCCCCCCAAACTACAACTCCCAGCATAATCCCGACTATAGCCTCCTCCCCCCAACTACAACTCCCAGCATAATCCCAACTACAGCCTCCTTCCCCCAACTACAACTCCCAGCATAATCCCAACTACAGCCCCCTCCCTCCAACTACAACTCCCAGCATAACCCTGTCTACAACTCCCTCCCCCCAACTATTAGTCCCAGCATCCCCCCTTCCCCAACTACAACTCCCAGCATAACCCCGACTACAAGTCCCAGCATCCCCTCTGACATAGACTTCATTCATCTGTGCTCAGTGTGTTATAATGCGTTATGTAGACGTTTTTCCTGTACAGAGTAAGGAGGGCAGACAGCCGTTGTTTTCTATGTCCTGCATTGATGAGTGCAGATCTCAGGAACAGCCTTGTGTTTATTGTGTGTTCTAGAAGCTGACCTTCACTGGGAAGTGCTTGGTGACGTGTCTGTATGGAAGCATTGAAGTCCTGGGCCTGACCATCAATTCCAACCAAACCCCCTATGAAGTGTTCTCCCCGAGTACTCACTCTCCGCTCACCATCACAGCGCTGCGCCCAAAGAAGATGCCGAAAACTCGCAAGGAGATCCGCAGGGAGGCCGTCCTGTCAATGCGCGGATATCTCTCTCTGGGTAACAACCAGTCCTACATGTTTATTTCCACAATAAAGAGGGTTTATCATTGTTTACATGATACCTTGGCTAATCACAGCACCCCACAACATGTGATTAACGAGAGCCAATCACAGATCTAACCACAGCACCCCGCAACATGTGATTAGCTGCAGCCAATCACAGATCTAACCACAGCACCCCGCAACATGTGATTAGCTGCAGTCAATCACAGATCTAACCACAGCACCCCGCAACATGTGATTAGCTGCAGCCAATCACAGATCTAACCACAGCACCCCGCAACATGTGATTAGCTGCAGCCAATCACAGATCTAACCACAGCACCCCGCAACATGTGATTAGCTGCAGCCAATCACAGATCTAACCACAGCACCCCGCAACATGTGATTAGCTGCAGCCAATCACAGATCTATCCACAGCACCCCGCAACATGTGATTAGCTGGAGCCAATCACAGATCTAACCACAGCACCCCGCAACATGTGATTAGCTGGAGCCAATCACAGATCTATCCACAGCACCCCGCAACATGTGATTAGCTGGAGCCAATCACAGATCTATCCACAGCACCCCGCAACATGTGATTAGCTGCAGCCAATCACAGATTTAACCACAGCACCCCGCAACATGTAGTAATTTGCTGCAGCCAATCACAGATCTAACCACAGCACCCTTCAACATGTGATTAGCTGCAGCCAATCACAGATCTAACCACAGCACCCTTCAACATGTGATTAGCTGCAGCCAATCACAGATCACCAGTGATCACAGCTCACATGTGTGGTTATACTAAAACTTTACACTGTTGCAATGATCTGTATTGTAAAAATAAAATCACCTACCAACCCCCCCCCCAACAAAGTGGGCGGATCTCTTAAGTGACAGGCAGGGTCAGATTGCAGGATTCAGCATAGCTCAACCTGCGATCTGTGCCTGTATCACACAATCCCCTCCCCCCCCCCCCCCCCACACACGTCAGTAAGCACCAGGCATACATTAACCCCTTGATCACCAATAAAAGTTAACCCTTTCACTGCCAGTGTAATTTTTACAGTAACATTGCATATGTATAGCACTGATTACTGTAGTAATGTCACTGGTACCCCCAAAAGTGTCAAAAATGTCAGTCAGGGGTCCGATCTGTCCGCCGCAATGTCGCAGTCCTACAAAAAAAAATCGCAGATCGCCGCCATTACTCATTATAAAAAAAAAACAATAAAAATTACATAAATTTACCGTAGTTAGTAGCTGCGATAACTTTTGCGCAAACGCGTTTTTTTTTTCTTTCTTTTTTTACCAAAAATATGTAGCAGAAAACAAATTGGCCTAAAATGTTAAAAAAGATTTTTTATTTTATTTTATTTTATTTTTTTTTAGATTTTTACATTTTTTTTTTTTTTTTGGGGGGGGGGGGGATTTCATATAAAAAAATGTGAAAAATGTTGTTTTTTCAAAATTGTCGCTGTTTTTTTGTTCATAGCGCAAAAAGTAAAAATCGCACAGGTGATCAAATACCACCAAAAGAAAGCTCTGTTTGTGGGGAAAAATTTCGTTTGGGTACGGCGTCGCACGACCGCGCAATTGTCAGTTAAAGTCGTACAGTGCCGAATCGCAAAAAAGTGGCCTGGACGTAAGACAGCAAAATCCTCCGGTGGTAAAGTGGTTAACAAAACAGCTTAGTGCTTTTTTTCTTGGCATATTAAAGAAACACTTTGAATGCCAAAACAGCTCAAAATCTTTCGTCCGGTCATCAACACCACAGCCACTAAAAACATGTTAAGTATTTCCATTGTTAAACAGCCAGTGTCCTAAAAATCGGAACACACTGAGGTGTTTTAAGTGACTGTGGTGTCAGAAATGTAACAGGCACATTCATTTCGCTTTAACACATCTTGAGAAAATGCAAATATTTAATAACTTAACCACTTCCGCCCTGCTCACATTGCTGCTACTGCGGCAATGTGGCACGATCCCGTCCAGCGACGTAGACCTACGTCGCTGGACTCCGCCTCTTGTGGGCGGCGCTCGCGCGCCGCCGGAGGCTCGCTCCCGCTGTGTTCAGTCACAGTGGGAGTCGGGCCAGGGAAGGAGCAGCGGCGATCGCCGCTGCTCTGCCCCGATTGTCGGGGAATCGAGTGAGGAGATCCGCCCGCCTGTGAAAACAGAGCGGGCGGATCTCCATAGTGACAGGGAGTGACAGATCGGAGTGTTCAGCATAGCTGGACATCCGATCTGTCCTGTCACAGTCACCTCCCCCCCCACACGTCAGTAAGCACCAGGCATACATTAACCCCTCCCTCTTCAATAAAATTAACCCCTTCCCTGCCAGTGTCATTTTTGCAGTAACAGTGCATATTTATAGCACTGATTACTGCAGTAATGTCACTGGTACCCCCAAAAGTGTCAAAAATGTCAGTCAGGGGTCCGATCTGTCCGCCGCAATGTCGCAGTCCCGCAAAAAAAATCGCAGATCGCCGCCATTACGCGTTAAAAAAAAAAACACCAAAAATGACAAATCTTTCCCTTAGTTAGTAAACGCAATGACTTTTGCGCAAACCAATCAAAATACGCTTATTGCGATTTTTTTTTTTTTTAACCAAACATAGGTAGCAGAAAACAAATTGGCCAAAAATTTAAAAAAAATTTGATTTTTACATTTTTTTGGGGGGAATTTCATATAAAAAAAATGTTAAAAATATTGTTATTTTTTCAAAATAAACGCTCTTTTTTTGTTTATAGCGCAAAAAGTAAAAATCGCACAGGTGATCAAATACCACCAAAAGAAAGCTCTGTGGGAAAAAAAAGGACGTAAATTTGGTTTGGGTACGGCGTCGCACGACCGCGCAATTGTCAGTTAAATTCGCACAGCGCCGAATCGCAAAAAGTGGCCTGGACGTAAGACAGCAAAATCCTCCGGTGGTAAAGTGGTTAAAAAAGTAGTCATTTCGAGTCATATGTCTCAAGTCATGAATACCAAGTCAAAGTCAAGTCAAGTCTTTTATTAATTTTAGTCAAGCAAGTCTTAAGTCCTCAAACTGGGGACTTAAGTCAAGTCATGTGACTCGAGTCCCCCACCTCTGCTGACAGGCAGATGCAAGCTGGGGACTATCTGGGTTATGGGGGGTTGATGGGGTGACTGATGTTCTCAGAGCTGTAGAAATATTGGGTCCTAGTAGTAATTTTTTTTTTTCTTTTCCCTTCCAGAACGCAGACGTGTGGTAATGACAAACTTTAAATCTTCATGTTCTATTTTACTGATGGAACGTCTAGAAGAACCGACCACCAGCTATATTGTGACTCATCCAGAGTACGCCAAAATCTTTTCTGCCAAGCCGGTATGTCAGAGCGGATGATGGTGTGTATACAGAGCACAGGAGCCTAAGGCGGTGTTATCCCCCCCCCCCCCCCCCGCGCGCGAATCGAGGTACCTGTATGTCTGCTCGAAGAAGTGGTTGTAACGGGATGATCTGCAGCTGCAGGTATCACCCCGGTACAGTGCTTTAGAGCCAGCGGTCGGCTTTAGAAGATAACAGCTGATGCGGCTTGGGAGTCGCCCGTCCGTTAACCCAGTGGGCAGGAGGGGATGCGCCTCCCACCACCTTCCACGGCTCTGCCTGGGTCTCCCATCCCACCGGGAGACCCGTGGAACCACCTGGAACGTCTGCTTGCTGGTTGGAGTCCCGAACAAAGCTGAATTCGCTTTGATCGGGTTCTCCGATGTAGTAACCCAGAAGCGGCATCATGACGCCACTTCCGGTTTACTCGGCGGCTAATGGCACCGAATCTAAAAAAAACTGTCGGTATTCAAAAATGCAGATTTTGCCATTTTGAATACATTGAAGTGCAGAGGAGGGGTTTGGGGTCTTTTAGACCCCAGATCCCTCCATAAAGAGTACCTGTCACTGCATATTACTGTCACAAGGGATGTTTACATTGCTTCTCACAGCAATAAAAGTGATCAGATTTTTTTTTTTTTTTTAAACAGTGCGAAAAATTAAATAAAATAGGAAAAAAAACATTTTTTAAAGCACCCCTGTCACCGTGAGCTCGCGCACTAAATAAAAGGCATACATAAGTCGCGCTTGCAAATGAAAACGGTGTTTTCCTGGCGGCGATACCTCACATGACGATACCATGTGAGGTATCGCCGCAATCATTAGAGCGAGAGCAATAGTTAAAAAAAGACCTCTTGTAACTCTAAACTGGTAACCGTTAACATTTTTTAAAGCGTAGTTTGTCGCCATTCCACGAGTGTGCGCAATTATAAAACATAACATGTTGGGTATCTATCTACGCGCTGTGACATCATCTTTCACGTTATACAAAAAAAATTGGGCTAACTTTACTGTTTAGTTTTGTTTTTTTTTAAATTGCGTTTAAAAGACAGCTGCGCAAATACCGTGTGACGAAAAATAATGCAGTGACTTTAATGCACCCATTTCATTCTCCATAGTCTTTGCTATATATATATATATATATATATATATATATATATATATATATATATATATATATATATATATATATATATATATATACCCCTGTTGGTGGTAAATGGTCTCATCCTTCTGCTACATATGCTGGACAGCTTGTTCTTTTGGAAAAACAGACATCATTATTAGGGATGCACCGATCCGATATTAGGATCGGATATCGGCGCCGATACTGCCACAATAGCTGGATCGGGGATTGGTAAAATGAACCGATCCACGGGCCGATCCGGTTTTGCTGAGTCCCGGCTCAGCCGTCCCTTGCTTGCACGGAGCCGCCGATAGGGTTTTGCTGAGTCCCGGCTCAGCCGTCCCTTGCTTGCACGGAGCCGCCGATCCGGTTTTGCTGAGTCCCGGCTCAGCTATCCCTTACTTGGTGTAGTAGTAGTATATGGTAGTATGGGATGGGAGCCGCTACTTCCTGTATAGTCCCGGCTCACAGGCAGAGTGATATCAGATGCACTCCGCCTGTGAATGGAGGAGCCGTACACATGAAGCAGTGGCTTTGCTCTGTACTGCAGCCGCATGCATATTGTGTATGTGTAGTTCCGGGTCGGTATCGGCAGATACACAATGCCAGATATCGGTATCGGGACAAGAAAAGTCGGATCGGTGCACCCCTAATCCTTATCTCTTGTTACATTGTGTTTATTGGACGCACATTTGGCAAAAGTTGATTACTGTGTTCCGCCTGTTTTTTTCTTTTCTGCTCACAATGCAGACGTTTGCTCTGTATAACAGGTTTAATCCAATAAACATATTGAAATAGAAAAAACAGACTTACTGACTGGATCAGCGACTTAATGCACTACTGCGATCTTACGGTAGGCAGTCTGACACTAAGTTACACTGTGGAAACCAGTGACATTGAGTGCCGGTTCACACTTGTGCGAGTGCCGGGTTCGCATGTAATATCGGAGCGCACTGCTCCGACATTACATGCGATCGGCTGTGCGGTGCGAGTTTAGCCATACAGTTTGTATGGCTAAATTCGCATCGCACCCGCAGCAAACGCGCACAGGAGGCATTTTTGCAGCCGCATCAGGATCGGATCGCACAGCGGTTCACACTTGTGCGATCCGATCCTGTGCGAACTGCACGATCGCACTGCAATATGCGATCAAACTGGGGGTGTCGTTAAGATTACATTGACACCCCCAGCGTATCGCATATGGCAGTGTGAACTGCGGGGGGTGCGTGTGCGATGCGGGAACAGGCTGCTAATTCGCAGCCTTCCCGCATCGCATAAGTGTGAACCGGCACTTATACAGTGATCAGTGCTAAAACTGCACTATCACTGTACTAATGAAACTGGCTAGGACCCTCCCCCACCCCAAAGCACCTTGTCCCCATGTTGATGGCGACAAGGGCCTCATTCCTACAACCCTGGGCTTTTTTAATTTTTTTTATTCATTCAGCTGTCAGTCTAGCGGCCCAGGGATCTCCAAACTACGGCCCTCCAGCTGTTGCTGAACTACACATCCCATGAGGCATTGTAAAACTCTGACATACACAGCCATGACTGGGCATGATGGGAATTGTAGTTCCTGAACAACTGGAGGGCCATAGTTTGGAGACCCCTGGGCCTAGCCCATTGATAGCTGATGAGACATCGGTTGTTTCCCTGCCCACTCCTTTTTTTTTTTTGGTAAACTTTATTGTACAATCAAACAATATATACAACGAATATTAAGAGAAAATACAGAAGTAATTTTCTTGTAAACAGGAACAGTAAAAAGAAAAAAAATAGTGCTAGTATATCAAATGTCCATACAAAACACAGTATGTGCATAGTTATCGCAGTGTATATTAACCACATATGAACAGGAGATGTATAAGGGAGGGAGGGAAAGAGGTTATACAGTCATTACTGAAACGATGGAACACGCATCTCCCTCAGTTTACCCTGCCTGCTCCTTAACCAGCTATTCACTGCGTCCTGATTGGGCAAAGGACCTGCAAATTCGGGTGTTCGCCGAACGGGCGAACAAGCGATTATCGGGCCAAACTTTTGCCCAACTCTACTACGAATGCATAGAATTGCATGTCCGTGTGAGTGAGGTTAGTAGTGAAGTTATTACAGCTGAATGCAGATGATGCAACAAAGGTAATGCATGTCAGTGATCTAATCTAATCAATGATCTAATCTAACCAATGATCTAATCTAACCAATGATCTAATCTCGTGTTTCTTCAGAGTGAAAAATTTTCCTCCACATTGGATGATTCCGTCCTGCACTCTGCTGGAATCGAGAATCGGGATCCTGATTCAGCGATTGTTATGCCAGAGAAAGCGGTGTCGGCAGCACAGATGTTGGTTGATGCTTGCCTTGGTAAGTGTGCAGCTGCCCTCTGTACCATTCCGAAACGCAGGAAAGTATTAAGACAATGCTGACCGTTTGCAATATGTTTAGGCTGACAGTTTTGTACAAAGCCATCGCATAGGACTCCTAATAGTATCTCATTGTGAGTGCAATCATATCAATGGGTTCAGCCCTGAGGAAGGGGAGGCATTAAGTCCTTGGCTCAGTCAATGAACAGTCCAGGGGATGTTGGTTATTTTTTTTTTTTTTTTGTTTTATTTGGAACTGGGATGGGAGAAGGGATGAGTGGGATACTCCCAACTTTAGGAACTATGCACAAATCCTGAGGACGACTAGCTGTAGTGTGCGGCAAGGCCGCTGCTTCACCTTGCCACTAAAGGGAAGATAAAGAAAGTGAACTCTGTTTTAGGTTACTCCTCAGGGTCTAACTTGGCACCCCCTTTCTTGCTGTGTATGCTAGCTCCTGTCCACTGACTCACTGTAGTGGTCCCCTTTCTGGGCAGACCCCTGGCAAGTTCCCTGGTACTCACGGACACTGTTTTTCCTCAGATTGCTCTGCCACTTGCTCCACAGTCAGTATCATCTGGACCTCCTGGCTCAGCACTACACTTCTGGTCCACTAGGCCAACTGCCTGTGACCACTTTCCACACTGACAGGAGGAGAAACAGCCGTCACCCCCCTCCTGGGACCTGGCTTCCCACCCAAAGATGCACTGTCACATGTGCCCTTGGCTTTTATGACCTGTCCCAGGATGCACCACTGTTGTGCCCACCCGCTGGTACAGCCACAAAATCCTGTCACTGGTTGGGTTTCCTCCACTGTCCAACATGCTCCCCTATTGGATACAGTGGGGACACTCCCTCAGACCAGGTGACTCACACATGAACATATGTAACAGGCCTAACTATCGATCAGGCTCTCCTGATAAGCAGGCAGATGATGCTATCTAGGAGGGTGCTATATCTAATATACATAGACGATATAAGCCCCCTTTGTTAATTAGGACTAACCTGCTCCCTGTTCTTTGCTGTATCTATTGTAGACATAGCTGGAGCTGCATGCTGTGATCTCTCTGCCCCCCCCCCAGCTAAGCTCAGGAGTGGAAGAGGGCTGGGCAGGCAGGGTACTCGCTGCACAAGCAGAGAGAGGGAAGTGAGTTGTCTTCTGACAGCTCACATGTATACCATGTCTGACCTGGCAGAGATCTGTGGCAATTTTTTTTACACTAAATTTAGAGTGGTTCTGAAGGCTGAAGGTTTTATATATATATATATATATATATATATATATATATATATATACCCTAATAACCATTCTTTGCATTAATGTAAAAAAAATTTTTGGGCGCAGTCCCCCCCCCCCCCCCTATACTTGCCTGAGGCCGATTAACGATCCACCGTTGTGCACGAGAGCAGCGGCTCTCTCCCTCTCAATCATAGCCAGTGAGAAGGGAGTGGCGGGCAGGGGCTGAGCCACCCTCGTGTGTCTTATCAGTACACAAAGGTGGCTCGGGAGCGAGCACACACGAGTGCCCCCAGAGCAAGTTTTTTATCCTCTCATCGACCTGGCCATATATCTCTTTCGTTCATCAACGGATACAGCTCCTCATCTTCTTAACCATTGGGTTATACTGCCCCCTACAGGAGTAGGACGCTAGGCAGAAAAAGTCTGGCTACGCCTATGGGCAGTCCCAGGGGGGTATACTCCCTCTCCCTGCTATAGGTTCAGGAGTAAGAACCTAGTTCCTTGCCGGGATCTCTTCTTTTTTTTTTTTCTTTTAAGATTGTTTTTTTTTTTTTTTTTTTCCTCCTGTTTTTTTTTTTCCCTGTGAGATCTACAATCAACTTTTGGACTGGGTGACAGGCTGGATAATCTAGATCCAGTGGTCACCCCAGTCTGGCCAGCGAGTGCGCGCAGACCTCAGCTCCCGGGTCTCAGCCCGGGTTGCAGTGTTCCTCCTGGCCGACAGCCCCCCATTTAGATGGGGAGGGGTTCCGTCTGGTTCCTGGTATGGTGATTTGCTGTCCCCCCCCCCCACCTCCCCCTGGAGGGTTTTGGGGTGGGCCTGGGCCCCTTCATGGGACGGTCAGACCCTCGGGTTCCCCTCCTTCCCGTCAGGCACCCACCTCCTCTTCCCTGGTGGGGGTTCCTGCCAGGGCCTCCCCCGTCCTGCCTGTGCCTGTCCTTGAGGCCTAGGGATCCCTCCTGGGTCCCTGGGAGACTTTCGGTGCCGCTCGGAGCCACCATTTTGTTTTAGCCTTGTGCTGCAATGCGCGGCAGCCATGTTTGTGTAGTCAGGTGGCCAGTTTGCGGTCGTTTGCCATAGAAAACAGCGGCAGCCATGTGTGTGGAGCCTTCTGGGCTGCGTTTTCGGCGGTTGGAGCCCCTCATCCCCTGGTGCTGACACCTGTTTTATTTTATTTCCTGATTGTGCATTGCAGATTCTCCTGGTGGCTGCGGGGTGGTGATTCTGGTGGGGGTCCTCTCCCTCTCTGCTGAGGATCGATTGGTGCTTTGTGACTGGCAACTGTGCTGCCAGAGCGGTGGTGGTTATCCCTTAGCAGTGTATTACACTTTTTTTTGTGGGATCCCCCTGGTGACTCATGGGGTCTTTGGAGCACATCTCCCTACCTGATCCCCTCTCAGAGGCTGCTGTGCCCTCCGGGTCCCAACCATCTATAGATGCACTGTCAGCGATCCTGGAGTCCTTTGTGTCACAGGTGGAGCGGGTTTTTGGGCAACGGGATAGCAAAAGGCGCCCTCCGCCTTCCCCTGCCTCATCTGTCTCAGCAGATCCTGAATCTGAATTTTAGCCGCTGCGGACGTGGGTCACCCTGCTGGGTCTGCGACCACGCACCCTGAACCCTCATAGTGAGGATGATTCCTCTACTTCTGCAACTGCGCACGAAAAGGCAGTCAGTGCGTGAGGCCTTAAGGATGGAGGACGCAGCTGCGACGGAGGCTCAGGTTCCCTTTGGCGCTCACAAGTCATCCGGAGCGACAAAGCTGTTCCCTTTCCCCTTCTATTTGTCATTAAAGAGTGGGGGCAACCAAAGCGTCCCTTTGGGGTCCTCAAGCAATTTGCTGGGCGATAGCCCTATGAGGAATCCCTTCTTAAGAAGTGGACTGTTCCATCCGTGTTGGACCCTGCGGTTTCAAGAATAAACAAGGCAGCCATGATTCTGGTTGAAGAGTTCCCGGCATTTAAGGACCTGGCTGATTGGAAGGCGGAGGCTGTGGCCCGCAATGTGTACACCCTGGCTAGTTCAGCACTGAGGGGCGATATTCACCATTGACCTGGTTTTGCAAACTCTGACTGAATGGGCTAAGCTTTGCGTCGTGACCTAGAGGGGGAGCAGCCCCCTGCCTTTGCTGATCTGGTGGACCAGCTGGTCCAGGGGCTGCAGTTAATCTGTGATGCCTCTTTGGATGCGGCCCGGCTCTCTGTTTCGGGAGTGGTCCTTCAGCGTGTCTTTTGGCTCAAAAGCTGGTCTGTAGACCAAACTTCTAAAAAGGCTTTCACTGATCTTCCCTTTCAAGGAGATCGCCTGTTTGGTGCTACCCTGGAAAAGGTCTCGCGGGGTGGGGAGTACCTTTCTTCCACAGGCATTGGCATTTCTTCAAGTTCAGTCAAAATCGTGCCCAAAAAATTGCGGTAAAATTGTGCAACTTTCAGTTCGCACAAGTGTGAAAGGGTCCTAAGTGATTTGCTTTAAAGAGGTTGTATACCCCCAAAAAAATGAAATACTTGCCTAAGAACGAGCCCCCGCCGTGCCGTTCGCTTGCCTCTGACGGGCGCAATGTCCAGTCGCCCGTCTTCCGGGATCGCGGCATCCAGCCATCTGATTGGCCGGAGCCGTGGTGACTTCATTCCCGCGCACGCCGACATTCACGGCACGGGGCTCTGAAAAAACCGCACCAGTGGCCGTTCCTTCAGAGCGCATGTGCTAGTGACGTCACTGACTGCATGTAAGGTAAATATCTCCTAAACGGGGGATGTTTAGGAGATATTTACAGTACCTATAGGTAAAAGTTGCAGAGAGGGTTTACTTCCTCTTTGAGGGGTGGGGGAGGCACATTTTTGAGTGGCCGCAGTATGTGTGCGGTCTGCAAGCAGTTAAAGATTTCAGTTTGTTTTTTGATGAATTGCAGATATTATAGGTCATATTTAGTCCTCGTTCACACCGGTGCAAATTGACTATTCCAAATCGCATGACAAGTCACACCACATTGTCAGTGGAACCAATCATTGCGACTTTCATTGACTTCTGGTAAATTAAATCGTAAGCCGCAGTGTAATTGGAGGTACAACAAATTGCACTGATTTGCAGATTTGAAGTCGCTTGGAAGTATCGTGATTTTTTTTTTTTTTTAAAGTCGCACTGGTGTGCACCAGTGCTAAAGGTGGAAAAAATGTAAGTGATTTATATTGGTCTGATTTTTTTTTTTCTCATTTTTATTTTTTAAATATCAAAAGCCTGGTATTTTTACAGGGGTGTTTAGACGTCTTATCCACTGTATACTCATCTGGTTTGCAAATTCTTTGATGTTTTCTTGATTTTTTTTTTATTGTTTTTGCAGAAGAACACGACGGCTGTCCAGTCATTCTTGTCTGTGGCCCACAAAATGTTGGAAAATCAACATTTAACCAATATCTCATTAACCAGTTATTAAATCAGTAAGTTGCTGCTCTCCTGTTTTTTTTTTTTCCTTTAAAAGCCAAGTTCGCATTTTTTGAAAAAAAAAAAAAAAAAAAAAAAAATATATATATATATATACACATACATGCATACACATTTTTTTTTGCAGAAAACAAATTTAGCATTTTTTTAAAGTTGTTTGTTTTTTTGTTTTTTTTTCAGCATTGCACCTGTGATCAGTGGATCCCTGGTGCAGTGTCTGGCTCCTGCACGCACTGGGGCCTGTAGGCAGTGTCAATGGACTACAAGCTTGCTGATCAGCACACTCCTGGTCCATTAGGAGCTACAAGCCGTCTGCCGCGGTGTTAGATGGGACTTGTAGTTTCCTGAAACAGACTCTTGTAAATGATTGATTGTGGCTGTGCGGGAGGAGCCCTGCACAGCTACATGGTTTTCAAAATGTGACAGCGTGTGTGTAGAGAGGATCTTCCACCTACTGTTACAGGGAGGAGGGCAGGTTTGGAGCATTTTATGCCCTAAATATGGGTGTAACATGCTCCTAAGGAAACCTAAGGGTGTTCACGTTGTACGGGGGTGTCAAACACTAGTCTATTAGGTATATTAAAAAAGAATAGCGCGCAAATGCAAAAGAAATAACTACCAAATCTGAAGACAATCCATAAATAAAAATGGGGGTTTGGTCCCACCATATGGCCATATCGTGCTCAAGCCCACTACTGCGTCAAAGTACCCCATTATCAGTGGGTCCTACACTATCCATGAAAAAGAGATGAATCCAGCCTTTCTAACCCTTGGAGATAATACTCCTTGCTGGGAAAAATGAGCAAATGCACTACAGGGGACTCCTCCTATATCCACTTGATGGTGGACACTGATTGAGTACAGGTGTATGTGGGGGGTGGGGAGGGCTGCTCAACCTAGATAGTCTGGTCAGACCGAATACATAATAAACAGGCAAAAAATTTGGGGGAGCATACCCATGTATTTCCAAAGCTGCTGCAGCTATGAACCAAAAGACATGTATATTAAAAAAGAATAGCGCGCAAATGCAAAAGAAATTACTACCAAATCTGAAGAGAGTCCATAAATAAAAATGGGGGTTTGGTCCCACCATATGGCCATATCGTGCTCAAGCCCACTACTGCGTCAAAGTACCCCATTATCAGTGGGTCCTACACTATCCATGAAAAAGAGATGAATCCAGCCCTCCCCACCCCCCACACACACCTGTACTTAATCAGTGTCCACCATTAAGTGGATATAGGAGGAGTCCCCTGTAGTGCATTTGCACATCTTCCCCAGCAAGGAGTGTTATCTCCAAGGGTTAGAAGGGCTGGATTCATCTCTTTTTCATGGATAGTGTAGGACCCACTGATAATGGGGTACTTTGACGCAGTAGTGGGCTTGAGCACGATATGGCCATATGGTGGGACCAAACCCCCATTTTTATTTATGGACTCTCTTCAGATTTGGTAGTAATTTCTTTTGCATTTGCGCGCTATTCTTTTTTAATATACATGTCTTTTGGTTCATAGCTGCAGCAGCTTTAGAAATACATGGGTATGCTCCCCCAAATTTTTTGCCTGTTTATTATGTATTCGGTCTGACCAGACTATCGAGGTTGAGCAGCCCTCCCCACCCCCCACATACACCTGTACTCAATCAGTGTCCACCATCAAATGGATATAGGAGGAGTCCCCTGTAGTGCATTTGCACATTTTTCCCAGCAAGGAGTGTTGTCTCCAAGGGTTAGAAGGGCTGGATTCATCTCTTTTTCATGGATAGTGTAGGACCCACTGATAATGGGGTACTTTGACGCAGTAGTGGGCTTGAGCACGATATGGCCATATGGTGGGACCAAACCCCCATTTTTATTTATGGACTCTCTTCAGATTTGGTAGTAATTTCTTTTGCATTTGCGCGCTATTCTTTTTTAATATACTAGTCTATTAGGGACTGCATCCTCAGTATGGATCCCTTTTTTTTTTTTTTAAAGGGCCAGTTGTATCCTGACTGTAGGGTTTGGGAGTTGGGGGGAGAGAGAGCGAGAGAGAATGATCTCCCTGGAAGGCGAGGCACAGCCGCTTACACAAGGAGGTACTAGAATCAAATACATGAGTAGTAGAGCTGCATGCTCGGAGGTACTAGAGCAGGGATCTTCAAACTTCGGCCCTCCAGCTGTTGCAGAACTACAGATCCCATGAGGCATTGTAAAACTGACATTCACAGACATCACTAGGCATGATGGGAATTGTAGTTCCTAAATAACTGGAGAGCCATAGTTTGAAGACCCCTGTACTAGAGCCAGGCCAGGTAGGAGAGTGTAGAGATGCGAGGAAGCTTGGAGGGAGGGGTTGCTATTGTTTGTATTGCACGCTGCATGTAGTGCACACCTGAACTCTTCACTCAAGATACACTCAAGATACAACTGGCAACCATACTGATAATGCAGCCCCTAATGAAATTGAGTTTTGACACCCCTGTACAATGTAAACAACCTTATGTTTCCTTAGGAGCATGTTGAACCCATATTTAGGGCATAACATAACTTCGCGATGACGTTGGATTCAAAATGCATTGGGGTCAAACTAGTGGCAATACTTCCGGTTTCGTCTGCTGGAACACACGCCGGGATTGAGCGTCCATTGATATTATATTGGTTTTTATGAAAGTTTTACTATTTGAGAATTTTATCACATTATTTATTCACATATCATTCTGCACTTAGCAATGCATAATTTATACAGTGCCTCAAATTTTATTTCATTCATGCTCCAAACCTACCCTCCACTTCAAGTCCACGGGCGGGAAGTGGTTAAATAGTTTGGGTCATCAGGGTTCACACACAACTGAATTTTTAGCTGCAAATTAATCATTGAATAAAGTTATTCATATAAAAACATTTTAGAGATGGCTAAGTGGTGTTTTCTTTCCCCCAGCATTCCATGCGTCGGCTACTTGGAGTGTGACTTGGGACAGTCAGAGTTTACACCTCCCGGCTCTATATCCTTGCTGAACATAACCAAGCCTGTTCTGGGTAAGTGTCTGTCTTAAAGGTGGGCTTTGTTTTACTAGGATAAGTTCCATTGGAGCCGATCTAAAATCTATATTTACCTTAAAGTTGGCCATGGATGGAGCAAAATTTAACAGGTTCAGCAGGGACCGTCAATCCATCTGCGGCTGTTCCCGCGACAGATCTACTGATTGACAGATGGGTATGTTGTTCAGCAGCTGCATCTGTTGATTAGTGTATTCTGACAGTGGAGGAGTCCCGCTGTGAGAATACAATGACACAGCAGGGAGGATTCCTCCAGCCACTTCATTTTGTGTGGTAAACCTGACACTTAAAGCGGAGTTCCAGGCACAAAATCAATCTTTTTTTTTTTTTTTTTTTTTGTGCCCGTCCGCTAGTTCTCCATCACCTAAAAAGGAATTGGATAGTTAGGTTCTTTTTTTTTTTTTTTTTTTTTTTTTTTACTCACCTTGTAATTGAAGATCGAAAATACTCACCTCAGGGTACTTCCTCCCTCAGCGCCGCGGCTCCGCCGTCACTTCCTGTCTCGCGATGATTCCTGGGAGCTGAACGTCATCGCTCCCAGGAATCAATGCGACGGCACCGGCCCCGCTCATCACTTCCGGGGCGACGCCACATTCCCCTGCTAAACAGCTTCTGGGCCTGCCCAGAAGCTGTGGAGGAATGCGGCGCCGCACCGGAAGTGACGAGAGGGGCCGGTGCAGGCGCATTCTGGGAGAAGAGGACGCGGAAGAAGACGCAGAAGAGGACCGCGCCGGCTTCAGCTGCCCACAAGAGAGATGGCAACGCTGTGGAAGAAATTTTATAAGTGAGTATTTCATCTTGCAGGTAAGTGCGAACCGGGACAGATCAGAGGCTAGCCATTGTGGAATGTGCTAGCCCGGACTGTCCCGGGGGTATGTTTATTGAAAAATGGTTTCTGTGCCCGGAACTCCGCTTTGACGCTTTTTGGAGACCAGTGACACTAATACAGTGATCACTGGCTGAGAAGGGGTTAACAGGGGCAATCAAAAGGGTTAACAAAGACCAAACGCAAATGGAAGGCGCACGCACAAGCCATAAAACTACACACAACGTTGGACAGTGGAGACACACATGTCGCATTAACTTTGCGGGGTAAACCGCTGACTTGTTTTGGGTGCGCACCCCCCTTCCTCAGAGCTAGGCTACGCTGAGCACCTCAAGGCAAGTGCTTTAAGTGGGAAAATCTTTTTTTCAAGGAATACGTCCTCAAGAAGGCAGGAAAAAATATTTTTTTTTTTTTCTAATATCCTTTTAACAAGTCCAGGGAGGTGCTTTGACTGGGGAAATGTAAATATCAGTGTCCCTGCTTAGCAGGAACATAGGACCAGCACATTCCCCTCTCACAAAATGGCGTTCTGCCTTGTTTACGTAGGCAGATAGTCGTTCTGCCTTTCTCCTGAGCAATCGGCGGGTCCCGGTGGACATCATGTCCGCCAGACCCGCTGATTGGCTCTCCCTGTGTCTAATCACAGCGGAAGGGGGTCACTGTCGGCGTGCGCACCCCAGACCTAGAAGGTCTGATTAGGTATCGAGGTTTAGAATACCTTGCGCAGAAGGACCTGCAAATTCGGGTGTTCACCAAACGGGCGAACAAGCGATGTTCGGGCCAAATACCACCAGGAGAGATCGCCGGTGCCCCCCGGCGGCGATCGCGGCCTCTGGCCCCGTGGATCAGCTTCCCCGCTGGTGAGTGGGCATGTGTGCCCCCAGGATTGCTCCCGCGAACCGCCGTACAGGTACGCCGATTTACGGGAACCTGCCGACTTAAAGTTTTTTTACAGCGGCTGGTCGGCAAGTGAAATCCTTGGGCAGGTAACACAGCTCCAATATATCTAGTCCATCTATTTTTAGCCAATTTTGCCATCATAGTAGTCCTCCACATGTTTTTTATTTTTTTTACTGTTTCTATTTTTTCTTGCGTTCATTGATGGACACATCCTTCTCTTTATCCATGACCAAACAGGGTTTTATAGCCTCACCTACAGGACACTAGTTTTGGTCACAGATAAAGAACAAGAGATGTGTCCGTCAACGATCGGAAGAGAAAATATAAACTGAGAAATGAGTAAAAAAAAATCGTTTGTTTTTGCAGGTCCTCCATATACACATCAAAGTGATGCCCAGAAGATGGTCTTCTTTGGAGAGACGTCGTGTGAACAGGAGATAGAACGGTTCATTGAATCTGTGAAGTATGTCATCACGGCTTACAAGAGGGAGCAGCCACTTATTGTCAACACCATGGGATGGATTAAAGGTGAGCCATTGGATATGTTCGGTTCTTAAAGTGGTTGTAAAGGTAAAAGAGGTGTTTATTTTTTGTTCCCTAATGTGTTCTCTGCATTAGGGTAAAAAAAAAAAACCTTTTAACCTCCTCCGGCCTGCCCACCCACCATATTGTAAAATGATGGCAGACGGGATCTTTTCTCGTTCTGGGACGACGTCCCCCCAGTGTCACCACTCTTGCGCGGTGGGCGTGCCGTGTCCGACCCCCGATCTCAGTAAAGAGCAGATGATGCGGCTTTTTACCCATGTGAATCGGCGGTATCCAATCACAGCTATTCGCATACAAACACAAAAGTGCTGTTTATCGGCTCTCATCGCCTCACACTGATGGAGTGTGTGGCGATGAGAGCCAATCAGCGGCATTCACTCACAGGGCAGACCTGTACAGATAACCGGGGCACTGATGCCCACCAGTGCAGCCTATCAGCGCACATCAGTGAAGGAAAAAATTTACTTATTTAAAAAATTTTCTGAAAAACCAAGCAAAAATAAATTGCAGCAGCCCATGTACTGTTGCATTGTGTATGGTACATTGTTAGGTTGAAAAGACACAAGTCCATCTAGTTCAACCCAAAAGTGAACTATACCTTTATGAAGGAACGTCTTGGAAAAAAAAACAGCAACATCCTATATCTGCGTGGAGTTGCCCTTTAATATTTACATCCTTGCTATGTCTTTTTTTAAATTTCTCCCCCCTCAGGGTTTGGATTTCTTCTCCTGATTGACCTAATCCGCCTGCTGTCCCCTAGCCACGTCGTACAGATCGTTGCAGAGGGAGGCGAACGCATGGAGCCACTCACCCCTGAGTATATGAAGAGCGCAGCTGGGTACATGACAAAGGCCTCGTCTGACACCAAGTACAAGAACAAAGAGCTGGACTCCTCCGATGAAGAGGAAGACTCTGACCTTCATTTTAGACCTTCATTAGGACATGAACTGCTTCAAATAGAGAACAGTTTTAGTGGAGCTGGATATACAGAGACTGTGTAAGTAACGAACGTTTGTAAGAGTTCAGTGTCTGCAATGACCAACTTAAAGGTAGTCCAGTTACTTGACCCCTGGTGCCCAACATGCAGCCCAAGCGGTCTAAAGAGGAGGAGGAGAGCGAGGCAGGAGCATGTGATCTGTTAAGTGGGATGGGGGAGGGAGGTTAAACTTTCACTGCCATACCCAGCAATGAGGGGGGCTAACTGCTAATGCAGGTGGTGAAGTTAAATTTCACTACCAGTAACCACAGTGGCGGGGGTTAAATTTCACTGCCAGTGTAGGGAGTGGGTGGGTTACCTTTCACTGCCATAGACTGCCAATGCAAGCAGGGGCTTGGAGGGTTAAACTTCAAGGCCAGTAACCACCATTGCAAGGGAGGGGGCAGGAATGTTAACATTTTACAGTCATTGACCATAAGTTCAGTAGGGCAGTGGTCCTCAACTCCGGTCCTCAGGGCCCACTAACAGGCCAGATTTTAAGTATTACCTTGGGGAGATGCAGACTAGAGTACTGCAATCATTGAGCAGCAAATGAGATCACCTGGGATGTAGTTTAGTTATCTTGCAAACTTGGCCTGTTAGTGGGCCCTGAGGGCCAGGGTTGAGGACCACTGCAGTAGGGGATGGTGGCTAACGTTCACTGCCACTGACCATCCAGTATGTGGGGTAATGGTACTGATGACAGTGCTGGGGGCTATTGCTGATGCCAATTATTTCATTCACTAATTTCACAGGTGGGGTTGCTTATTGAATCCACTGACACCAAAACTGGGGGTTATTTTGTCCACTGACTACAAAGCTGTGGTTTGTTATTGCATCCACTGAGACTAATCCTGGGAGATAATGCTGGAGCTTATTGCGTCCAATGACGACATGGGTAGGGGTTTTTGTTGGGTCCACTGACACATATGCCCAAGGTAGTTATTGGGTCCATTGACACCAATGCTGGGTCCTGTTGGGTCCACTCGCACATATGCCAGAGGTAGTTATTGGGTCCACTTACACAAATGTTGTGTCCACTTACACCAATGTTGGGTCTTGTTGGGTCCACTGACACCTGTGCTGAGTCTTGTTGGGTCCGCTGGCGCCCAGGCTGGGTCTTGTTTGGTCCGCTGGCGCCCAGGCTGGGTCTCGTTGGGTCAGCTGGCGCCCAGGCTGGGTCTCGTTGGGTCAGCTGGCGCCCAGGCTGGGTCTCGTTGGGTCAGCTGGCGCCCAGGCTGGGTCTCGTTGGGTCAGCTGGCGCCCAGGCTGGGTCTCGTTGGGTCAGCTGGCGCCCAGGCTGGGTCTCGTTGGGTCAGCTGGCGCCCAGGCTGGGTCTCGTTGGGTCAGCTGGCGCCCAGGCTGGGTCTCGTTGGGTCAGCTGGCGCCCAGGCTGGGTCTCGTTGGGTCAGCTGGCGCCCAGGCTGGGTCTCGTTGGGTCAGCTGGCGCCCAGGCTGGGTCTCGTTGGGTCAGCTGGCGCCCAGGCTGGGTCTCGTTGGGTCAGCTGGCGCCCAGGCTGGGTCTCGTTGGGTCAGCTGGCGCCCAGGCTGGGTCAGCTGGCGCCCAGGCTGGGTCAGCTGGCGCCCAGGCTGGGTCAGCTGGCGCCCAGGCTGGGTCCGCTGGCGCCCATTGCTGGGTCTCGTTGGGTCCGCTGGCCCCATTGCTGATGGGTTACTTTGAGCAAAATAGTGACATTAGTACTTCTGTCAAGTAAGTGCTGTATAATCAGGATTTCTCTTACGTCCTCCGACAGTCGCCGCCTCTTCATATTCGTCACATATGGGGGTATTAGACTTTGCTCCGAAGGAGTAGCTAGGCAACAGAATATGTTAACAATAAAGCTTTAACATATCCCACCCTCAAGGGGTGGTCCCCTCAGTCAATACCCTCCTACTTCCTGCAACCATATCCCAGTTTTAATGTCTAGCTTGTCAGGAGTGGCTGGCTCTCTCTGTGCTGGGACTTTTTGTCCCAGACTCTTTCTTCTTTTTAATATTTTGTTTGAGTTTTTTTCTCTACCTTTACTTAGCTGTTATTTTGGTCAGCATTAGTTAGTTCTTCGGACGAAGAGGATCATGCGGACTGGGTCTCGGGCTGATCCCCCTGATCGCAGGTCGTGGGTCAGTGGCTTCCCAGTCTGCCATCGAGCGTTCAGCCAGGTAACGCTCCTGGCACAGTGAACGACCCATCCCTGTTCGGTGCAGGGATGTTTGGTGAGGTGGCTACCTCACCGGACGCTGTGCGGTTTCTTAACCGCCATTGTGTGCGTCTTGAATTGCGACTCTCCCTGCCTCATGTGCAGCGGCTTGTTCGCCTGTGCGGGTTCCCCACGCCATGTGAGGTAAGTGTATCTATGTGGGGACCTGTCTGTCTGGGGGGGGTCTCAGTCTGGGACTGTGTAACCTGCCTTTATTCACACTGCTTGTCTCCCTATCTCTCGGCTGCATGCTGTGGGCTGCAGGGGGGGGGGGGAGCTGTGTGACACTGTGTGTGTCAGGCTGGGCAGTGTGGGAAGCTGTGTGCTGTGGGGCATGTTTTTATGGCATGTTGGGGCATATACAGCGATCGCTGCGGCGATCTAACATGTATCCATATAATGGGATAAGCTTGTGTGTGTTTTTATGCACTATGGAGCGGCGATTTCGGCGCCAAACGACGCCATTTTACCGGCGCCCGCTCCGGCCGCATGGTTTACATGCACGGCGGCCATTTTCTTGTAGCCTCCATAGGCTTACATAGAGCGCCCTGGCAGCATCACTTCCTCTTTCCTGGAACACGATCGAGGCAGCAGCAGCGGCGAGGGTCTCCTCAGGTTTTATCCTTCTATTCCTGTTTGCCATTGCCTGTATTCAGTCTGTATATTCCCTGTGGGGGTCTCATTGTGCCTGAGTGTAGTGCGGTGGGCTGCGCTTGCCGCGCTTGCTGAAAGGGGGCAGTTAACCCTTGGTTGTCTGGCATACAGGGGCAATGGATTCTCAGGAGGGCAAGTTTCCCACAGTATTGGTGGAAAGCCAGGGGACCGCTGTTTCCCCCCCAGGGGGGGGTTTTAGCCACTATTGTGGCTGGCCTTGCTGCCCAGGTGCAAATGCTGGTGGCTGCTCAATCTACTAAACGGCCCAGAGTTGCTCTGTCCTCTGATTCTGAGGGTGAAGGTGATGGGGCTGTTCTAACAGGGACCCCTTTATCGGGGTCCCGCTCCTCTCTTGATCTAGTGGGGTCTGAGGTGGAGGCTGAAGTTGAGGGGGTCGATAATTCTCCCCCTGGCTCGCCTGAAGAGCTTGCAATCATGGATGAGTTGATTGCTTCCATTAAGCAGACGCTGCGTTTGCAGGACGAAGTGTGTCCTCCCGCTGCCTTGGCGGCTTATGGGACGCAGAGAAAACGCAGGACGCCGCAGGTTTTTCCCTGCAATGCCGATTTTCAGCGCGCTGTTAAGGATCAATGGCGCGATCTGCGCAAACCTTTTGCGGTACCAAGTAAATTCAAGCTGCGTTATCCTTTCTCGCCTGCCACTGATGAACGGTGGTGTGTGCCTCCACCAGTGGATCATGCAATTGCGGTTTTGAACAAAGCCACTGCGATTCCTGCAGAGGGTTCCCCTGTTTTCCGTGATGCCACGGATAGGAGACTGGAGTCTCTTGCCCGTCATACTTATTCTGTTACGGGTTCTATGCTTAAGGCTCTGTTTGCTTCTCTCATGGCGGCCCAGGCGATCGCAAGTTGGACGCAGATGCTTAGGCGCGTCCTAGTGGCCGATTCGGCCTCGGCGGCGACCCTGGATATGGTGGATCAGATCCACCAGGGTGTCATGTATCTGTGTGATGCGGACCTGGACCTGATTCCGTTGGCTGCACGTGTGCACAGCGTGGCGGTGTTGTCTCGCCGCCTGGTTTGGTTGAAATGTTGGTCGGTGGACCAATCTTCACGTAAAACCTTAGCCAATCTGCCTTATGATGGGTCTCGCCTTTTTGGGGAGTCCCTGGATGTGTTGATTAAGGGGATCACCGGGGGTAAGAGCACTCTCTTGCCCCATTTCCCCAAGGCTAAGGGGGCTTCTGGGAAGAAGCATGCGAATTTTCGGCCCCCTCAGGGGTCCTTTCGTGCCTTTCGGCCGCACTACAAGGGCAAACCGTTCAAAGGCCAAGGCTCTCAGAAGAAGCCCTGGTCTGGGAAACAGAAGTCCGGCCAATCCGGACCTGCGGCCCATAACAGTTCGGCCTGAAGGGGCGCCCTCACCCAGTTTTGGGGTGGGGGGACGCTTGCTCGGTTTTCTTCAGCCCTGGTTGGCCCGTGTGCGGGACAGATGGGTTCTGGAAATCGTTCGATCTGGTTACAAGATCGAGTTTCTCTCTCGGCCGGAGAGCAGATTTTTTCCCTCAAATCTACAACTGTCTCCAGAGCGCCTGCGGGATCTGCACCTGGCGGTGCGGGACCTGAGGGCTCAGGGTGTGGTGGTTCCGGTGCCTCATCGGGACAGATTTCGGGGGTTTTATTCCAATCTGTTCACCGTGCCCAGGAAGGAGGGCAAGGTTCGTCCGATTCTGGACTTGAAAGCTCTGAACCGCTCTGTGCGGGTTCGCAAGTTCCGCATGGAGTCCCTGCGCTCGGTGGTGGCTGCCCTGGTTCCGGGGGAATTCATGGCCTCCATCGATTTGAAGGATGCGTACCTTCACATCCCCATATTCGAGGGGCATCAGAGATACCTTCGATTTGCCATTGCGGAGGATCACTACCAGTTCGTGGCGTTGCCCTTTGGGCTCGCCTCGGCTCCGCGGGTCTTCACCAAGGTGCTTGCACCGGTTCTGGCATTATTGAGGGCCCAGGGCATTTCTGTCCTGGGGTATCTGGACGACATTCTGATTCGGTCTGCGACCAGTCAGGGTCTGGAGAAGGACCTGTCTGTCACAATGCAAACTCTGCAGGAGTTCGGTTGGACGATAAATGTTCCAAAGTCGACACTGAGTCCGTCGGTTCGTCTTCCCTATCTGGGAATGATACTGGACTCGGTGCAGGCGAAGGTCTTCCTGCCGGAAGACAAGCTCAGGACTCTTCAGGAGGAAGTCAGGTCCCTCAGGGACGTTCCACACTCGTCTCTGCGGACGTGTATGAGATGTCTGGGATTGATGGTCTCGGCCTTCGAGGCGATTCCTTTCGCTCAGTTTCACACGCGGGGTCTCCAGGCGGAGATCCTGTCCAAGTGGGACGGGCGACCTCAATCTCTGGATCTTCAGATCTCGTTGAGTCATCGCACCAGGGAAAACCTTCTGTGGTGGCTCCAGTCCCCGTTGGTGTCCGGGGGCAAGTCGTTTCGTCCGATCTCGTGGACGATAATCACTACGGATGCCAGCCTGTCGGGCTGGGGTGGTGTTCTGGGCGTTCTGTCCGCCCAGGGGACCTGGTCGGAGGGGGAGTCTTCCCTCCCGATCAACATTCTGGAATTACGTGCGATAAGGCTCTGTCTTCATCGCTGGACGGACCGGCTGCAGGGCTGCCCGGTTCGGGTGCAGACGGACAATGCCACGGCGGTGGCATACATCAACCACCAAGGGGGCACCAGGAGTGCCCGAGCGGCTCGAGAAGTGGCCGACATTCTGTCTTGGGCCGAGACTCATGTCCCGGCGATAACGGCGGTTCACATTCCGGGAGTGGAGAACTGGCAGGCGGACTATCTGAGTCGCCAGACCCTGGATCAGGGGGAATGGTCTCTCCATCCAGCTGTCTTCCAGATGTTGTGCGCGAAGTGGGGTCTTCCAGATGTGGACCTGTTCGCGTCTCGCCTCAACTACAAGGTGAAGAGGTTCGTGGCAAGGACGCGCGACCCTCGGGCAGACGCGTCGGACGCGTTAGTGGCCCCGTGGCATCAGTACAGGCTGATGTACGCTTTTCCACCGATTCAGTTGCTGTCCAGGTTCCTTCGCAGGTTACACTCGGAACGCAGCACGGTGATTCTTGTGGCACCGGACTGGCCTCGCCGGTCCTGGTACGCAGACCTCGTGAATCTGGCGGTCGACGCCCCCTGGCGTCTGCCTCTTCGAGACGATCTACTGTCTCAAGGACCGATTTACCATCCTGCTTTACAGTCGCTGGCTTTGACGGCCTGGCTGTTGAGACCGAGGTCCTGAAGGAGAAGGGTCTCTCTCCAGAGGTCGTTCATACCTTGATCAACGCGAGGAAGTCTTCCTCGGGAAAGGTTTATTACCGTACTTGGAAGGCCTATTTTGCCTGGTGTGAGTCCAGGGGGTTTTCACCCCGCACGTACTCGGTTTCCCGTGTGCTGTCTTTCCTTCAGACGGGTGTCGATCAGCGTTTGGCGCTGGCTACGATAAAGGGTCAGGTATCTGCGCTGGCCGTTCTGTTTCAACGTCCCGTGGCTTCCAACTCCTTGGTTGGCACTTTTATTCAGGGTGTGCGACATCTGGTTCCTCCTAGGAGGGATCCTTTGCCCCCCTGGGACTTGAATCTGGTTCTTTCTGTGTTACAACGTGCTCCTTTTGAACAGATCAGGGAGATCTCGTTGTCTCTGTTGTCCAAAAAGGTCGCCTTTTTGGTGGCGATCACTTCGGCTCGCAGAGTGTCGGAACTGGCGGCTTTGTCCTGCAAGTCTCCGTATCTGGTTGTTCATTTGGATAAGGTGGTCTTGCGACCTAATCCTTCTTTTCTGCCGAAACGAGTTTCGGAATTCCATCTTAACGAGGATATTGTTTTGCCTTCGTTGTGCACGAAGCCTAAACATCCAAAGGAGGTGAGATTGCACTCTCTGGATGTTGTTCGGGCGATTAGGGTTTACCTTAAATCGACTGAGTCTTTTCGTAAGACGGACTCCTTGTTTGTTCTTCCAGAGGGTCCTCGGAAGGGCATGGCGGCTTCGGCCTCTACCATCGCCAAATGGATCAGGCAGACCATTGATCAGGCCTATGCCTTGCAGGGGAAGGTTCCCCCTGTGCCTGTGAAGGCGCACTCTACTAGATCACTGAGTACGTCTTGGGCCTGCCGTCATGGGGCTTCTGTAGCCCAGGTGTGTAAGGCGGCGACCTGGTCGACCGTGCACACTTTCACAAAATTCTACAAAGTAGATGTTCAGGCATCGGCGGATGCTTCCTTTGGCCGCAAGGTTCTTAGTGCGGCTGTTCCATAGGGTCCCTTGTTGGGGACTCCTGGCTGTTGGGATATTTTTGTATTCCCTGTTTTTTTTGTCTTTTCCTGGGTTGTTGCTCCTGTTGAGCACTTATTTTTGCTGTTGCCCAGCTGGTTTCCTTCCTTTGGTAAGGTTCCTTTCTTTGATGTGGAGACTGCGTTGCCTTTCGGCGCGGATGCGTTTCCCACCCCTCATGTTTGCACTGCTTTGGGACGTCCCCATATGTGACGAATATGAAGAGGCGGCGACTGTCGGAGGACGTAAGAGAAAACGGAATTTTTGTAAAATCTTACCTGTAAAATTCCTTTCTCTGAGTCCTCCGACAGTCGCCGCCCCCGCCCCTCTTTTGGGGTTGAATGTATACTCTACTGCTATTCCACTAAAACTGAGATATGGTTGCAGGAAGTAGGAGGGTATTGACTGAGGGGACCACCCCTTGAGGGTGGGATATGTTAAAGCTTTATTGTTAACATATTCTGTTGCCTAGCTACTCCTTCGGAGCAAAGTCTAATACCCCCATATGTGACGAATATGAAGAGGCGGCGACTGTCGGAGGACTCAGAGAAAGGAATTTTACAGGTAAGATTTTACAAAAATTCCGTTTTTTTTCAGCTTTATTTTCTCCTTTCAGACGATGTCACGGCTGGATCCTGAGAGATCTTGCCATGTTGGGCTACATTGGCAAGTTGCAGCAGTTTGAGCAGATCGTTCCTATTAACAGCTTGGTGCCTTACGAGGTCAGTATAGAGAGATCCTGGTAACCAACTCTCTCTCTTTACCTCCGTCTTTCTCACAATTGAGGCAGAAAGTAGATCAGTGCCAGCGCATTGTCATTCTGGTGCTAAATGAAAAAAGTAGATGCGATATTCTGGGCTCATCAAAGAAAAAAGAATGTCCTCCATCCATACAAGTGAGATGGCTGGAGGAATCCTCCCCGCTGTGCCATTATATTCTGACAGCAGCATTCCTACATTGATCAGAGGCTGCAACTGCTGATCAACAATAGTTTTCCAACATTCCCGTTTAACCATTTCTGGACCGGAAGGTTTTACCCCCTTAATGACCAGGCCATTTTTTGCAATGTGGCGTTCCTTTAACTGACAATTGCTCAGTCATGCGACACTGTACCCAAATAAAATGTATGTCCTTTTTTCCCCCCCACAAATTGAGTTTTCTTTTGGTGGTATTTGATCACCTCTGCTTTTTTTTTTTTTTTTTTGCGCTATAAACATAAACAAAAAAGCGACCATTTTGGAAACAAAAACGATTTACTTTGTTATAAAACAGTCAATAAATTTTTTTTCCCCTAATTTAGACCAATTTTGTATTCTGCTACATATGATTGGTAAAAAAAAAATCCCAATAAGTGTATATTGATTGGTTTGCGCAAACTTTATAGTGTCTACAAACGATGCAATATCTTTAACTAGTAACTGTGGCGATCAGCGATTTTTGGCGTGACTGCGTCATTGCAGCGGACAAATCGGACCTCTGACACGTTTGACACTTTTTGGGGACCACTAACATGATTACTGTGATCTGTGCTAAAAAACAGTGCACTGGCAGGGAAGGAGTTGTGTGTCCTAGGGGGTGCTTACTAACTGTGGGGGGGTTGCACTGATTGGGGGAAGACAGAGATCCTGGTTGCTGCTTGGCAGGAACACAAGATCCTCTATCTTGCCCCCTTGCAGAAGGGCGACCTGCCTTGTTTACATAGACAGAACGCCATTCTGCCTCCTCTCCCGGAGATGATCGCGGTTGGCCGGCGGACATCGGACCCGTTGATTGATACCCCCGCTAGCCAATCACTGCGCGATGGCGCCTCCGGCAGAGCAATGGCGCCATCTAGTGGCTATTGAATGAAACAACATACAGGTACGTAACTTTGTGCAATAGCGCCACTTTGCCGCTGTATATATAAGGCAGCCGGTCAACAAGTGGTTAACAGAAGTTTAAAATCGTTTAGGCAGGAATGGTCACAGATGGATGGAAATTCGGTTGGTGCCTGCTGAACCGGCCAAGTTTCGATCCATCTTTGGCCAGCTTGAGTGTGTCATTACCTAAACTTGATGTTTGCACTGGCAGGCAGACATGGATTGCTATTGTCCTGAGGATTCAATGTTCGTATGAATTTGGTTCTCAAGATGGAATGCACAAATGAGAGGATTTGAATTTCTGTCCATCGAATTCAAATTTTTACACAGCTCCCCCACACTGTACAACCAGGCTAGTGACCGGACTTATCTCTGCTCTAGTTGTTTAACCACTTTCCGACCGCCCGCCCGCCCCCACTAGGCAGCAGGGATGCTGATCCATTGGGCCGGCGGCCGCAATGGCACCCACGATCGCTCCCTGCTGAGAGAGAACGAAGGTCTGCTTTTGTAAACACAGCTGACCGTTCGTCTCTCTGAAATGAACACAGAGCGCCTGTGATCCTTCTGTTTAGGCACACAGGTCTCTGTGTTGATTCCATAAGCTCATTCGCCAGTGGGGAAAGCTGATTCACGGGCCCAGCGGCTGCAATTGCCGCCGGGCGCCCAGTCGCTCCCCATTGAGAGAGAACGGCGGTCTGTGGTTGTAAACACAGCAGACCGTTCTCTCAGAAATCAATACAGAGCTCCTGTGATCCTCCTATTTAGGAGCACAGGTCCCTGTGTTGATTCCACAAGCCCATCCCCCACACAGTTAGAGAGCACCCACTAGGCTCACATTTAACTCTTTGATCGCCCCCTGGTGTTAACTCCTTCTCTGCCAGTGTCATTATTACAATAACAGTGCATATTTTTAGCACTGATTACTGTAGTAATGTCACTGGCCCCCAAAAAGTGTAAAAAATGTCAGTTAGGGGTCCGATCTGTCCGCCGAAATGTTGCAGTCCCGCTACTAAAAATCGCAGATTGAAGCCATTACTAGTAAAACAATAAATAAAAATGACAAATCTTTCCCCTAGTTTGGTTTGCGCAAAAGTTATCGCATCTAGTTTGTAGATGCGATAACTTTTGCGCAAACCAATCAAAATACACTTATTGGGATGCTAGATATGTAGCAGAATACAAACTGGCCTAAAAGGATGAAAAATTCAGATTTTTACATTTTTTTTTTTTTTGAGAATGTTGTATAGCAAAAAGGGAAAAATTTTTTTTTTTTTTTTTTTTTCAGAATTGTCGATCTTTATTTGTTTATAGCGCAATAAATAAAAATTGCACCGGTCATCAAATACCACCAAAAGAAAGCTCTGTTTGTGGGAAAAAAGGACATCAGGTTTATTTGGGTACAGCGTTGCACGACCATCCAATTGTCCATTAAAGTAACGCAGTGCCGAATCACAAAAAATGGCCTGACCATTAAGGGGGCAAATCCTTCCGGTCCAGAAGTGGTTAAAGGAGAATTATAGCCGAAGCACGTTTGGCTGTACTTCACCTGAGGATCACAGGGGTGCAGTTCGTTTTGCTCTCCTGTGACCCCTTTTCAGCAGACAGCAGGCTGAAGCCCACTGTTGGCTGATGTCACAGAGCTGGTCCAGGCTCAGGATCCACCCACATGCCTTGACTGGCACCTGACTCGGCCTCTGAGCAAGCCGCTGAGCTTGAGCCACTTGAGCTGGTGACTGTCAGTGGCTCTCTGCTCTGGCCCAAACCCCCCCCCCTCCACAGCCCAGCACTCCAGTGAGTGGGGGAGGGGGGGGGCCAGAGCAGAGAGCCACTGACAGTCACCAGCTCTCTGCTCAGGAAGCTCCGAGAATCGAGCAATCGGCATTGTTTGAGCACGGGACTCATAGGTTTCTGAGGCTCTAATTTGGCTTCAAAAAGGTTGGGCTGAACCCACCCACTTTTGACCTTCGTGAATCTGTATTTGCTATTGTCTTATGGCTTCTCCTCCCGGCCAATCAGGACAGGAGGCAAATCTTAAAGTGGTTGTTAACCTTATATAATCCTTTGTTTTTCCTAATGATAGGTGCTTCTGTCTGTGTTTTATAAAAAAAATGCTGGCTATACCGGATTTCAGAGCCCCGGCCGGCTTTGTCCTCTCCCCGTCTGACAGCTGCAGTGGGCGGGGCCGAGATTCCCCCGCCGATGGCATGTGGGACGAGAGGAGAAGAGAGCTGCGGGTCATGTGAGCGGCACTCTGAAATCGGGTATAGACTGCTTTTTGTTATAAAACACAGAGATGGGATTACCTGACATTAGGGAACACACAGGATTATATATGATATTACAAGTCATTTCAGCAGCGGGAGGGCACCTGAAACAGAGCAGACAGGGAGTAGGGAGAGGATGGAAGAGCTGCGGATGAGAGGCATGTAAACTGACCACGGTGTCAGGGCTCAGCAGCCATGATGAACCGTGGTCAGTTTACAGGAGGAGGGGGGCAGAATCGGGCAGGTTTTTCAGGTGATCTAGTGGGCCAAATGACTCAGCACAAGCACTGTGCTGTATACCATGCTTTCACCACTTAAAGACCGCCCGCTGCAATTTTACTGCGGCAGGTCAGCTCTGTCCCGCGAAACAACGTAACTGTACGTCGCTTAGCGGGGGCGTGTGCATGCCCATTCACCATGGAGGAAGCCGATCAGCGGGTCGAGCGGCCGCAATCGCCACCAGGCATCAGCAATCACTCCTCGTAAAGCCAGAATGGCGGTCTGCCATTGTAAACACAGCAAACCGCTGTTCTCTCAATTATGAACACAGGGATCCTCTTTCAGAACCCGGTGTTCATGCAGAAAGCCCATCTCCCCCCCACAGTTAGAAAGCACCCCCTAGGGACAAATTGAATCCTTTGATCACCCCTAGTGTTAACCCTTCTCTGCCAGTGTCAGAACAATAACAGAGCATATTTGTAGCACTGATTACTGCAGTAATGTCACTGGTCCCCCCCAAAAGTGTCAAAAATGTCAGTTAGGGGTCCGATCTGTCCGCCGCAATGTCGCAGTCCCGCTAAAAAATGCTGATCGCCGCCATTACTAGTAAAAAAATAAATAAAAATTGCATAAATATTTTCTCTAGTTTGTAGACGCGATAACTTTTGCGCAAACCAATCGATGTACACTTTTTGGGTTTTATTCACCAAAAATATGTGGCAGAATACAAATTGGTCTAAAATGATGAAAACATTTTTTTGATTTTTATTTATTTTTTTGGGAATGTTGTATAGCAGTAAAAAAAAATTTTTATTTTTTTTTTCAAAATTGTCACTTTTTTTTTTTTTCGTTATAGTGCAAAAAATAAAAAATCGCACAGGTGATCAAAGCTCTATTTGTGGGGGGAAAAAAAGGACATCAATTTTATTTGGGTACAGTGTTGCATGACCGCACAATTGTCAGTTAAAGTAACGCAGTGCCGAATTGCAAAAAATGACCTGGTCGTTAAGGGGGCAAATCCTTCCGGTCCAGAAGTGGGTCAAGGAACAGGATCTTTGTTATCCTAAAAAAAAAAAGACCGGATTAGCCGGGCAGGGAAGCCGCGACCATAGATGGGGGGTGAGTGTGACCCATTTTCAATGCCCTGGCTGAAGGAAGGAGGTTCTTAACCAAGATTTGCCTATACATGGCCCCGCCCATCGTTTCCTTCGATGCAGTGAAGTTGTCCTGTCCCCTAGGCAGAAAAACATCCCCAAAGTATAATGTTTCCACCTCCATCTTTGACTGTGGGGATGGTGTTCTTGGGGTCATAGGCAGCATTCCTCCCCCCCCCCCCCCCCCCAAAAAAACTAAAAAAAAAATTGAGCAGCAGCGGGCACTGGGGAGGAACAGTGTCAGTTCCTCTCTCCTGGTGTAGTGCCGCCGGACGCATTCCCCTGTTTTTGCTGACATACATGTAGCGGTTGGAGCTCTGTGAACCTAACATCTTGCTGTGAATGTATTCTATGGCAAGCAGGTAAACCTGTATAACCTAGAGCGTGTGTTCTTGTGTTTTCTAGGTGCCTTTTAATGCAGTAGCACTTCGAGTCATCAACGCCCATGTCGCTCCATCACACATCTTGTACACAGCGAACGCTAGCTGGGTCGGCCTGTGCCACATTTTGGATGACGTCGGGAGCCAGAGCAGCGGCCCGGTGATCCTCACGCAGACCCCAATCTGTGACTGCCTGGGGTTTGGTGAGTGGTGACAGAGGGAAAATGATATACATGGCTAGTCATAAGAGTAAAGTGCCGATTTGGGCTCTTGTTTTATTTCTCCAGGAGAGAAGAGATCAAATGGAATTGGCGGACGTGGGCGACCAGTAGCTTGTTACATTGACAAATTGTTCTTGTCTCACCAGGTATTATTCGGGGAATTAATATGGAGAGAAAGGTTTACCACATCCTTACACCCATCCCTCCAGCTGTTCTGCGATTGGTGAACTGCCTGCAAATTGGAAACATATCTATACCCCACAGCATCTTCAAGAACCAGGTACCATTAGCTGAACTGATTTTATTCTCTGTAGAAGTGGAGAGTAAGGGGGGGGGGGGGTATGATCTCCTTATATAAAAACATAAGGGGGGGGGGGATATGATCGCCATGTATAAATAAGGGGGGGTGGGGATATGATCACCATGTATAAATAAGGGGGGGGGGATATGATCACCATGTATAAATAAGGGGGGGGGGGGGAGATATGATCACATGTATAAATAAGGGGGTAGGATATAATCGCCATATATAAATACATAGGGGGGCGGGGGGTATGATTGCTATGTTTATATTAAGGGGGATATTATCGCCATGTAAATATAGATAAGGGGGAGATATGATTGCTATATATGTATTAGGGGGGGATATGATCCCCTTGTATAAATACATAAGGGGGGGAGAGATATGATTGCTATGTATATATTAGAGGGGGATATTATCGCCATGTATAAATACATAAGGGGGAGATATGATTGCTATATATGTATTAGGGGGGATATGATCGCCATGTATAAATACAGAAGGGGGGATATGATCGCCATGTATAAATACATAAGGGGGGGGATATGATCGCCATGTATAAATACATAAGGGGGGGGATATGATCGCCATGTATAAATACATAAGGGGGGATATGATCGCCAAGTATAAATACATAAGGGGGGGGATGTGATCGCCATGTATAAATACATAAGGGGGGGATATGATCGCCATGTATAAATACATAAGGGGGGGATATGATCGCCATGTATAAATACATAAGGGGGGGGATATGATCACCATGTATAAATACATAAGGGGGGGATATGATCACCATGTATAAATACATAAGGGGGGGATATGATCGCCATGTATAAATACATAAGGGGGGATATGATCGCCATGTATAAATAGATAAGGCATTGCAAGGCTGACAGTTACAAGCATGACTCCCATAGGCAGAGGCAGGATAGGACTTGTAGTTCCGCAACAGTTTGAGACCCCTGCATTAAGGTATCAAAACCTTCTACCTTTAGAACCATCTCCCCATGCTCACACACAAATGTGCACATGCACGTAGGTCCCACATGCATATGTAAACAGTGATTGCACCACCTGGTAGGTATCACCATGAATGCCAGAGAGGGATTATAGTGTTTTTTTTTTTTTTAATAAGTGTAACATACATGAAATTGAAATAAAGTCACAGAAACATGCAAACATGACAATAATTGTCATAACCCTAATCAATCTGGTAAGGAGCACCACCTAGACAAAAGCAAGAGTCATGAAAATTGGGGAATGTGGTCAGCTCCACCGTATCCTGTCTAATACAACAATGCATGTAATATACGTGACCTCGTTGTGACATAAAATCTGTATTCAGTACATTGTAAAGACGAGAGAGGTAGAGGATAGTAGACCGGGTGTAATGGATCTTTTCTATAGATCTATTGGTTCATCTGTACAATGAAAAAACATGCACCAAGAAATCCTGGGGTCTGATTGACCCTGAATCTTTTCCACGTTAGGAAGAATATTATGCCATTAAGCCTGGAGTAGAGGGCAATGCCATAATATATAGACATGAGTGGCAATTCTGCCACAACCCCTCCTACCATGGAGGTAAGATTTTGGAAAGCATTGTACACAATTTAACTTTTTCTATTTTGGAGGAGTTTGAGGAGTGATGGCAGCTGTAATATAATCGCTTTTTGATCCTCAGTAATATTTGTGTAGAATTATTTTTCCCACTGTAGCAAATAATCAGGAAACAAAGACTTATCGATCGATGTTGGGGGCTTCATACATTTGCGAGAGACATCTTGTAGGTTGTTCAATTTGAGGCACATTCAACCGAGTTCAAATCCTTAAATGAGTGGATGGATTTTGGGAAAGCGAATTAAATGAGCGTCTCCAGCTTTATCCAGGAGTGAGATTCTTCATCAATCCATGGTCCCCTTTAAGGGGATTATCAGAGTGCTTAGTACTGTGAGATATCAAAAGTGGACAGTCAGGTGACCATCAATGAAATTGGTAGTCTTGTACAGTGGTCTCCAAACTGCTGCTCAGGGCCAGATGCGGCCCTTTGCTTGCTTTTATCTGGCCCTCGGGGGTCTATTTTATCCACTCACACCAATGATGGGGCACTATTCCCCCACCCCTCACACCAATGATGGGGCACTATTCCCCCACCCCTCACACCAATGATGGGGCACTATTCCCCCACCCCTCACACCAATGATGGGGCACTATTCGCCCACCCCTCACACCAATGATGGGGCACTATTCGCCCACCCCTCACACCAATGATGGGGCACTATTCGCCCACCCCTCACACCAATGATGGGGCACTATTCGCCCACCCCTCACACCAATGATGGGGCACTATTCGCCCACCCCTCACACCAATGATGGGGCACTATTCGCCCACCCCTCACACCAATGATGGGGCACCATTCCCCTACCCCTCACAGCGATGACGGGGGCACTGTTTCCTCCCCCCTGGCGCCGATGACGGGGGCACTGTTTCCTCCCCCCTGGCGCCGATGACGGGGGCACTGTTTCCTCCCCCCTGGCGCCGATGACGGGGGCACTGTTTCCTCCCCCCTGGCGCCGATGACGGGGGCACTGTTTCCTCCCCCCTGGCGCCGATGACGGGGGGCACCGTTTCCTCCCCCCTGGCGCCGATGACTTTTTCTACACTCAATGGCCACAGTCCGGCCCCCCGTACAGTCTGAAGGACTATAAACTGGCCTTTTTTGTTTAGAACGTTTGGAGACCCCTAGTCTAGTATAACATTGAAAAAAAAAATGCAGCGCTAAGAATGGATAAAAATAAAGTGCATATATAGTGCAAAGTAATAAACTGTGTGACAAATGGTACTAAAAATACATAATGTAGCCAAATATAATGTTGATAATGGCTAAACGTTGCAATTAATAGGGAAAGAAGCCCAAAGTGAGTCCAAGGTGCAAAGTGAAAAGCAGGAATCTTCAAACGTTGTTGTTCCATGTGATTTTTTTTAACCTTGTTCATAAGAACCACATCCAACATCAGAGGGGGGGGGATTACCAGATGAAGAGGACTCGCATAGGCTTATGCCTAGTGGGTCGATGGATGGAAAGCCAGAGAATATCCGAATGGGCTGCAATCGTGACAACAGCCTCAACAGATTGACCTCTCAGATAAGGTAGTGTTAACAGTGGAAATCCAGATATTAAAGGAGCCACACTTTCTTCTCCACAAATGCTCAATAGAAAACTCCACATAGTGTAAAACTTCACATCATCTTCTACCTTCTCTTATGCTGGCAGGAGTACAGTACGTGCTGACCGAGACCTGGAGTGTTTCAATGTGTGTAGGCAATGCTTCTGGTCTAGTATAGAACGAAACAAAATAGTAGGTATGACCGAGTAAAGGAATAATTGGTGAGTTATGAACATCCAAGATGAGTATGTACATTAAAGAGTCCCAGAGCAATAACGTTTAGGAAGTAAGAGGCTATGTTTGCATTCGGAATCCATTGGAAAATGCTCCAGTGCTTTTTGACAATCCGCCTGCCTTTGCTAGTCCCAGGACAGGGAACCTTCAGCGATACCTAGTGGTCAGATTAGTGTGCCGCTCAGGAATTAAAGAATGCCAGCTTCAGCCTGAGGCTTCTTACACAGGTATTTTGACAGATTTCTCTGTTTTCTTCTTTCTGGATCTGGAGTCTGTTATGTTCGCTCCCTTTTTTTGTTCAGTGGGCAGTTTTCAATTTTTTTATCTAAGCAATTCTCTTCTCTCTCGTTTCTCAGCCTGGAATTAATGTGGAGGTTCCCTACGTCACCTCAGACTATGACTTCACAATCTACGGCTCGGGGAAGATGAAGAGCAAGAAACACCTCAAAAGGCGCGAACATCTCTAAGTTTTTGTTATTTCTCTTTGTTTTGCTATTGTGTTGTTTTATTAAATTATTTTTTTTTTTTTTTACAATTCAGCTTTTGAAAAGGCTTTTAAAACATGTAAAACCAGTGTAAGCCCAAATATCAAGTTCGTATATATAAAAAAAAAAAAAAAAAAATAAGAGTTCAAGTTGCATCAGTGTTACAAATAGAACTAACAGCCAAGGAGGAGGGGCACTCATTCAGTCTGTATCAGATTCTAATACAGTCAAGGAAGGCACACCCGGCCAATGTGTCCCAAACTAATACAGTCATAGGATGCACACTCAACCAATGTGTCCCAGATTCTAATATAGTTAAGGAAGGTGCACTCGTCCAATGTGTCCCAGACTAATCCACTCAAGGAAGGAGCACTTATCTAATGTGTCCCAGACTAAGACAGTCAAAGAAGGCGCACTCATCCAATGTGTCCCAGATTAATACGGTCAAGAAAGGCGCACTCAACCAATGTGTCCCAGATTCTAATAGTCCAGGAAAGCTCGCTCGTCCAATGTGTCCCGGACTAATACAGTCAAGGAATGCGCACTCAACCAATGTGTCTCAGGCTAATATGTTTAAGGTAGGCACACGCATCCAATGTGTCTCAGTTTCTAATAGTCAAGGAAGGCTCGCTTTTCCAGTGTTTCCCGGACGAATACAGTCAAGGAATGCGCACTCAAGCAAAGTGTGTCAGGCTAATATGTTTAAGGTAGGCACACTCATCTAATGTGGCCCAGATTCTAATACAGTCAAGGAAGGTACACTCTGCCAATGTGTCCCAAACTAATAGTCAAAGGAAGGCGCACTCAACCAATGTGTCCCAGGTTCTAATATAGTCAAGAAAGGCGCACTCAACCAATGTGTCCCAGGTTCTAATATAGTCAAGAAAGGCGCACTCAACCAATGTGTCCCAGATTCTAATCTAGTCAAGGAAGACGCACTCAACCAATGTGTCCCAGGTTCTAATATAGTCAAGAAAGGCGCACTCAACCAATGTGTCCCAGATTCTAATCTAGTCAAGGAAGGCGCACTCAACCAATGTGTCCCAGGTTCTAATATAGTCAAGAAAGGCGCACTCAACCAATGTGTCCCAGGTTCTAATATAGTCAAGAAAGGCGCACTCAACCAATGTGTCCCAGATTCTAATCTAGTCAAGGAAGACGCACTCAACCAATGTGTCCCAGGTTCTAATATAGTCAAAGGCGCACTCAACCAATGTGTCCCAGATTCTAATCTAGTCAAGGAAGGCGCACTCAACCAATGTGTCCCAGGTTCTAATATAGTCAAAGGCACAATCAACCAATGTGTCCCAGATTCTAATCTAGTCGAGGAAGGCGCACTCAACCAATGTGTCCCAGGTTCTAATATAGTCAAGAAAGGCGCACTCAACCAATGTGTCCCAGGTTCTAATATAGTCAAGAAAGGCGCACTCAACCAATGTGTCCCAGGTTCTAATATAGTCAAGAAAGGTGCACTCATCCAATGTGTCCCAGGTTCTAATATAGTCAAGAAAGGTGCACTCATCCAATGTGTCCCAGGCTAATACAGTCAAGGAAGGCGCACTCATCCGATGTGTCCCAGACTAATAGTCATAGATTGGGCACTCAGCCAATGTGTCCCAGATTCTTATATGGACAAGGAAGGCTCACTGATCCAATGTGTCCCAGATTCTTATACGGACAAGGAAGGCGCACTGATCCAATGTGTCCCAGATTCTTATACGGACAAGGAAGACGCACTCATCCAATGTGTCCCAGGCTAATACGGTCAAGGAAGGCGCACTCAACCAATCTGTCCCAGACTAATAGTCATAGAATGGGCACTCAGCCAATGTACCCCAGATTCTTATACAGTCGAAGGCGCACTGATCCAATGTGTCCCAGGCTAATACGGTCAAGGAAAGCTCACTCATCCAATGTGTCCCAGACTCATACACTCAAGGAAGGCGCGCACTTATCTAATGTGTTCCAGACTAAGACAATCAAAGAAGGCGCACTCATCCAATGTGTCCCAGATTCTAATACAGTCAAGGAAGGCACACCTATCTAATGTGTCCCAGACTAATACGGTCAAGAAAGGCGCACTCAACCAATGTGTCCCAGATTCTCATAGTCAAGTTAGGCTCGCTCATCCAATGTGTCCCGGACTAATACAGTCAAGGAAAGCGCACTCAACCAATGTCCCAGGCTAATATGTTTAAGGTAGGCGCTCTCATCCAGTGTGTCCCAGATTCTAATAGTCAGGGAAGGCTCACTTATACAATGTGTCCCAGACTAATACAGTCAAGGAAGGCACACCTATCCGATGTGTCCCAGATTCTAATACAGTCAAGAAAGGCTTACTCATCCAATGTGTCCCAGATACTAATATAGTCAAGAAAGGCACACTTAACTAATGTGTTCCAAACTAATAGTCAAGGAAGGCAAACACTATACCAATCTGTCCCAGACTAATAGTCATAGAATGCACAATCAAACAATGTGTCCCAGATTCTAATATAGTCAAGAAGGTGCATTTAAGCAATGTGTCCCAGATGAATACAGTCCAGGAAGCGCAGTCAACCAACCTGTCCCAGATTCTAATAGTCAATAAAGGTGCAATCAACCAATGTGTCCCAGATTCCAATACAGTCAAGGAAGGTGCACTCAAGCTATGTCTTGCATTCTAATATAGTCAAGGAAGACGTGCTCAGCCAGTGTATTCCAGACTCTTACGTTAAAGGAAAACGTACTTGACCAATGTGTCCCAGACTAATACGGCCAAGGAAGATGTATTCATCCAGTGTTCCACATTCAAAGTCAGTCAACAAGGGGCACTCAGCCAAGGTGTCCCAGAATAATACAGTCAAGGAGGTACACTCTACCAATGTGTCCCAGATTCTAATACAATGAAGGAAGGTGCACTCAGTCAGTGTGACCTAGACTAATACAGTCAAGGAAGGCGTACTCCGTCAATGTGACCCAGACTTAGTCCATTGTAATAGTAATACCATTAATAGAAGAGCAAGCAGCCATGGATTATGCAATGTCCCTGCAATATGTCCATCTAACTCACTATCATCAAAACCAGTAAACGTCACAATCTCCTTCCAGGTATTTTTTGTTTACGGTGTATGTTATAAAATGTTTCTTGTAATAAAGAAATGACCACAATAATAAAAAAAACTGTTTTCTACAATGTAGTGTCGAGAGTTAATAAAGGATAAAATGAAACCGAGCAGTTTGTATGTGTATTTCATTTACCCATTGTGTGACCCTTGTCTAAACAATCAGGGACCTTTCACACCAGGACGCAGTGCGGGAAAGCCTTGTTCCGTGTGCCTTTCCTGCACCCTGTTTTAAACTGACTGGTACAAACAAAACCTTTCATGTGAAAATGTTCTAACCTAATGTCAATCCGGTGTGGATCTTACAGAGCCCTCTGCTTATTGGACAGTGAATAAACCTCTGAAGACGAAATGTCCAGGTGAACTAAATTCCACATTCCATTTTCCGCAACCAGACGCATTAAAAATAGAAGTGCATACTAAAGGACCTCATATTGTCCTTTAAGGTGGCTGGCGTGATGTCTTCTGATACTGAATAAATACTGGATGCATGGTCTATTTTATAGGACTTTTTGCTTTACTGAAGATCACAAAGCTATATAATATGTTGTATGTCCTTCCACAAAGTCAGCATACCATATCTGAATATGCGCAAGCTTTTGAATTCCATAGCAGCAGGAATAGGGAGGTGTTCCACCGAGAATAATGGCATCTAAAAACACTGCGTAGGTTTACAAATTAGGAGTTTAAGGGGACTTTTAACTGTAGACACATACGATTGGCTGTAGATTTAAAATCGATAACACCCCGTTCACACTGGGGCGGCCTATCAGGCGACCTGGTCGCCTGCCATAGAGTAGCTGTGGACCCGTTCTAATAGGAGCGACACAAGTCCGACTTAGAAAAAGGGTCCGGAGCTTCTTTGGGGCGACCTGCATTGACTTCAATGATATGAAGTCCGTGCTGGCACTACGAGGTCGCGGTGCGAGCTGCGCATCGCGACTTCACAGGTCGCCCGGCAAAGTCGGGTCGCCCCAGTGTGAACGGGGTCTTCAGCTATGTTTACTACCTAAAGAAGATGTAATCCCTGTGCATCAAAAACATTTTTTATTTTAAATAAGATTTTTGTACTTTGCGTAAAATCTTTTTTTTCAAATATTTTGAGGGACACTGGGATTTAGAAAAAGTTGGGTTATACTGTCACCTACAGGAGGCTGGGCCACTGACAAACAGAACATTTGTAAGTTAGCCCCTAGTATGAACCCTCCTCTACATAACAGGAGAGTGTGGGCGCAATACACAGGATCAGAAAAAGACACAGTGGGACCGATGTCCCTCAACCAACATGGAGAAAAAGATTTTACAGTAAGTACAAAAATCCTTCCTTTCTTCCATTGATATAAAGGAATTCAGAAAGAATAGTAAAGTGGTTCAATTTAGGAATGGCCAACAGCCACTGACAAGGTGTTGGAAACTGTATGGGACACAAAGGTACCTAAAGGTCCAATAGCCAAACTGAGAACTGGCATGACCAAGGGGAGACCACAAAGGATCAACCTGGTGCCCCAGTCCAGGATAGAGATGTTACTGCCAAAAGTAATGACACTACTTGTCTCGTCCATGTAAACTGATACATTCTGCTGGAGAGCTTGAGCTTTTGAAAACTTAGATTTTCTGGCTGGATCTACAGATGAGGGTAGAAGTAAGAGTCTAAAAAAGGAAACTTATGTAGTCATCACATCTAAAAATTAGTAATCTGCAATCTAAAGTTTGCTTTTGGGTTTATTACTGCTTTAAGAACATGAGCAAGGAAGGTATCTGGAGCAACTGCCTCAAAAATCTGCACCCCAGCCACAGCAGGAGGATCCATCTTCTAGTGATTAGATCTCACAAAGGCTGCTGGACATACAATATCCCTGCCAGGCGGTGCTGGCAACAGGATCCTAGTATATTAAGCCTGGTGTTAATCCAGCGAAGCACAGGGCCACCCAGCGATGGCTACTTCCTGCCATGCAGAAGCTGAGGCGTGCCCAGGAGCCAAATCTTCTTTACACCATGTGGAGACCATCAATGGAATGGTGTGTAGTCGGGCATAGCATTCTCAATGTCCTTCATTGTGGGGACAAGGCCCCTTGAATTGTCACATGGAGAGGCTCTCCCAGAGGTGATGGCTCAGCAACATTTGAGTGATGTCCAATGGAGACTAGGTCATGATACTGAGTTAAAGAAGGTTCCCCTGATGAAGCAAGAACTGTCTGTACAGGGGAACCAGATTGAAGCCCAAGGTATGGGGACACACCATCAAGTAGAATCATTCCAGGGCAGGGGAAGAGACTACCCTCTTCACCTCAAGAGACTGACTGGTCCAAATGTCCCAGTACTACCCAAGTGCCAATTTGGATGGATGTCTTGCTCCTAATCCAGGCGCCCAGACCAAGAAGTGGAGACTGAAAAGGGCTGATAATAAACCAGAAAAGGAAAGACTATATATAGAGAGTATTCTCTTGGCACCCTACAATCCCTGGAGAGGAAGAAGGGAGAAGTTTCCTCACAGATAAGAAAGGGATAAACATCTCACAAGGGGTGAGCTTTCTAAGCGAGGATTTGAGCTAAATAACATTCCCCAATGGTGGGCAAGAACTACCATTGCTAAATCCAATTGAAGCTTGCAGGTATCAATCAGGCCCCCATGAATGGTTTATACTGAAAGAGTCCAGGAAACTGACCATTTTCAATGGGAGCTTGTCTGAACATTCCACAATGGGGGATATACTAGGATATACATATGATCCATTGTTTTTGAGCAGCAATAGAAGCCTCTGAAGATCCGTGCAAAAACAGGTCCCTTTTAGGGAAGGGAACAGAACAAACTGATCCTGCTGGCCTGGAAGGGCAGGAAGTACCTCTACCCAAGGACCCATAAGGATGTGGAAATTGCCCCCCCAATTTAAGAAGAGGCGCACTTTAATGCAGAAGATGCAGAAGGCTTTCCAGTGGGAATGGCTGACTTCTGGCTTTGAGCCCTACAACTTAAATGGCAGGTAGGCTTAGAATGCTTACGTGTACTGACTCCCTCTACCCAAGGACCCATAAGGATGTGGAAATAGCCCCCCCAATTTAAGAAGAGGCGCACTTTAATGCAGAAGATGCAGAAGGCTTTCCAGTGGGAATTGCTGACTTCTGGCTTTGAGCCCTACAACTTAAATGGCAGGTAGGCTTAGAATGCTTACGTGTACTGACTCCCTCTACCCAAGGACCCATAAGGATGTGGAAATGGGCCCCCCCCCCCCCAACTTAAAAAGAGGCACACTTTAATGCAGAAGATGCAGAAGGCTTTCCAGTGGGAATGGCTGACTTCTGGCTTTGAGCCCTACATGGCAGGTAGGCTTAGAATGCTTACATGTACTGACTACTGAAGTGGATGAAGGAGCTGGGTGGGTTTCCTCAACCCTCTTCACAGACCTCCTATGTTAGGACAGGAGCTCACTCTGGCTACCTGTAGCATAATGGCAGTGTCAGGAGTAGGTCTGTAGCGACATCTTCCCTGAAAGGGTAGGGATTGGCAGATTAAACACAGAGCAGTGAGCCACACCACTTAATTCAAAATGGGATTTTAGGAGGGAGTTAAACTGTCTGTTAGTAAAATCCCTAAAAAATAAGCATGCTGTCCACCTGCTTGGAGGTCTGCCTGTTAAGATGGATCACGGGTACATCAACAGCGGGCAAAGGAACGCAGATCTATAAAATCCCTCTAAAAAGGAGAAAGTTCTAGCACACTCTGAGGTGGAGTCCAGTAACCTTTGGTGTGTTTACGTACCTCGTAGAGGAAAAAGCCAAAAAGAGAGAAAAGGTCCATAAGAAAAATAACGGGTTCTGAGCAAGAGGCACTGCCCTTTGAAATATTTAAGTCATATGGAACGCTGAAGGGTCTTCCCATGCTACAAGCAAAATGTTTTGGATCTGAAGACAGGTACTCTTTGAGGCCTGGTACACACCCATGAATTTTTTTTTTTTTCTGGTGCATTTTCAGTTTTGCAGGAACACACTACAGTCCATTTACCATGGTTTCCTATAGGTCATGTTCACATCTGTGCATTTTATGGAAAGGGCCAGGGACTTTTCTCTGGTTTTTGGTTCCATAGACTGCAATGGATCAAAAGCGTGTTTTGAAAAAAAACGCAAAATGCACCTGGAATATGCAAACTGCAACCTACATTGGTGTGAATCAGGCCTGACTGATTTCGGATATGCTTGTTGACACTACAGCTGTGAGCATGATATTTGCTTTTATTCATTAATAAAAGTGTATATGAAGGTAATGCGCTAGGCTGGTGTGCCCTTTTTTTGGTTTGTAGGCCAGCAGACTGATCCTCCGGGTGCAGGGTGGTACACACTGCATCTATAGGGTTTGAAGCAACCCTTCGTAAATCTGAAGAGACTGCGGAGTCTAGAAATCGTCTCATCAGAGATAGACTATTGCAACTGAATCTTAATCAAAGTAATTAACAAGGGCTGCAGGGCCAACTAGAGCTAGGGTCTCAGGATGTTCAGAGACAGACTCTGCAGGGGATGGTGCAGAAGCATGCTTAGAAGCTCTTTGGGCAGAGTGTCCTGGTATCTGAGCACAAGCAGCAAGGAAGTGCAAAGCGGATATGGAGGTCCCTGTGAGCCATTCCACACTTTTCCTGCACGTCCAGTAAGCCAGAGTCACAGCCTTCAAAGCTAGTGCTGAGGAGCTACCGATCCGTATAGCTGCCATTTACAGACCAGTTCCAGCAGTGGTGTAGCAAGGAATCTTGACTAAAGTCAGCAAGATAAAAACGCAAAGTTAGAAGGCTAGCAATAATTTGTCAGATTTTTGAAGAGAACTAAAGAAAAGGAAGCAGCAAGCTGGGTCAAGGAGGGATTATCAAGGAGCTGGTTTAAACATTTTTTTGTTTGCTGGTAAAATTTAGTCTAGCAGGTTGGTAAACAGTCCAAACTAATTTATAGTATTACTCTTAAGGCTGTGTAACATATATGCGAATTGGATGCATTTTAACCGCATCCAATTCGCATAACATGTGAATGTGAACGGCTTTCAATGCAGCCAGTTTACACATGTGTGGGGCGGCCACTGTGCAGTTTCAAAAAGAGTCCTTTGTGTTCTTGGGCCTGGTTCAGGTGCGATTTCAGGTAAAAATTTGCACATGAATAGCACCTGAACCAGTGAACAGAAATGCACCGCACTGCCGCACTGAAACCACGACCGGCCGCGTATGTGCGAACCCAGCCTAAGGCCCCTTTCACACAGGGAGTCCATTCAGATCCGCCTGTCCATTTTTCACGTGGATCTGAATGGATGCCCCATGTATCTCTATGGGGCATCGGATGTCAGCGAAGACATGTCCGCTGACATCCGATCCGTCAAATCCGGATGGATGGAAACCCTATTTTCACTTCCGTCTGGTGGATCGGATGAGAACGGACAGACGGTCCGTTCTCATCCGATTCCCCCATAGAGAAGAATGGGGACCTGACAGCTCTGTCTGCGCACACAGGGTGGAGACAGAGCTGCCATCCGTCTGCTCAGCGGGGGGATCGGCGGATCAATCCCCCCGCTGAGAAACACGGAGTCCGCCTGACGGACTCCCTGTGTGAAAGGGGCCTAAATATCACCCCTACCACAGGTGACTACATCACTCAGGTCTCAAGTGCTGCATTGTGGGGTGGCATGTGACATGTTGCATGCTTTCGTAAAGCTGAATTCCAGGTATGGATATTTGCACATATTTACATTAGTCTAGCAAAAATTAAAGGAACACTTTGAAAACACATCAGATCTCAATGGGGAAAAATCTCATGCTGGATATCTATACTGATATGGACTGGGTAATGTGTTAGGATCTATAATGGTATGGACTGGGTAATGTGTTAGTATCTATACTGATATGGACTGGGTAATGTGTTGGGATCTATAATGGTATGGACTGGGTAATGTGTTAGTATCTATACTGATATGGACTGGGTAATGTGTTAGGATCTATACTGGTATGGACTGGGTAATGTGTTAGGATCGATTATGGTATGGGCTGGGTAATGTGTTAGGATCTATACTGATATAGACTAGGTAATGTGTTAGGATCTATACTGGTATGGACTGGGTAATATGTTAGGAGCTATATTGGTATGGACTGGGTAATGTGTTAGGATCTATACTGGTATGGACTGGGTAATGTGTTAGGATCTATACTGGTATGGACTGGGTAATGTGTTAGGAAGGAAAGGATGCCACATCGTTTGATGGAAATGAAAATTATCATCCTACAGAGGGCTGAATTCAAAGACACCCCGAAAATGAAAGTGAAAAAAATGATGCAGCCGGCTACTCCATTTTGCTGCAATTTCATTGCAGCAACTCAAAATAGTCCTCAGTAGTTTGTATGGCCCCCACGTGCTTGTATGCATGCCTGACAACGTCGGGGCATGCTCCTAATTAGATGACAGATGGCCTCTTTGGTGTATTTCCTCCCAGATCTGGACCAGGGCATCACTGAGCTCCTGAACAGACAACAGTGCAACCTGGCGGCGTCGGATGGACCGAAACATAATGACCCAGAGGTGTTCTATTGGATTTAGGTCAGGCGAGAGTGGGGGCCATAAGAGAGAGAGAGGCGAGAGAGGGGTATAAATTCCTTCATCCTCTAGGAACTGGCTGCATAATTTCGCCACATGAGGCCGGGCATTGTGGTGCACCAGCGGGAACCCAGGACCCATTGCACTAGCGTAGGGTCTTCAAATGGATCCAAGGATTTCATCCTGATACCTAATTGCAGTCAGGGTGCCATTGTCTAGCCTGTAGAGGTCTGTGTGTACCTCCATGGATATGCCTCCCCAGACCATCACTGATCCACCACCAAACCGTCATGCTGAACGATGTTACAGGCAGCATAATGTTCTCCACGGCTTCTCCAGACCCTTTCACGTCTGTCACATGTGCTCAGGGTGAACCTTCTCTCATCTGTGAAAAGCACAGGGTGCCAGTGGCTGACCTGCCAATTCTGGTGTTCCGTGGCAAGTGCCAATCCAGTTCCACAGTGCCAGGCAGTAAGCACGGGCCCACTAGAGGACATCGAGCCCTCAGGCCACCCTAATGAAGTCTGTTTTTGATTGTTTAGACATTCACACCAATGGCCTGCTGGAGGTCATTTTGTAGGGCTCTGGCAGCGCTCATCCTGTTCCTCCTTGCACCAAGAAGCAAATACCGGTCCTGCTGATTGGTTAAGGACCTTCTACGGCCCTGTCCAGCGCTCCTAGAGTAACTGCCTGTCTCCTGGAATCTCCTCCATGCTCTTGAGACATTTCTGGGAGACACAGCAAACCTTCCGGCAATTGCATGTATTGATGTGCCATCCTGGAGGAGTCCAGGATTTGTCTTCCTTCAAATAGCTGAGCAGCACTCAGCCCAATTCAATTTCGTTCCGGAAACAGGATAAGAAGTCCCTGTACTACTGCGCTGCATTAATTATAAAGCCGATGCTACATACAATTTATACTGTGCTGACAGCAGGCACATTTCTTGGTAATGGAAATAGTTAATTTGGGCCAGCTATTAAGAGTAACCCAAAACCTTGAGTTAGGCTTTAATTGTAAAATTGCTTTTTTAATTGTTTGATGCCATTTTAAGGCAAAGAAATAGGCATGTTATTTACAGAACCTGAATTCTACAAGTTTTCTTTTACAAAAGTTTTTATTATTGTCGAACAAACAGAGCCAAATTCTACAAGGTTTCAGTAGCACAAGCAAGCACACACTTTGCTGCACAATGCAATTGTTGACCTATGTCCCTTTAAATCTCTAAAGGACTATAGTTGGTCATGCTCATCCCTGATTAGCTGCCGTTGATTTTGTTAACGACTTGCTGACCGCCAGCAGTACATATCCTGTGACAAGTCAGCTCTGTCCCACGAAACGACGTAACTGTACGTCGTTTCGCAGGACTTCTAGTGGGGGCGCGTGCACGCCGATTGGCTACAGGGGGAGCCAATGAGTTGGTCCGGCGGCCGTAATGTCCGCCGGGCACCCGCAATCGCCCCCCTGTGGAGACAGAATGGCAGTTGTAAACACGGCAGACCGCTGTTCTGTCGGTAATGAATACAGGGATCCTGTGTTCCTCCTATTTAGGAACACAGGTCTCTGTGTTCATTCAGCAATCCCACCCCCCACACAGTTATAAAGCACCCCCTAGGGACACTTTAAACCATTTGATAGCCCCTGGTGTTAACCCCTTCCCTGCCAGTGTCATTAGTACACTAAGAGTGCATATTTTAGCACTGATTACTGTAATAATGTCACTGGTTCCCCCCAAAAGTGTAAAAAATGTCAGTTAGGTGTCCGATCTGTCCTGCAAGTTTGCAAGGTGGCCACTTGGTCATCCATGCACACTTTCACAAAAATGTATAAGGTGGATGTGTTGGCATCTGCGGATGCTGCCAACAGGCCTCCTGTTGGAGAGGATTAGCCCTCTTTGAGGCTGTATTTTTTTTGTCAGGTGAGCTCCAGTTGGTTCCTGGTTGCGCTCCTGTTTTCCCTGGTTTTCTACGTTTAGCTTTTGGGAAGCATGTTTATTGCTGTGTTCTTCCCACCCCTCATGTTGACACTGCTTTGGGACATCCCAATGGTCAAGAAAATTCTGGAGCTGTGTCCATCAATGAACAAAAGAGAAAACTGGATTTTTGTCTTACCGTAAAATCCTTTTCTCTGATGTTCATTGACGGACACAGCACCCACCCCTCTATTGAGATGGGTTATATGTTATTCTGACTCTGCTTGTTACAAAACTGAAGACCTATAGCAGGAAGTGGGAGTATACCCCCTGGGACTGCCCTATAGGCGTAGTCAAACTTTTTTCAGCCTAGTGTCCTACTCCTGTAGGGGGCAGCATAACCCAAGGTTCAAGAAAATATGGAGCTGTGTCGGTCAAAGAACATCAGAGAAAAGGATTTTATGGTAAGACAAAAATACAGTTTTTTTTTCAGAATTGTTGCTCTTTTTTTGTTTATAGCGCAAAAAATAAAAATCGCACAGGTGATCAAATACTACCAAAAGAAAGATTAATTTGTGGGAAAAAAAAGGACATCAGTTTTATTTGGGTACAGCGTTGCATGACCACGCAATTGTCCGTTAAAGTAACGCAGAAAATTATCTGGTCATTAAGGGGGAAAACCTTCCGGTCCAGAGCTGGTTAAAAGAAGCACACACACATTATTATTTTACAGGATTTATTTAGCGCCAACAGTTTGCACAGTGCTTTACAACATAAAGGGAGAAAATACAGCAACAACTCAATTCAACTCAACTTAACTCAACAATTCAATACAGGAGGGTTGGGAGAGCCCTGCTACTGGGAGCATACAATCTAATAGGGGTGGGCTGGTGGAGCAAAAGGTAATAAATAACTGTGAGGGATGAACTGATGGGAGAAAAAGAAGATTTGGTTATTAGCTGAAGTCAGGATAGGCTTCCCTGAAGAAATGAGTTTTCAGGGATGGCCTAAAATTTGGACAGTGTTAGAGATAGCTGGACAAATTGGATTAGGGAGTTCCAGATGTTGGGAGAGGCTCTGGAGAAGTCCTGGAGATGGGAGGAGGAGACAAGGGAGCTAGAGAGCAGAATGTCTTGGGAGGAGCAGAGAGGACGGTTTGGGTGATATTTGGAGACAAGATTGATGATGTAGCATAAGCAGAGTTGTAAATGGCTTTGTATGCTCTTGTTAGTGTTTTAAATTGTATTCGTTGGGCAATGGGAAGCCAGTGGAGGGATTGACAGAGAGGGGTGTCGGACACTGAACAGTTAATAAGGTGGATGAGTCTGGCAGCAGCATTTACGATAGACTGAAGAGGGGATAGCCTGCGAAAAGATGGACCAATAGGAGGGATTTACAATAGTCAAGGTGAGAGATAACAAGGGATGTGTTGCTTAGTGGTTTCAACTGTTAAAAAGGTCAGTTTTTTGGAGAAGTTCCAGAGGTGAAGTCTACAAGATTTAGACAGCGATTGGATTTGGGGTTGAAAGGAAAGGTCAGAGTCCAGGGTTATACCTAGCACCCTGATAGTTGTATGATTGATCTTGATGGAGAAGTCAGGGGAGGGGGCAGGGGCCAGATGGAATATTATGAGCTCAGTTTTAGACAGATTGATTTTGAGGTGATTTTTGAAGTGGTGTGACATCCATGCTGATAGGTCAGTTAATAAGCTAGTAATTCAATAGGAGACTGAAGGAGTGAGGTGAGGAGTAGACCGATAGATTTGTGTGCCATCAGCATAGAGATGGTATTGGAAGCTGTAGGAGTTAATCAAGTGGCCAAGGGAAGAGATGTAGAAGAGATGGGGTCCAAGGACAGAATCTTGGGGGACCGCTAAAGAAAGAGCAAGTGGAGAGGAGGAGACAGAGTTATAGGTAATACAGAAAGACCACTGTTATAGGTAGGAAGAAAACCAGGAGATAGCAGAGTCTAGAAGGCCAAGGGAGTGGAGTTTTTTTGAGAAGGAGCGGATGGTCAACAGTATCAAAGGCTGCTGAGAGGTCTAGTAGTTCCGAGTAGTGAGGAGTAGAGGCCATTGGTTTTAGCTGTTAGTAAATCATTAGTGAGTTTTAGTAGGGCCGTGTCAGTGGAGTGTAGTAAGCGAAAGCTGGTTTGTTTTTGAGCTGCACTGAAAACCTACTTTTCTCTTCTTCTGTACAGCGCAGCCATCTAGACTGTGGGCATGTGAAGCCCTTTGGATCTCTGTTCCAGGTTTCGATGCATGCTGGGTAGTCGATCTTGCCCATGTGCAGTGCAATGGAATCTTGCCCCACTGCATGTTGGCTGGGTTTCCATAGCGATGGCGGCGTCGCCCCGTGGCTACAGAAACCTCTTCTATCAGTCAAGGAACCAGGAACTAAAAGAAGTGGCCAGTGTTGGCCATTGATTCCTGGGATTGATGATACTCATCTCCCAGGAGCCGAAGCACCGCCAGAAATTACGTACCTCGCCGTGGTGAGGTACACGTGAAGAGGACACATATGGCTTCAAAAAGAAGGTAAATCGACCGAAAAAAACCCAAAAAACTGAAAAAAAGTTTTTAGCTTGCAAACAAGATCTGCATGGAGCCAAGTGTGAAATGTGAGTGGAACTCCGCTTTAAGCTGAAAAGTTGGGATGTAGCTGGGCTGTTAACATTAATGGGGATGTTAAAATCACCAAGAATGATAGTGGGTATTTTGAGGAGAGAAAGTTGGGTAGCCAGGCAGGGAAGTCATCAGAAAACCATGACTCAGGTCCAAGAGGCCAAAAGATCACTGCAATCCTTACAGAAATGGGAGAAAAACAGACAAATACAGTTAGTCTCGAAAGAAGAGAGGAAGGGGTAGGAAGGACTTGAAAGGAGCTCTGTGGGAATTTCCAGAAGCAAGCCAACTCCATCTCCTTTCCCACCACTGGGTCTGGGTGAGTGAGTCCAGTGGAGGCCTCCATGGGAGAGGGCAGCGGGAGAGGCAATTCTCGCTGTCCTGAAATGTGGGTGGAACTCCGCTTTAAGCTGAAAAGTTGGGATGTAGCTGGGCTGTTAACATTAATGGGGATATTAAAATCACCAAGAATGATAGTGGGTATTTTAGAGGAGAGAAAGTAGAGTAGCCAGGCAGGGAAGTCATCAGAAAAGCATGACCCAGGTCCAAGAGGCCAATAGATCACTGCAATTCTTAAGCCCCGTACACACGTACCGATCGTCGGCCGAACAATCGGCCGTCTTTTGTCCAGGGCTGTCGGTGTCTGTTGAAAAGTGCAAAAGACTGCACAAGAATTTTGTCCGCCGACTACAGCCGACTGCAGAAGTGATGTCATGTAATAGTTAACTTTCCCTGTGTTTTTCCTTTTCTGAGCATGCCCAGTCTTGCAAATCTGCGGTCTGTCGGCCGAATTCTGTACTGACTGGCGAACAATCGGCCGCTCTGGTGTCGGCATACAAAAATTTTAATGCTTGCATGACAGATTCTTTTCGGCCGAATGTGCGCTGTCGGCTGTCGGAGGCATCATACTAACAAGCCTACAATCGGCAGATCGGTCGTCGGCCGAAGCTTTTCGGCCGACGATCGGTACGTGTGTACAGGCCTTTACACCTCCTTTCTGACCACTGGGTCCGGGTGAGTGAGTCCAGTGGAGGCCTCCATGGGAGAGGGCAGCGGGAGAGGCATAGTCTGGTGCTTTACGCCACGTTTCTGTAAATACAAGTAGGTTACGAGAGTAGGGGACAAAAAGGCCATAGACAGAGGTGAGTTCCTTACAGCCAGAGTGGACATTCCAGAGGACACATGAGGGGGGGGTGGTTTTTGGGAGCAGGGGAATTGGAATTAAACTGAAAAGGAGGGTGCTAGGTGTGAGGGTGAGATACTGGGGGACCAGGATTAGGGGAGATACAGTGGTGCTCATAAGTTTATATACCCTGGCAGAATTTATGATTTCTTGGCCATTTTTCCAAGAATATGAATGATAACACAAAAACTTTTCTTTCACTCATGGTTAGTGTTTGGCTGAAGACGTTTATTATCAATCAGCTGTGTTTACTCTTTTTAAATCATAATGACAACAGAAACTACCCAAATGACCCTGATCAAAAGTTTACATACCCTGGTGATTTTGGCCTGATAACATGCACACAAGTTGACACAAAGGGGTTTGGAATGGCTATTAAAAGTAATCATCCTCACCTGTGATCTGTATGCTTGTAATTAATGTGTGTTTATAAAAGGTCAATGAGTTTCTGTACTCCTGACAGACCCTTGCATCTTTCATCCAGTGCTTCACTGACGTTTCTGGATTCTGAGTCATGGGGAAAGCAAAAGAATTGTCAAAGGATCTGCGGGAAAAGGTAGTTGAACTGTATAAAACAGGAAAGGGATATAAAAAGATATCCAAGGAATTGGGAATTCCAATCAACAGTGTTCAAACTCTAATCCAGAAGTGGAAAATGAGGGGTTCTGGTGAAACTAAACCCCGGTCAGGTAGAGCAACTAAAATTTCAGCCAGAACTGCCAGGAAAATTGTTCGGGATGCAAAGAAAAACCCACAAATAACTTAAGGTGAAGTACAGGACTCTCTGAAAACATGTGGTGTGGCTGTTTCAAGATGCACAATAAGGAGGCACTTGAAGAAATATGGGCTGCATGGTCGAGTATTATTGGGTGGGGCTGGGGAAGACCCAGCTGTCATGGTACACGTGGGTACCAATGACATAGGCAGAGGAAGACGGAGAGTCCTAAACGATTTCAGGGACTTAGGCGCTAAGTTGAGGACTAGGACCTCCAAGGTAGTATTTTCCGAAATACTACCGGTACCTCGAGCCACACCAGAGAGGCAGCGGGAGATTAGGGAAGTTAACGAGTGGCTGAGGAGCTGGTGTAGTAAGGAGGGTTTCGGGTTCCTGGAGAACTGGGCCGACTTCTCAGTCGGTCACCGGCTCTTTGGTAGGGACGGATTGCACCTAAATGGGGTGGGTGCAGCCGTACTGGGTGAGAGGATGGCCAAAAAGTTAGAGGGGCTTTTAAACTAGGGAATGGGGGGGAGGGTACAGATGTAGAATTAGCCAGTGGAAAGCAAGTTTCAGAGGGCAGAAATGGGGGCATTAGCGGTAGGGTGTTCGGAGCCCCTATACCCAGGGTGGGTACGGGGAAAAATCAAGAGAGCAGCCTAAAAACATCAAAATTACGAGGCTTATATACCAATGCCAGAAGCCTGGCCAACAAGATGGGAGAGCTGGAGCTGCTGATGTTTGAGGAGGACTTAGATTTTGTGGGGATAACTGAGACTTGGTTTGACAGCTCTCATGACTGGATGGCGACCATTCAGGGGTATTCCCTTTATCGCAGAGATAGAGAGAGTAAAAAAGGGGGAGGGGTATGTTTGTATATTAAGAACAGTATACAGGTAAATATGAGGGATGATATTAATAATGGAGCTATGGACGAGGCAGAATCCCTATGGGTAGAGCTTCAAAGGAAAGGCACGGTGGGGAAGGTAATATTGGGCGTATGCTATAGGCCCCCAAACCAGAGGGAGGAGGGTGAGGTGGACCTCATGTTACAGATAGGATTGGCAGCAAGGATGGGAAATGTCATTATAATGGGGGACTTTAATTATCCTGATATAGACTGGGCAGAAGGAACCGCGCATTCAGCCAAGGCTCGGCAGTTCCTAAATGTTTTGCAGGACAATTTCATGGGTCAGATGGTGAATGCACCGACAAGAAACAATGCGGTACTTGACCTACTGATTACCAACAATACAGACCTGCTCACGGATATAGAAATACGGGACAACTTAGGGAACAGTGACCATAGGTCAATTGGTTTCAGTATTAATTACAGTAATAGGAAACACAAGGGTAATATAAGGACACTGAATTTCAAAAGAGCCAATTTCCCTAAACTGCGCTCGCTGCTAGAAAATATCAAATGGGATAGAACCCTGGGAACAAAGAACACGGAGGAAAAATGGGAGTACTTCAAGAGCATACTTAACAAGGGGGTGGGCCAGTGCATTCCACAGGGAAATAAATTTAAAAGAGCAAAACTAAACCCTGGGTGGCTAAACTCCAACATAAAAATGTATATTAGAGCTAAAGAAAAGGCCTTCAAAAAATACAAGACTGAGGGGTCATTGGCAGCATTTAAGCATTACAAAGAGTGTAATAAGAAATGTAAAGATGAAATCAGGGCGGCTAAAATAGAACACGAGAGACATATAGCGGAGGAGAGTAAAAAGAACCCCAAGAAATTCTTTAAGTATATAAACAGTAAGAAAGCGAGGCCAGAACACATTGGCCCCATAAAAGATGATAAAGGAAAAATGGCCACTGAGGACAGAGAAAAGGCGGAAGTGTTAAATAATTTCTTTTCTTCAGTCTTCACAAAAGAATCGGGGGGCTACACGAACCCCGCTTGTAAGGCCGAACTAAATAATACACCTCAGGAAGTGCCGCCATGGCTAACAGAGGATAGACTTAGAGCTAAACTAGAGAAACTTAACATAAATAAATCCCCGGGACCGGATGGCTTGCACCCAAGGGTTCTAAATGAGCTCAGTCAGGTGATTGCCAGACCATTATTCTTGATCTTTAAGGATAGTTTACAGACAGGTATGGTGCCAGCTGATTGGAAAAAAGCCAACGTGGTACCAATATTTAAAAAGGGGCCGAGATATATCCCGGGTAACTATAGGCCGGTCAGCCTAACATCTGTAGTCTGCAAAATTTTGGAGGGGATGATAAGGGACCACATACAAGACTTTAGTAATGAAAACGGTATTATAAGTAGTAATCAGCATGGATTCATGAAAAATCGTTCATGCCAAACCAATCTATTAACCTTCTACGATGAAGTGAGCTGCCACTTAGATAAAGGTAAGCCTGTGGATGTGGTGTATCTGGACTTTGCAAAGGCCTTTGACACCGTTCCCCACAAACGCTTACTGTACAAACTAAGGAAGGTAGGTATGGACCATAAGGTGAGTACCTGGATAGAGAACTGGCTCCAGGGGAGAGTCCAGAGGGTGATGATTAATGGGGAGTACTCGGATTGGGCGGGTGTGGAAAGTGGGGTCCCCCAGGGTTCTGTCCTGGGACCAATCCTGTTTAATTTATTCATAAATGATCTAGAGGAGGGGATATCTAGTACAATCTCAGTATTTGCAGATGATACTAAATTAGGCATGCCAATATCTTCTATGCAGGATGTGGAAATCTTGCAAGCAGACCTGAACAAAATAACGGGGTGGGCAACTACATGGCAGATGAGATTTAATGTAGAAAAATGTAAAGTAATGCACTTGGGGGCCAGAAACCAGAAAGCAAGCTACTCACTAGGGGGGAACCTCTGGGTGAGTCTAGGATGGAAAGGGACCTGGGGGTACTGGTAGACAACAGGCTTGGAAGTGGCATGCAATGCCAAGCCGCTGCAAGCAAAGCCAACAGAATACTGGGATGTATAAAAAAGAGGATTCACTCCAGAAATAAAGAGATTATTCTTCCACTCTACAAGACTCTGGTCCGGCCACATCTGGAGTATGCTGTCCAGTTCTGGGCACCGGTCCTCAGGAAGGATGTGCTGGAACTGGAGAAAGTCCAGAGAAGGGCAACAAAAATAATTAGGGGAATGGAGGACATCGGCTATGAGGAAAGACTACAAGCCCTGAACCTTTTCTCTCTGGAGAAGAGACGCTTGAGGGGGGATATGATATCAATGTACAAATACTGTACTGGCGACCCTAGCATAAGGAACAAACTATTTAGAGTAAGGGAATACAATAAGACACGTGGCCACTCACTAAAACTAGAGGAAAGGCGGTTTAACCTTAAAGTGCGTAAGGGGTTCTTCACTGTAAGAGCGGTAAGGATGTGGAATTCTCTTCCGCAAGCAGTCGTATCAGCGGGGAGCATTGATAGTTTCAAAAAACTATTGGATGGACACCTTAAAGACCACAACATACAGGGGTATACAATGTACGGTTAAAAGCAAACACACACACATAGGTTGAACTGGATGGACTTGTGTCTTTTTTCAGCCTCACTAACTATGTAACTATGAGTACGTGGCACAGTGGTGTAGTGGTTAGCACTTTCACCTAGCAGCAAGAGGGTCACTGGTTCGAATCCCAACCACGACACTACCTGCCTGGAGTTTGCATGTTCTCCCTGTGACTGCGTGGGTTTCCTCCGGGTACTCCGGGTTCCTCCTACACTCCAAAGACATGCTGGTAGGTTAATTGGATCCTGTATAAAAAAATTGTCCCTACTGTGTATGCACGTGAGTTAGGGACCTTAGATTGTAAGCTCCCTGAGGGCAGGGACTGATGTGAATGTAAAATGTATATGTAAAGCGCTGCGTAAATTGACAGCGCTATATAAGTACCTGGAATAAATAAATGCCACAAAGTATCCCGCTTACAATACGCCAAACAGCACAGAGACAAGCCTCAAACCTTCTGCCACAAAGTCATTACAGGGGTATACAATGTACGGTTAAAAGCAAACACACACACATAGGTTGAACTGGATGGACTTGTGTCTTTTTTCAGCCTCACTAACTATGTAACTATGAGTACGCGGCACAGTGGTGTAGTGGTTAGCACTTTCACCTAGCAGCAAGAGGGTCACTGGTTCGAATCCCAACCACGACACTACCTGCCTGGAGTTTGCATGTTCTCCCTGTGACTGCGTGGGTTTCCTCCGGGTACTCCGGGTTCCTCCCACACTCCAAAGACATGCTGGTAGGTTAATTGGATCCTGTATAAAAAAATTGTCCCTACTGTGTATGCACGTGAGTTAGGGACCTTAGATTGTAAGCTCCCTGAGGGCAGGGACTGATGTGAATGTAAAATGTATATGTAAAGCGCTGCGTAAATTGACAGCGCTATATAAGTACCTGGAATAAATAAATGCCACAAAGTATCCCGCTTACAATACGCCAAACAGCACAGAGACAAGCCTCAAACCTTCTGCCACAAAGTCATTTGGAGCGATGAGACCAAAATTCAGCTTTTTGGCCACAACCATAAACGCTACATTTGGAGAGAAGTCAACAAGGTCCTATGATGAAAGGTACACCATTCCTACTGTGAAACACGGTGGTGGATCGCTGATGTTTTGGGGATGTGTGAGCTACAAAGGCACAGGAAAATTGGACAGAATTGATGGCAAGATGAATGCAGAATGTTATCAAAAAGTATTGGAGGAAAATTTGCATTCATCAGCCCGGAAGCTGCGCATGAGACGTACTTGGACATTCCAACATGACAATGATCCTAAACACAAGGCCAAGTCCACCTGTCATTGGCTACAGCAGAATAAAGTGAAGGTTCTGGAGTGGCCACTTCAGTCTCCTGACCTCAATATCATTGAGCCACTCTGGGGAGATCTCAAACGTACCGTTCATGCAAGACAGACCAAGAGTTTACAGCAGGGGTGTCCAAACTTTTTTCAAAGAGGGCCAGATTTGATGAAATGAACATGCGTGAGGGCCGACCATTTTGCCTGACATTCTTTGGACCATTCAAATTAAATACAAACAAACTATTTTATGCAAAGTTTATTGCAAACGGCATACTTTTCCTTTCATCACATGGATGACAAATCTAAACGGATGTTAAATCGCTCCGCCTTTCATATCTGAAGGCCAGATGAAAAAAAATCCAGGAAGCTGAAATATATGTCAGGAACATTGTAAAGTACATTACATATTATTGGTAATAAAGGTTGTCTGTCAACTTTTAAGTTAAAAAAGAATATGAACAGGAACATAACACCAAGTATACATGTTGTGTTCAAATATATTGATAACTGATTTAGACCAACTGACTTTAACTGAGATTTTACAATGTATTCATCATAATCCGGAACATGCGTGCTTCCTAATCAGTCACACAAGGGTTAACCACATATAAGCGCTATATGAACCCACCGATGATGATTAATGATGGCAGCAAAAAAAGTCATGAATGATGCCAATGTATTTTTCCAAATTACCTGTGGGGCCGTATTAAAGCAGCCCGGGGGCCGCATTTGGCCCGCGGGCCGGACTCTGGACATGCCTGGTTTACAGGAACTGGAGGAAGAATGGGCCGCTTTACCATCTGAGAAGATAAAGAGCCTCATCCACAAACACCACAAAAGACTTCAAGCTGTCATTGATGTTAAAGGGGGCAATACACAATATTAAGAACTGGGGGGGTGTAAACTTTTGATCAGGGTCATTTGGGTAGTTTCTGTTTTCATCATGATATAAAAAGAGTAAACACAGAGGATGCCATGCCCATAGGAAGCTCAGGGACAGATATATACAAACTCTGACTTGGTCCACACAAGACCATTACTACATGTACTGTATATGACCTTCTGCGGTCCTACTCTTCTTGTACACTACAGGTTCACTATATGAACATATCCTCCCCTTTATGGGAAGTAGTCCATATCGAGCCACCCTTTTTGCCGATCATCGTGGTGCCCTGCTGGTCCCTCTGGGCAACTGCTACTACTTTCTCTATATGCTCTCACGGACTTCGTAGCCTTTGAATGGGCCTGTGGGAATTGGGCATTCCTCCTGATGGTAGCAATACCAGTTTTTAGTCGACAGACCAATCCAAGCCTGAGGGCTGGACGCTAAGGATATACTTGGTGTTTTATCTGGAACTCTGGGTGACCCCTGAGGAAGGGCTTCTTGGCCCGAAACGCGTAGGGTCGGTTCCGGTTCCATGATCACCTTGTACACCTATGCGCCCCTTTGGTTCGGTATTTGGTCTGTCAATGCATGCATTTTTAATGCCCTGTACATGTTATTGATTTACGTTTTTTCTTTGTGTGTTTAATTTTTTGTAATTAATAAAGTTATTTTTATACAAAACACAGTGTTCAGTGGCATTCACAGTCCCATATCTATAGGGGAATCCTTTTTGTATTTGGGTAGTTTCTGTTTTCATCATGATATAAAAAGAGTAAACACAGCTGATTGATAATAAATGACTTCAGCCAAACACTAACCATGAGTGAAAGAAAAGTTTTTGTGTTATCATTCATATTCTCAGAAAAATGGCCAAGAAATCATAAATTCTGCCAGGGTGTGTAAACTTATGAGCACAACTGTATCCACCAGAAATTAGGAGAAAAGGAGGGTGCTAGGTGTGGGGGGTGAGATACTGGAGGACCAGGATTAGGGGAGATACAGTATCCCCAGAAATTAAGCGAAAAAGGAGGGTAAGGAAAATAAGATAGGAGTACTCAAAATTCATGTTAATTCGTGTATATACAGCGGGAGCGAGCAGCCAGCAGCGCGCATTTGCGCCACCTACCCGGGAGTGCAGGGTCATGTATATACACACGATCCTGCGCACAGCTTCAGCTCTGTAGCAGTGAAACTGCTATAGGGCAGTCAGCGAGTGTTTAAAGCTGAACTCCAGGGATGGTCCAGCTTGGCACAATGTAAGTACACATATGTAACAGCCACTGTAGAAGCTGCAAATCACTGTAGTAGCCCAAACTACTACAATGATAGCCGCAGTCTTCCAGGTGTTGTCCCGAGCTGCTGCTCTTCTGCTAAGTAACCACAGAGGGTCGCTCCACTGGCACAGCCGCCATTAAAGTGATATTAAAGTCTTTTTATTTAGATGGCGCCCCGTGCAGGCTTAGGTCATAATGTACTGGTATGCACTGCACTGTACTAGTACATTATCACAGACTTACCCTCCAGCGCTGCGCTGACAAGGCTCCCCTTCTACGGCAGCTTCCACCTTCGCCTGGTCTTCCTTGCTTCCAGGTTCCCGATCTTCAGGCACTTGAATGGCTGTGCCCACAGGAATCACATTGCTGCGGCATGCAGAGCGGGCCATAAATGTGGTCTGCGCATGTGCAGCTCAGATTATATTACCCGCTGACAGGCAGAGAGGTCTCTCATGTTATAAAGAGTCTACTCGTCAGCGGATTTCAACTTGTAAGAGTTTACCACCACTTTAACCACTTCAGCCCCGGAAGGATTTGCCCCCTTAATGACCAGGCCATATTTTGCAATTCGGCACTGCATTACTTTATCACTTTAAGAGCGGAAGATTTTCTCCTTTAATGACCAGGCCCTATTTTTGCGATTAGGTGGTATTTGATCACCTGTGCGATTTTTATTTTTTGCACTATAAACAAAAAAAGAGCGACAATTTTGATTAAAAAAAACAATAATTTTTACATTCTGCTATATAACATTCCCATAAAAAACACATTTTTTTTAACATTTTAGGCCAATTTTTTTTTCTTCTACATATTTTTGGTAAAAAAAATCCGCAATAATTAAAAGTTATCGCGTCTACTAACTACGGGAAAGATTTATCATTTTTATTGTTTTTTTTTTTTTTTTACTAGTAATGGCGGCGATCTGGTAATTTTTAGCAGGACTGCGACATTGCGGCGGACAGATCGGGCCCCTAACTGACATTTTGACACTTTTAGGGGTACCAGTGAAATTACTACAGTAATCAGTGCTAACAAATATGCACTGTTACTGTAATAATGACACTGGCAGGGAAGGGGTTAACAGTATAGGTGATCAAGGGGTTAAATGTGACCCTAGGGGAGTGATTCTAACTGTATGGGAGTTGGGCTTCTGAGATGACAATAGAGACATGATCCTATATAAAAGGATCACATGAGCTCTGTGATCATCCCAGGGAGAAGGACGGTCGGCTGTGTTTACAACAGCCGACCGTCCTCTCTCAGCGGGGAACTATCGAGAATGTCAGGCAGCAATCAGAGCCGCCTGACACACGCATCGGCTTCCCCGCTGACAAGCGGGGGCGGGAGAGCACCGCCCGTCCCTCTTTGGCTCTCCTGGCCACTCCCTCCTGCTGAGTGACCCCACAGCAAGCAGCCTGCTGTGGGGGCACCCGAGCCGAGTCACAGCTCCGTGTGTCTATTGAGATACGGAGCTGCGGCCCATCCCCAACCACTTTGTATTCTCATTGGCTGACTGACTGATTGACACCAGCAGGAGCCAGTGGTGCTGCGCTGCTGTCTCAGCCAATGAGGAGGGGAGTCCCAGAAGGCCGAGACATTCCTACAACATCGCTGGAGCTAGAGGGACCTCAGGTAAGTATTAGGGGGGCTGAGGGGGGCTGTTGCACACAGAACGCTTCTTATCATAATGCATAGAATACACCTTCTGCCTTTACAACCCCATTAATTCAACAAGCTGAAGTTAGAAGCTGATTGGCCACCATGCAGAGCTGCACCAGATTTTTGCACTCTTCAGTTTTAGTAAATTACCCTAATACGTAATACTGGGCTGTTTAATAATCAATAAAGCTAAAAAAAAAAAAAAAAACTGAAGCTGGAATGTGGTTGGTTGCTCTGTGACAGAGACAGTTTCCTCCAGCCCCAGTTTTCAGGTTTTCTTTTCATTTGACAAACAATGCATTTCTAGGTAGTTCCTTAACTTTGTCAGTCTACATATTTCCATAACCATCAGCCCGATCGACTTAGTAATGCTCCTCTGATCATTAGTCATGTGCGGACTGTTTCTTGGTGTAATCTTGGATGGCACTCTGGAAATGTTCTGTAGTGTTCATCTCTGGTCTGAACAGAATGACGTAACATTTTGGAGTAAAATATCCAGCTAGAATCCCAAAAACGCTGAGGAGCACGGCACCCACATTGGCCGCAGCAAGGTACTTCCCTTGATAGACGATGTACGTGGTGAAGAACCCGATCCAGGAGATGAAGTAGACCAGTAAACTGAATGAGATACACTTGGCCTCGTTGTAGTTTGCCGGTAAATCTTTCCCCATGTAGCAGAAAATAAAACATATCATGCTGAGGAAAGCAATGAAAATAATTTCAGCGATGGAGCCGACAGAAACAGCCTCGGAACATTTCAGTATGATCTGATCTGGGAAGATGGAATAATCTGCTACAGGCATCGGAGGTTTCACCACAATCCACACAACGGAGATCAGAACCTGAATGGCGGAACTGACGACAATGAAGACATCTGAGCCATTCTTCTTCACCCAGATGTCGTATACTCTTGGCATATGGGTAGCCATCTTGAAAATGCACACTATCTGAAAGGCATGGACCACGATGCAAGCAAAGCAGACAGTGAAACTCACGGCAAAGACTGGTTGCCTCAACATACATGTGATGATTCCAGGCTTACCAAAATAGCAGTATAAGGTGCAAAGAGAGAGCGCTAAAGACGTTAACATCCCCAGACACATCTTCCCTCCTGCCGATTTCACTACCGGAGTGTTCAGATTGATAACGAATATAACAACTATTGCTATGGTCACTAATAGCAACAATGTAACAAGAGACAGAAGAACCAGGGACAATGGGTCAGTCCAAGGTAGGTATTCCAAGGTTCGGTTGTAACAGATGTCACTTTTCATTGGTGACCACTGATCAGATCCACAAGGGTGACAGGAATAAAGATCTGGAAAACATAAATATTGATTTTGTCATTTTGTTTACATAAATAAAGTTATATTTTATAGAAAAAGCCCCAATCCCATCCAAAACTAATTTTCTGATAGACACCAGGAAATTTACGCACTCTTGAAGTGATTGTGATGTGTCCAGTTCCTTCCATATAACCTCTGTCCAGTTTTCCCAACCCTGTTCTCCACCAGAACAGATACTTATCTACAGTAGTGGTGTTTCATGGCAGTTGTTATTTCTTCCTATATTTCTTTGGATTCCCTTGTTTGGGACTCACAAGATTTTTAAAGTAGATTTCCAGCCACACAGCTAAACCTATAGGTTAAATACACAAACCTTACTGTTTCACCGTAATTTTGTCTTGATTAGGGATGAGTCAGTGATTCATTCCAAACATAGGCCATGGCCATGTTTGTTCAGTGATTCCACTACTATCTCAACCTCTTCCCTTATATGTTAATGACAGCTTGGGGAGCTTTCATTCTGTGAGCAGAACCATCCAGACCAGTTGTGCTAGCTCCTGGATGGTTCCAGGTTTGTTGGGTTTTCTTGTTTTTGTTTGGGTTTTACCATGCCGTATTCCTTAAAAATTCATACTATTCATGGGATTAGGGTTCGCATCCAGACGTTTTTGAAGTTCGCCAAACCCTGCTTTAGCCAAGCCTAGGGCAGTTTGGCTCATTGCAGTTCATGATATTAAATGTTTAAGTTTTATTACAAAAACAGCACTAAGTACTAAAGTCTGCAAATACTTACCTCCCCAGCAACAGTCCAACATCCATGAAGTCCCCTGCTTGTGCCGGTACCTTTTCTTCTACCTCTTCCAGTTGCCAGGTCTTACCTCCCCAGCAACAGTCCAACATCCATGAAGTCCCCTGCTTGTGCCGGTACCTTTTCTTCTACCTCTTCCAGTTGCCAGGTCTTTGGCTGTTTTGGTTTGCCGGCACAAGAATGACATAACTCCTGCACATGAGTTAACTCATCTAGGCACAAAAACTCTGTGCCAAGAATGTACCCTGAGCTTCTCACCACTCCCGCAATCCTTGAGGGCAATCTCTGCTGTAAGGATCATGAACTGCCACTTGAAGAATCTGTAGAAATTGACACATTTCCAGTAGTGTCTAGTCCCTGGTCCCCCGCTGTGGTCACTTGTACAGTCCTCCAGCCCCTTCGTCACTACTTGTATCCAAAAGCCAGAACTCGTCTATGGGCTGTACAATCTTCTTTATTCGATCACAAGATTAAAATGCTACAGGAGAGCACTACCATGTTTCTACCAGACTAAGGCCTTTTCTAGCTGAAACGCAATAGCACTGTCCTGTGGTATTTTTATCCTGTGATGTAATAAAGATTGTACAGCCCATAGCTGAATGCTGGTTTTTGCATACAATTTGTTGGAAAGGTTTACGGGGGTCTTATCCGCAGCACCGTCGCCTACACACTTCTACCGGATCCACCTGGTTAAGCACCGTTAGGTCTTTCCTTCTGGCCTTCATCACTGCTGTGTCCTCTAGTTACGTAACAGCTGGCAGGAGTAACCACTATGAACAGGGGGAACTAGGAATCTAACATTTACAGAAGTCTTGGATTCTGAAGATTCTTTAGTGGGTAATTTCTCTTTACAGACATGGTTACGTTAAAGAAAACCTAAGTTTTTCCACATAGGGCAGAGCAACACGTTTGCTTTCTTCCACCCTCCACCTTGGCAGCACATACTCCTTTTTCAACCATGGGTGGCAAAGAAAGCATTTAGTACTTCCAGATATGGAGGAACATGTTGTTCACTTTCCTTTCTTTCATGTAATGGCATGGATGCATGGTGAGTGGTGCAGGGCTGTCTATGAGGGAAGAGAGACAGTCCACTAAAAACATTCAAGGGAGCCTTTAAGAAAATGTGTTAAGACAACTCCATATGTGTATCAGAAACACCTCCTAATATATAATTACAAGAACTGGACTTTTTTTTTGGAATGGTCATATATGTAAATACAGTTATTAGTAACTCACCGCTTGTGTTAAGAAAACTCATTGTCGGGCATGGGATACATTCAAAGCAGCAGGTGTGGGACCCAGTCTGGACCCTTCTTTCTCCCTTTCCACATTCTTTAGAACAAACCGATTCTGGTACCTGTGTGCAAAGACAACATGAAATGGTTGGTTTACTTTGAGATACGACCTTGAGATTTGGCCAGTTCCCATTTAGCCTCTTGTTATAACTCTGTTATTTAGACTTGTTTTCAGAACCAAAGTGTTGGGCTCCTGGAACTCAAAAACCAAAGTACACTATTGAACATCCTTCCAAACCATTAAGTTCAGGTGTTTGAAGGGCACTATTAATACTGCAGCATACCACAAAATTCTTGGGTTAAGACCCTTTTCTGTTCCAGCATGACTGTGCCCTTGTATACAAAGTCAGCTCCATAAAGACATAGTATGACCAGGTTGGACCAGCTCTATAAAGACATGGTTTGACCAGTTTGGACCACCTCCATATAGACATGGTTTGACCAGGTTGGACCAGCTCTATAAAGACATGGTTTGACCAGGTTGGACCAGCTCTATAAAGACATGGTTTGACCAGTTTGGACCACCTCCATAAACACATGGTTTGACCAGTTTAAACCAGCTCCATAAACACATAGTTTGACCAGTTTAGACCAGCTCCATAAACATATGGTTTGACCAGTTTAGACCAGCTCCATAAACACATGGTTTGACCAGTTTAGACCAGTTTGGTGTCAGTATTCTGCACAGAGCCCTGACCTCAACCCTACTGAACAGCTTTGAGATGCATTGGAACCCCACTGGTAAGCAAGTTCCTCTCATCCAATATCAGTACCTGACAAATGGGCACAAATTCCTACAGACACCCTCCAAAATTTCGTAGAAAGCCTTCCCAGAAGATTGGAGTAGAAAAGCCACAAAGGAGAGCCAATGCTATACAAATGGCAAAGGTTTTGGAATGGGATGCCCAGCAAACTTATATAGGTGTGATGGTCAAGTAACCACAAACCTTTTTCCGAATAGGGTATCAAACAAACCTCATTATAATGTAGATCCATAGTATATTATCTATTAAATATCTCTGCCTTCATTGACCTCTTGTTTACATTTATATCACACAAATTTTACACAATAATAATGTAAGGGCCAAAGCAACTATACCACCTAAATGATGCGGAGGTTATGCTCTTAAGAATCACAGTGGCCGCACACTTTAATGCCACAGAGAAAATACTCCTAAAGCAAATGTAAATTAGAACAATTCCATTTGGTTTGCTAATGCGCAATGCAGGGGCGCCGCTCCCCTATCCATGCATCCGGTCCCCTAATCTACATGCAGGGCGCCGTACGCATGGAATCCAATAGGTGATTTTTTTTTTTAAGCCAGAGGCTCTAATAGGCTTCAGAAAAGGGTGGGCTTGGGGCGCAGGGCACTGCGCCCCGAGCCCACCCAGTTGTGTGACAATAGCGAATTAATATTCGCTATTGTCACACTGACTCTCCTCCCAGCCAATCAGAAAGAGGGTTGTGAGACCCCTTTCCTGATTGGCTGAAAAGAGAAGCGATCTTACTGGCCAGTGGCCAGGAAGAGGCAGAAGATACACGGAGGCTGGAGGAGGCAGGAGGACAGCGGCTCAGCCATCCAGCACTCCCCGGCTCCCGACAGGAGGTAAGGAGGGGGGGGGGGGAGGAATGTGTCGCCTGACGGATCTGACGTATTAACAAGGAGCTTCGTGCCAGGAATGCCATGTATTATTTTAATTAAAGCTGCAGGGTTAAAAATAACTGTAGACATTACATCAATGTGTTAACCCTCTTTAGCCCAGCCCTGTCTTCTCTTTAACTGGGCTACTACGCCCTGGGGGTGGGAGTTTCTTCCTGATCATGTGACCACTGCGATTGGCTGTCACGTTGATCACGAGTTAGTCCCGCCAGCTCCCAATCATTACTAGAGACTGGGAACCGGCCTCGACAGCTTGGTCACCGTGCTGGGAGTCGGCACACTCTCAGCACGGAAAGATCTGCTGCCCATTGACACATATGTGCGACCTGTGGGCGTTAAAGCCTACCCAATAAAGTGGAATTCCAGGCTGTTTCCTACTTATTCTTAAACTGCTCCCGCCCCTTCTAAATCCTATTCTAGCTACCCTGTGAAAGGAAGATCCTTATATTTACCTATGAGGGCACTCTGTTGCGGTCATGTAATCGGCACCTAGCGGTGGCTTCAAGGGGGAGGAGGGACAGTCAACAACACATGCCCCATAGTAAGCCTATAGGTGACAGGCATTTCAGCTGTTGTATGAGATCCCTCCTCTCCTTGAAGCCGGCCATTGGGAAAATCGCATGACCGGACCAAAGTGCCCTCAGAATAAGTAAGTATATATTTTTTATTTTCTCGGGGTAGTTAGAATAGGAGTTGGCGGAGGTAGTTAACCAAAAGTGTGAAATTTCACTTTACCAGTGCTCTGTGCCACATGGAAAATGGCAATCAACCATCAAGAGAATATTATATAGATATGACCCAACCAGCTCTGAAATGGAGCAATACAGGCAGCCACATATGGGAGGAATGTTTGAAAATAATTTTTAGGCCAACTCACGGTATTGTCATTGGTGTGCCAATGGAGTTTGTCATTCAACTGCAACCTCTGTGAAGTTTTACTGTAGGAGCCGATGACTTTGACTGTTGTGGTGTCGCTGCTCCAGGACCACATGACTATGTCATAACCAGTGGCCGGGTTTCCATTACTGTCGAAATTAATAGTCTGATTGAAGAGAGTGAAATTCACATTCTTCACCTTTTGCAGAAGCTATGGACAAAAAACACAAGAATTGAACCAGTGAACGGTAAAACCTTAAGGGTATGCCTCCCAAGGTGTTTGGCTGCTTTGTAGAGATCGGGGAAGAGTCAGAATCTGCTCTCTGTGACCCTAATGGGAATATGTTGTTTCCATTCCCAAAGACAGTGGTCATCGAGACAGGATGTAGGCAGGTGTTAGTATGGGTGCTGGTAATTTGAGTAGCTTTGTCAGATTACCAGGGCTAGGAAGTGGTGCAGGAATTATTAAATCACTTTCTACGAAGTCTGTCCAGAATATATTGAGAATTAGGTTCCTACGCTCGAGAAGGGCTCTGTGAAGGGAGAAGCTGGCCAAGGTCACTTGGGGCTCGTATTTTCATTGTAAGCAAAGCAGTCATGTAGCCAATGATATTTAATAAAAGGTCAATGTATCCTCTGCCCTGGACTGCAGGCTCCATCTTGGGATAGCCTGATTTTCATTGGACTTAGAGCTCTCTCAAGAGTTGGGTGGCCATCTTGAACTCATAAGGGTTTTTTTTTTTTTTAGCCCCTGCTGGATGGTGATGTTTCAGACAGGGACAGAGACCCAATTGTGGAGAGGTTGGCCTTGCACTAGGGATAGAGTCCTTTTAATTAGGGACACTCTGGGAAGGGAAGCCTCTGTGTCTGGGGAAGGTCACCATAAGTCTTTAGCGGAGGAAAACCCTTTAAAAAAAAAAAATAAATAAATAAGAAAAAACATACAGCCCCCATTAAAAAAATAAAAAAAAGACAGCATAGTGCCCTGTGCCCCCCACGCACTCTTTTGCTACCCTTCACATCACCCCTCCCAGAGTTGTGTCGTCTGCCCCCCATATGGTAGTGTCTTCTTCCTCCATATGCTAGTGTCCTGCTCCCCTTCACATAATCCCCCACTGTAGTGTCCTCTACTCCCCCCCTCATAGCAGTGTTTTCTGCCCCCTTCACATATTCCCCCCCCCACTCCACTGTAGTGTTCTGTGACCCCATAGCAGTGTAGTCTTCTCCCCCCATAACAGTGTCCTGTGCCCCCCCTTCACATCACCCCCTCTCGTTGTGTCCTCTGCCCCCTTTACATCCCCCTCCATGTAGTGTCCTCTGCTCACCTTCACATCATCCCTCCCACAGTAGTGTCGTCTGCCCCCATATAGTAGTGTCTTCTTCCTACCTTTACCAGTGTCCTTCTTCCCTTCACATAACCCCCCCCCCCCCTACTGTAGTGTCCCCTGCTCCCCTCATAGCAGTGTTTTCTGCCCCTTCACATAATCCCCCCACTCCACTGTATTGTTCTCTGCCCCCCATAGCAGTGTCCTCTGCCCCCCCCCCAATAACAGTGTCATGTGCCCCTTCACATAACCCCCTACCATAGTGCCCCCTTTACAACCCTCTCCATGTAGTGTCCTCTGCCCTCCATAACAGTGTCCAGTCCCCCCCCCTCCCCAAGGTAGTGTCCTCTGTCCTCTTCAAATCATCCCCCCACCACTGTAGTGTCCTCTGCCCTCTTCACATAACCCCCCCCCCCAACTGTAGCGTCTTTTCCCCTCTGTCCCCTTCACATCACATTCCCCCACACTCTAGTGTCCTGTGCCCTCAGCCACCCCCCCTTCATATCACACCTCTCTGTAGTGCCCCCCCTCCCCCCATAGCAGTGTCCTGTGCCCCCTCCCCCCAAAACAATGTCCTCTGCCCCCCTTCACATCAGCTCCCCCCAAATGTAGTGTCCTCTGTTTGCCCCTCCCCCTATTGCAGTGTCCTGTGCCTCCCAAAGCAGTGTCCATTCCCCTCTGTCCCCTTCACATCACATCCCCCCCCACTGTAGTGTCCTGTGCCTCCCCATAGCAGTGTCCTGTGCCCTCTGCCCAACCCAGTTTCCCAGCAACCAATCACCTGCAGGTAAATTTGAACAGGTAACTCCAGCGGAAGGGCTGGTTTGCAGGGCTGTGTTCCCAATCTACCTGTCAGCTGCCCGTGATTGACTGGTGATTGACGTCTTCCTGACCCCTGCCCTAGACTGTTCATTGAGCCAGGAGAGTGACTGTTGCTGTGTGCCTGGCTGCTGTGGCAAGAAATCTGAGAACCTGTGGAAAATCAGCTGCCCTTGTGGGGGTGAACACAACATACAGTATATAGTGTGTGGGGTTTAATTAATATTCAGGCCTAAATCATGCATTTTTTATGCATGTGCAAAAAATCCTAAAATGGCTCTGGCAGCGAAAAGGGTTGAATAATAATACTTACTTGCCATGGGTAGAAAGTGTTGTTACTGCACTGTCCAGATTCACAGTCGAGTAGATCATGTAGGGCATTTGCTATGGCGTACACTGCCGAATAGACATTGAAAGAAGCTGACATGGCAAACTGAGTGGCGATGGGCATGGTCTGCAGTGTGAAGGCCTGACAGTCCCGGCAGACTTGGTTGCAGCCACTCTGACCCGTGGTTTTCATTTTTGGAGATGTGACATAGTCCGTTTCAAATTGGAGGATCTTTGAGAAATAGACCTGACCCACCGAAACTCCTAAAACCGAGCCAATTCTTTTGGTACTGGTGAGTGCCGTGATTTGGGAGTCTGTAGACCAGCTTTCACTCCCGATCCAGACAAAGTCAGTGATGTTGGCATTTATGACTTCTTGAAAAAATATCCTTGCGTTGAAAAAGGCAGAGAAGACCACAGTTGCCTTGACTCTGGTCTGGACAATGTTGGCCACCATCTTCTTGACCATGGTTGTGTCTGTGCTGTACGGGATCAGGCCCTGGTACGCTATGCAGATGCCATTCTTGCTGGCCAAGGTGTTCAAGTCTTGTACGCCTTGCCGGCCATAGACGTCATCACTGCCAACTATTGCCACCCACGTCCATTTAAACCTCTGCAGCAGGTTTAAGATGACTTCTACTTGGAGCTTGTCGCTGGGGATGGTGCGAAGGAAGGATGGATAGATATTCCTATTGCTGAGCTGCTCATGAGTGGCTGAGTAACTTATCTGAAAAAACAAACCAGACATTCTCTAAGGGGGTAATTTACAATTGCTTTTAAAGCGGAGTTCCGGGCACAGAAATTATTTTTTACTGAACATACCCCCGGGACAGTCAGGGCTAGCACATTCCACAATGGCTAGCCTCTGATCTGTCCCGGATCGCACTTACCTTTTAGAAGAAATACTTACTTATAAAATTTCTTCCACAGCGTGTCCATCTCTGTTGTGGGCAGCTGAAGCCGGCGCGGTCCTCTTCTCTGTCTTCTTCCGCGTCTTCGTGTCCCAGAATGCATTGCACCGGCCCCTCTCGTCACTTCCGGTGCGGCGCCGCATTCCTAAACAGCTTCTGGGCATGCCCAGAAGCTGTTTAGCAGGGGAATGCGGCGTCGCCCGGAAATGACGAGCGGGGTCGGTGCCGTCGCATTGATTCCTTGGAGCTATGACGTTTAGCTCCCAGGAATCATCGCGAGGCAGGAAGTGACGGGGTGAGCCGCGGCGCCGAGGGAGGAAGCAGTCAGAGGTGAGTATTTACGATCTTCAATAAAAAGGTGAGTAAACAAAAAAAATAAAAATAACTATCCAATTCCTTTTCAGGTGAGCTCTACCTAGCGGAGGAGCACAAAAAAAAAAAAACGTTTTTGTGCCCGGAACTCCGCTTTAAGCACCTGTCATTAAATAAAATGGTTACCTTACCATCCTGTTCAAACTTTGCGTTTGCTTTGCTTCAAAAAATGATCCCCCATGTCGCTTTCTTGGTGCTTCAAAGTGTCTCCAAACTCTCCATAGAAGTTTATGACAACGCTCGCTAACAGCACCTGAATTTTTTGAGCTCTAGCTTTGATTTGTTTTGGAGGTATTACAGGTATGTGATATCCCAGGATGCACTAGGATAACAACAAGCGAACCGGAAAGATGTCATCAGCAGTCACTTCCAGTTCATGTGTATATATTATATTGTCAAAAGTATTGGGACGCCTGCCTTTACACACACATGAACTTTAATCGCATCCCAGTCTCAGTCTGTAGGGTTCATTGAGTTGGCCCACCTTTTTCAGCTATACCAGCTTCAAGTCTTCTGGGAAGGCCGTCCACAAGGTTTAGGAGTGTGTCTATGGGAATGTTTGACCATTCTTCCAGAAGGGCATTTGTATGGTCAGGCACTGATGTTGGATGAGAAGGCCTGGCTTGCAGTCTCTGCTCTAATTTATCCCAAAGGTGTTCTATCAGGTTGAGGTCAGGCTTCTGTGCAGGCCAGTCAAGTTGCTCCACCCCAAACTCGCTCATTCATGTCTTTACGGACCTTTTTATGTGAAGTGGGATGCCATTAACCCCCCTGGCGGTAATCCCGAGCGTGACTCGGGGTGGATTTTTTAGGTTAGGATCGGTAACCCCGAGTCACGCTCGGGGTGGATGTGCAGAGAGCGCAGCGGTGTTCTCTTACCTTCTCCTGGCGATCCAGCGATGATCTCTCATTGCTGTGACCGCCAGCTGAGAGTCCCGCCGCTCCTCCGTCCTCCGTCGGTGTGATGACTTCCTAGTTCCGTTCCCTGCAGCAGCAATGCTGCATGGGAGCGGAACTAGGGAGGGAAATTAAAAAAAAAAAAAAAAAAAAAAAAACGTTGCACAAAACACATAACACATTTTATATTATATATATGTGCATATATATATATATATATATATATGCATATATATATATATATACATATATATATATATACACACACACACACATATATATATATATATATATATATAATATATAATGCATGAATTATAATCTAATCAATAATATAATTTTATTATATATATTATATAATAAAATTATATTATTGATTCGATTATAATTCACTTGTTTGTGTTTCAAATTTATCACATCTGGGATGTCTACTAGACTCTTGTTTTGGTCAGATTTAAGTCAGTAATTACTAAGAATTGTAGGCCTATAATACATAACGTTGAAAGAAAGGGGTGCGCTGATTGAGTGAAATGCTGCAACCAGATGATGTGAAATGCGAATGTTTAAAAGTGATGGTGCGCTTTTCAAGTGAATAGGAAATTATATATAGCACAATATATAAATCAATGCACAGGTGTGATCCAATTAAGTAATTATATCAATAATGAATAAACAATAAATAAACAGTGTCTTCAAAAAACATTAAAAAGTGAAAATAAACAAATAAACACGAGAACTAAAGTCCTGTTATTAAAGTGTTCCAAAAAATTGAAAAAATGAAAAAATGGTGGTAAAGTCCAAATAATAAATCTAGTGATGATTGAGATGTTCCCTCCACCTGGTGAAATGCCTCCTTACCTGGCGGAAAGAAGGTAAGTGCCTGATAGTGATAATTTCTATAAAAGTGAAGCCAAAATCTTATTTCCACCTCCACACGTGCACGATCCCACTGGTGATAAATCAATCCAAGCCTCTTACCAGATATAAGAGACAATCAAGCCTCTGAAATATCAGATGACACTATGGATATGAGGATGCTTCCTTAACACTGCGAATGGATGGATGGCTCCCACTTTCTTCCCTCTGTATGAACCACGTAAGTCTCCTACTCCCTTAGGGTAAAGTGTGTACTCCCCACGATGTTCCAATGCACATGGAAGTATAAATGAGACTAATAGTGCATTACCGCAATAAACAATTTATTAGGTGTACAGACTTGCACTTACATTGAGTTGATCAATTACGAGCAGAAAGTATAAAAATGACAGGCTGAGGATCTCTATTTGCATCGGGTCCGGCTGCAGCACGGACCTCCGATGACGTAATGACGTCACGCCTCCCTCCTGACGCGTTTCCTCCAATAGGGCTTTGACTTGAGATGAGATATAATACATAATGCCAAATTTCCATGAAAACAATTGTACCGCTTTTGGTATGTAATTCCTGATATAATCATACCGCCAGGGAGGTTAAAGTTCATGTGCATGTAAAGGCAGGCGTCACAATACTTTTGACAATATAGTGTATATTATGGGAGTGTCTGGTGCAGAGCTCACATACATCTGGTGTGCAGCATGGAGCAGGAGGAAGGTGAGCAGGGTCCAGACTTGAGCGGACTAACTAGCAGACGACACACGTGATGTGCAATATGGGAACACTACAGCAGAAGGTGAGCGGGACCGGAGAGAGAGGACTGAGTGGCAGAGGTTCAGCAGAGCAGGAAAGAGTAGCAGATGTCACACATGGTGAGCAGCCCGGGGACAATATAGCAGGGGGAAGGGGTTGAACAGGGGCCAGAGAGGATCAGCAGACCAGAGGATCAGCAGAGCTGGGGGTTATTACCGAGTAGGGGACGGACGGGGATCAGCAGAACTGGAGGCTACTACTGAGTGGGGTGTCAGCAGAGCTGGAGATATTACTGAACAAGGGGATCTGCTGAACGAGGGTACTATTAAGCTGGGGATCTGATGAATGGGGGTACTAATGAACTAGGGATCTGCTAAATGGGGGAACTACTGAGCTGGAGTTCTACTGGGACCCTTTAAACAAATAGAAATGAAACACACACAGGACATTTGCCAAGCTTTATTAACCACTTCTGGACCGTCCCACCCTCATATACTGCGGCAGAGCGACCCTTCAGCGTGAAATCACGTACCAGTACGTCTTTTTTCTTTAAGGTGTTAATCAGTGGGTCTGGAACATGGATCTCTGTCTTCCCACAGTACAAGCACCTCCCCCAAAGTTAGCAAGCACTCCCTAGGAACACATTTAACACTTTGATTGCCCCTAATGTTAACCCCTTCCCTGCCAGTGTCATTTGTACAGTGACAGTGTATATTTTTAATATTGACCACTGTATTGGTGTCACTGGTCCCTAAAAAGTGTCATGATAGTGTCAGATTTGTTCGCCGCAATGTCGCAGTCCCTCCGAGTCGCTGATCGCATTACTATTAAAAAATTTAACAATTCCATAAAAATATCCCATAGTTTGTAGACGCGATAACTTTTGCGCAAACAAATCAATATACTCCTATTGGGATTTTTTTTACCAAAAATATGTAGCAGAATACATATTGGCCTAAAATGATGAAGGAATTAGATTTTCTCTATTGTTAATTGACAGACGCAGTTCCATATTCTTCTTGACCAGTGGGTTTTGCTGTCCCCTACAGGAGTAGGTCACTAGGCAGGAAAAATCTTTACCACGCCTATGGGGCAGTCCCTGCAGGCATACACCCACTCACTCTGCTGTATGATTCAGTTTGTTTCTGCCTAGTTTAGGAGTAGGACCTAGTTCCCGACTGGGACTTTGGTGTTAGCTTGTCTTTTTTATTTTAAAGGGAACCTTTGTTGAAATTTTAATTTTTTTGCTAGTTATGTTCCTGAGAGTACTGCAATGAACAGACTGGATATCTTAGATCCTTAAGGTCTCCCAGTCCGGCCAGCGAGCGTGAGCAGGTTATAGCCCCGGGCTAGGCCTCGCCACAACAGAGGCCGAATGGACAGGGGCTAGCCCTCGAGTGAAACACCTCGCCGGGACACACATGACCTGGTTTGACCTGAGTTGCAGCGTATCCCTTGGCCATCAGCATCCACACCCCGAGTGGAGAGGTAGCCTGTCCGGAGTGGCAACCACCCAATGTCATTGGTATGGTGTCCCCCGTAGCTCTGGCTGTCTTGGGGCAGACGTGAGCCCCTCCCTGGGAAGGTCGGACCCTTGGGTACCCCTCATTCCCCCTGGCCTCTCGGTATGTACCAGGCCCCCCCCAAGGCCTCCCTCCTCACCATCATAGGGGTCCCTACCTCAGTCAGTGACGGGGGTCCTTGGGGGGTAGACCCACAGGTGCCACTATAGCGGATCCACTTGGGGGGGTTAATCCTGGTGGGAGTCCCTGCCGGGGACCCTCCCCCCCGATGCCACTAATCATTTGGACCGCTTAGGGGGTCCTGGAGACCGCATGGCACGCTGAGGGGGCCCGCCATTTTACTGTAGAATCGTTCAGCCTCATTTTGCAGAAGTTCCCATTGAAATGCATGGGCGGCCATGTTTTTGTGGTTGCATTGGACAGCCATTTTCTCGGAGTCCACGAACGCTAGACAGCAGGGAGCCACTAGGCCTTCACTCTAGTGAATGACCCAGGTACTTCCTCTTCCTGTGAAGACTGTTTTTTCTGCCAGCAGAACGATCCTGTTCTCCTCCATATCAAATGGTGGTATGTCTATTGGGGTCCCTGTAAGTCTCTCTCTCTCACCCTGCTATCTGCAGTGCTAGTGGCTGGGACTTGTAGTACTGCTGGTGCAGCGGTGTGGGTCAGTTTTCCGCAGTTTTCTTAAAGTGACACTGAGCTTTTCCAGGGTTCATATGGAGTCCCAGGAACAAATTTCACCTACAGATCCCCTCCTTGTGGTTAAGGGAACCTCTGGGTCGCAACCCCTGTCTGCCTTAACGACGGTTTTGGAAAACCTGGCTCTCCTGTGTCCTCAGATTCTGAGGTAGATATGGCCGCCGTGAATGTGGTGGTCCACAGAGTTAAAGTGGTACTCTGACCTAATCAGTCGTTTCTTCCTAAGGTGGTTTCTGGTTTCCATTTGAATGAAGACATTGTGCTGCCTTCACTCTGTCCTAAGCCCAGGCATCCAAAGGAAATTGCCTTGCATTCTTCGGATGTGGTTCAGGCAATTAGGGTTTACCTGGCGGCTACTGAATGTTTCAGGAAATCAGACTCTCTTTTTGTCCTTGCGGAAGGACCTCGCAAGGGATTGGCTGCGTCTGCTGCGACCATATCCAGATGGATCAGGCAGAAGGTGGTACAGGCGTATTCATTTAAGGGTCAGGTTCCACCTTTCCCTGTGAAAGCGCATTCTACTAGGGCCCTGAGTGCCTCTTGGGCTTCTCGCCATCAGGCGTCAGTAATAAGAGTTTGCAAGGCGGCAACTTGGTCATCTGTGCACCTGTTTACAGCATTCTACAAAGTAGATGTGTTGGCATCCTGGGATGCTTCTTTTGGCCGCAAGGTTTTGCAGGCTGTTGTTTAAAAGAGAAAATATTCTCTTTGAGGGTGTATGTTTCTAGGTGAGCTCCAGTTGTTCCTGGTTGAGCTCCATGTTACCTGGTTGGCTAAGTTTAGCCTTTAGGGAATAACATTCTTTTCTGCGTTGTTTTCCCACCCTTCATGCAAATACTGCTTTGGAACGTCCCAATGGTCAAGAAAAATATGGAGCCAATGAACGGTAGCGAAAACTGGATTTCTGACTTACTGTCAAATCCTCTTCTCTGAAGTTCATTGACAGACGCAGCACCCGCCCCTCTATTAATAGAGGGGGGTTGGTTTTTTTTCTTCTAAACACTGCTTGCAACAAAACTGAATCCTATAGCAGAGTGAGTGGGTGTATGCCTGCAGGGACTGCCCCATAGGCGTGGTAAAGATTTCTCCTGCATCTGTGCATGGATGAGCAAGTGGCCACCTTGCAAACTTGCACCATTGACGCCTGTGACTAGGCAGAAAAAAACTGAAGACCTATAGCAGGAAGTGGGAGTATACCCCCCTGGGACTGCCCCATAGGCGTAGTCAAACTTTTTTCCACCTAGTGTCCTACTCTCCTGTAGGGGGCAGCATAACCCAGTGGTCAAGAAGAATATGGAGCTGCGTCTGTCAATGAACTTCAGAGAAAAGGATTTTACAGTAAGTCAAAAATCCAGTTTTTTTTGCATTTTTTTTATTGGGAATGTTTTATAGCAGAAAGTAAAAAATATATATTTTTTTCAAAATTGTTGCTCTTTTTTTGTTTATAGCGCATAAAATAAAAACCGCAGAGGTGATCAAATACCACCAAAAGAAAGCTCTATTTTTTGGGGTGGGAAAAGGACATTCATTTTGTTTGGGTACAGCGTCGCACAACTGTATAATTGTCTGTTAACCACTTCTGTACCGGAAGGATTCGGCCCCTTAATGACCAGGCCATTTTTTGCGATTTGGCTCTGCGTTATCTTAACTGACAATTGCACGGTCATGCAACACTGTACCCAAATAAAATTGATGTCCCTTTTTTTCCCACAAATAGAGCTTTCTTTTGGTGGTATTTGATCACCTGTGCGATTTTTATTTTTTGCGCTATAAACAAAAAAGAGGGACAATTCTGAAAAAAAAAAAAAATATATATTTTTCACATTCTGCTATATAACATTCCCCCCCCCCCCCCCCCAAAATTTAAAAATCAAAATTGTTCAACATTTTAGGCCAATTTGTATTCTGCTACATATTTTTGGTAAAGAAAATATCGCAATAAGCGTATTTTGAATGGTTTGCGCAAAAGTTATCGCGTCTACTAACTACGGGAAAGATTTGTTATTTTTATTGTTTTTTTCTTATTTTTTACTAGTAATGGCGGCGATCTGCAATTTTTTGCGGGACTGCGACATTGCGGCTGACAGATCGGATCCCTAACTCACATTTTTTTACACTTTTGGGGGGGACCAGTGACATTACTACAGTAATCAGTGCTAAAAATATGCACTGTTACTGTAATAATGACACTGGCAGGGAAGGGGTTAACACTGAGGGTGATCAAGGGGTTAAATGTGAGCCTAGGGGAGTGTTTTCTAACTGTATGGGGGCGTGGCTTTTGGATTGACCATAGAGACCTGTGATCCTATATTAAAGGATCACAGGCACTCTGTGATCATTCCAGAGAGAACGGTAAGTTGTTTTTTCAACAGCTGATTGTTCTTCTCTCTCAGCGGGGAACGATCGCGGGTGGCAGGCGGCAATCGGATCCGCCTGCCCCGTGCATCGGAGTCCCCACTGCCGAGTAGGGGCTCGCCCCCTAGCTGCAGGCGCGTGACCGACGTAGACCTATGTCAGTTCACGCAGGAGGGGCTGCCTGCCGCACTAAAACTCTGTTCTGATGTTTCTCTTTAATGCCCAATTTTGTGACTTCAAATGGCTTTTAACTAAAAAAGATATCCCCTTGACAGTACTTTTCAACACATAAAGATTATTATCACATATTTGTTCCTTTTCGTCCATGATACAAAATTAATATTTTTTTTATAGAAGAAAAAAAAAAGTGTGGCCTTCAAAAGCAGTCAGGCAATTTACAGTTTAGGTTTCTAAACACCAGGGGGCAGTGTTTCTCTTCCTAATAAAATATTACATGTACACTAGAAGAAGAGAAATCCACTTCTCAGCTTGCTGCTCCTTTTGCAGAATGTTGCCTTGTGTGCAGCGATGTGTCACTCGGCTCCCTCCTGCCTTTCTGACTGCAATCTCTGCAAACCTTTGTGACACATTTAGGTACTGGTAGCTCGTACATAACCTGCATTGTACTTTTAATCAATACTTCAGTTTCCTATCCACTTGACCTCCGGAAAATGAACCTCTTCATGACCAGACCATTTTTTTTTTTTTTTTGCTTTTTGGCACTGCGCTACTTTAACTGGCGATTTTGTGGTCAAATTGGTGAAAAAAAAATTATACTGTATATGTTTCATCAGTGTACAGCTTTGTATACAAATTAAACTTATATCATTTTATCCCAGAAATAGAGCTTTCTTTTGGTGGTATTTAAGCACTGGGTTTTTTATTTTTTTGTGTTATAAAAAAAAAAAAAAAAAAAACGAAAATATTGAAAAAAAAAAAAACAATATTTTTTACTTTCTGCTATAAAACATATCCAATAAAAAAAATATATATATATACATACACATATACTGTATATATATATATATATATATATATACATACTGTATATATATACACACACACACTGTGTGTATATATATATATATATATATATGTACAGTATGTATATATATATATATATATATATATATATATATATATATATATATATATATATATATGTACAGTATGTATATATATATATGTATATATATATATATATACATGTACAGTATGTATATATATATATGTATATATATATGTATACATATGTATATATATATATACACACAGTATCTCACAAAAGTGAGTACATCCCTCACATGTTTGTAAATATTTTATTCTATCTTTTCATGTGACAACACTGAAGAAATGACACTTTTGCTACAATGTAAAGTAGTGAGTGTACAGCTTGTATAAGAGCCCATTCACACAGGGGCGACATGACTTGCCGGGGCGACCTGTGAAGTCGCGGTGCACAGCGTGACATGCACGGACTTCATATCATTGAAGTCAATGCAAGTCGCCTCCAGGTCTCCCCAAAGTAGTACATGACCCTTTTTCGACTTGTGTCCCACTTGTGTGTGGGTCATTGATCCCCTCTTAAGTGTCTTAAGTGTCTCTTCTCCAGAGAGAATAAGTTCAATGCTTGTAGTCTTTCCTCATAGCTGAGATCCTCCATTACCCCAATTTGTTGCCCTTCTCTGGACTCTCTCCAGTTCCAGCACATCCTTCCTGAGGACCGGTGCCCAGAACTGGACGGCATACTCTGGATGCGGCCGGACCATCTGGTTAAAGTTCATGTGTGTGTGTAAAGGACAGGTGTCCCAATACTTTTGACAATATAGTGTATATTTTATTTCCTTGGTTTTATTGGTATTGGTTTACATAATTTGCCCCCCCCCCCCCCGTATGTTTACCCCCCAAACTTTACAACAAGGGCTGCTGCAAACTATTCCTGCAAGGTTAGAGGAGCACAGGTATCTTTGTATATTGTAGTATTACCGGCACCCTTCACCAGAGACCTGATCTCAATCCTTTGGAGGGAATCTAAAAGCTTCCAGTCATATACTGTGGATGAGGCGCGTACCTGAGATCCTATAATTACGATCATCATGCATTAAAAGAAAAGTAGCTCTACTGAAAAACGTTTTATCTTATCGACACATCATGGCGATATTGATAAACGGATCTTACCTGGGGAACGAGAAACTTGCCCAAAATACTGGCTGCAACAAAAGCAGAACTACTGCTGGATGGGCCGACCACAGCGATGACCTTTGTCTTGTAGTTGGTGAAGTTGTTCTGCATCTTTATAAAGGGGTCTTCAGGCTGGTAGAGGTTCTTCAGGACTCCGTATATGTTGGTGGGGTCGGAGCACGTGTCATATAGCTCATAGCCCAGAGTGACGTTGGGGAGCAGTGTGCTGGAGTTATTGATCTCCTCTATGGCCATTCTTGTTGCCATGATTAAGTGATAGCCCTGGGTATTAAAGGCGGTGCTGAAAAATGGAAGAAGGAGAAGAGTGAAGGGGATATCCAAAAAAAAATCAACAAAAATTGGACCAGCTGCAGATATAGGATTATGTATATGGAATTATATGGTTGGGTTTTCTTTACTGCTTTATTTTTATTTTTTTGGTTGAGCCGGATGGACTGGTGTCTTTTTTTTCAACCTGACTAACTATGTGTAACCTTGGATATATGGACATCTTCAACCCTGACTATATAGATTTTATTGTCATGATCTGGAATTATATATTTTTTTTTAAATCAGAAAATATTGTATTAAAAGAAAAGAGCAGAAAACATTTTGAGCCAGATGGACTTGTGTCTTTTTTTTCAACCTGACTAACTATGTAACTATGTGTGACTTGTGGTATATGGACCTCTTCAACCCTGACTATAAAAATTTACTTGTTATGATCTGGAATTTTTTTTTTTTTTTTTAATCAGAAAATATTTTATTAAAAAAAAAAAGAGCAGAAAACATTTTGAGCCAGATGGACTTGTGTCTTTTTTTCAACCTGACTAACTATATGTAACTTGGGATATATGGACCTCTTCAACCCTGACTATATAAGTTTACTTGTCATGATCTGGAATTTTTTTTTTTAAATCAGAAAATATTTTATTAACCACTTGCCGACCGCCGCACGACTATCTACGACGGCGGTCAGCCCCTCACAGGCAAACTAACGTAGGGCTACGTCGCTTGCTTGTGAGGGTCTAGGGAGCGAGCGCGCGCCGCCGGAGGCGCGCTCCCGCGTGGTCACGGACCCCCCCGCGCGTGTGACCAGCGGACCCGATGTCCGCCGGCCACTCGGCGATCGGCGGGGGAGAGGGAGAATGTCAGGCAGCTTGTGTAAACAAGCCACCTGTCATTCTCCTCGCTGTAAAGACACTGATCACATGGATCTACTATGTAGATCCGTTGATCAGTGTCCTTACAGCTCAAGCCACAGCCAATCACAGTGGAAAGCATGCCCCTAGGGACACACACAGCCCCTCCCTCCCAAATAAAGTTAACCCCTTCACTACCAGTGTATTTTTACAGTAACAGTGCATATATATAGCACTGATTACTGTAGAAATGTCACTGGTAACCCCAAAAGTGTCAAAAATGTCAGTCAAGGGTCCGATCTGTCCGCCGCAATGTCGCAGTACCGCAAAAAAAATCGCAGATCGCCGCCATTACGCGTTAAAAAAAAAAAACAACAAAAATGACAAAAATCTTTCCCTTTGTTAGTAAACGCGATAACTTTTGCGCAAACCAATCAAAATACGCTTTTTGTGATTTTTTTTACCAAACATAGGTAGCATAAAACAAATTGGCCGAAAATGTAAAAAAATTTAGATTTTTACATTTTTTTTGGGGGGAATTTCATATAAAAAAATGTGAAAAATATTGCTATTTTTGCAAAATTGACGCTCTTTTTTTGTTTATAGCGCGTGATCAAAAAATCGCACAGGTGATCAAATACCACCAAAAGAAAGCTCTGTTTGTGGGAAAAAAAGGACGCCAAATTTGTTTAGGTACAGCGTCGCACGACCGCGCAATTGTCCGTTAAAGTCGCGCAGTGCCGAATCGCAAAATACCCCCTGGTCGGAATGGGGGTAAAATCTTCCGGGGCTTAAGTGGTTAAAAAAAAAAAAAGAACAGTAAACATTTTGAGTCAGGTGGGCTTGTGTTTTTTTTCAACTTGTGTAACTTGGGATATGTGGACCTCTTTACCCTGACTATATAGATTTTCTTGTCATGATCTGGAACTTTCTCTCTTTTTTTTTCTTAAATCAGAAAATATTTTATTAAAAAGAAAAAAAGAACAGAAAACATTTTGAGCCAGATGGACTTGTGTCTTTTTTTCAACCTGACTAACTATATGTAACTTGGGATATATGGACCTCTTTACCCTGACTATATAAATGTACTTGTCATGATCTGGAATTTTTTTTTTTAAATCAGAAAATATTTTATTAAAAAGAAAAAAAAGAACAGAAAACATTTTGAGCCAGATGGACTTGTGTCTTTTTTCCAACCTAACTAACTATGTAACTGTGTGTAACTTGGGATATATGGACCTCTTCAACCCTGACTATATAGATTTTATTGTCATGTTCTGGCATTTTCTTTTTTTTTTTCTTTTAAATCAGAAAAAATTTTATTAAAAAAAAAAAGAACAGAAAACATAACAGTAGTATAAACCCAAAGTTTCCAAGACGGCATTCACAATAACCAAAGACAGTGAACAGCATCACATATGTCATGTACAAAAAAAAAAACAACACTTTTGCATAAAAGCAGAGAAAAAAAAGTATCTCTGTTGTCACCTTAAAGCGGAGTTCCACCCAAAAGTGGAACTTCCGCTTTAGGTAGTGCTAACCCCCTGACATGCCACATTTGGCATGTCATTTTTGGGGGTGGGGGGGGGGGGAGCGGGTACCTAGTTTTGACAGGTACCCGCTCCCACTTCCGTTTGGAGCGCCGTGGCGCCCTGAGCGGAAGTTCTCCTCTCCCCCTCCCTCCCTGCAATCTTCTGGGACAAGATTGCCGGCCAATCACGACGCGTAGCGCAACTCGCACATGCGCAGTGCGTACCTGGTTGTGAAGCCGCAAACTGTCACAGCCGGGTGTCCACACCAGTGATGCCGGCGCCAGAGAGCAGAGAGGGAGAAGAGCGAGGCTTCGGGCAGCCGCATCGCTGGACCGTTGGACAGGTGAGTGTGTTAGGCTGGAACTCCGCTTTAACCAGTTCTGGACCGGAAGGATTTGCCCCCTTAATGACCAGGGCATTTTTTTGCGATACGGCACTGCGTTATTTAATGGACAATTGTGCGGTCGTGCGACGCTGAACCCTAATAACATTGACGTCCTGTTTTTTCCCCACAAACAAAGCTTTCTTTTGGTGGTATTTGATTACCTCTGCGATTTTTATTTTTTTGCGCTATAAACAAAAAAAGAGCAACAATTTAAAAAAAACAAAAAAAAAAACAATATTTTTTACTTTCTGCTATAAAACACATCCTATAAAAAATGTAAAACGACAATTTTCTTCACAAATGTAGGCGATCTGTCACTGCTGCGTCCACCCATGACTAATCAGTGTACCGACTCGCTGTCGGTACCATGTGACCTATGTGACCAATCACAGCAGGTCACACGACAATTGTACACAATGGATGGCTTGCTTTTTTGGGTGGAGTTCTGTTTTAAGCTTGGCAGAGCTCTTCAGCACATCAGCGCACACATGTGCAATGCTCTGCACCACAAAACAATAAAAAGCAGTTCAAAAATAAAAAATATCCAATTTACGGGAGGGGGGGGGAGGGGGCTTGTACCAGGCGCACATACATTGTCTCTTGGGGTTATGCTACAATGTACGAAGGGCAATAGGGGGAGGGGGCATCATTTAAAAGGTAGGGCATGGTGCTCAATCTGCGCCCCCCCCCCAGCTGTTGCAAAACGACAATTCCCATGAGGCATTGCAAGGCAGACAGTTACAAGCATGACTCCTGAAGGCAGAGGCATGATGGGACTTGTAGTTCCACAAGGGCTGGAGGGCCACTGGTTAAGCACCAATATAGTCCAATCATCTACTTTATTTGTCATAAAGGGTCTGACATTGCTGATCTAAAAATGCTAGTTGCCTGGCTATTATGATATTCCCCACGGCTCAGGTCACCAAAGCAGAACCAGTGTACAGATCAGGAAAATCAGAATAGAATAATCAAAAGTCTGTATTGTCCTACTTGTTTTGGAGCATTGAAGCTGGAGGGTCACCATGAAAGCCAGGCAATTGGCATTTTCAGGAGTGCTCAAAAAATGGCCGCCTTTTCGTTTCCCGCATGCCAGGTTTGCTTCACGAGGAACGTTTTCCAGGCTTCTCACCTGTCGCAGTAGTCGATCCTCAGCGGCGTAAATTGCGACGTATCGGCTTTATGAAGAGGGAAGATTCCGCCGATCACGTAATCCCCAGCCAGTCTGAATTCTGATTTATAATTGACGTTTTGGAAGCCCAACGCTACGTCGAGGCGGAGAAGGAGAATTAACAAGCCATCCAACGCTGATACGACCGCCATGGTGCAAAATATCACCAACGATGGGATAGGAAAGTGGAGGAGCCAAGGTGCCTTCTATTAATAGAGGTATTTGTTCTGTACAGGTGACGTAAATACCTTCCCATCATCCGCCCACGGGATGTGGCGATTTGTATATGGGAACATCTCCAGCTGTTGTAGCGACCAGAAGATTACCGAAGGGGAAATTTTAAGTGAAATAGTAATCTATGCAAATCTGAGCGCGCCTAGTTTAAGTCTGAGCTCTGCCCAGATCAACGGCTGCAAGAGCCAAAGCCGAGAAAATCTGTATTCAAATACACTATATTGTCAAAAGTATTGGGACGCCTGCCTTTACACGCACATTAAATTTAATGGCATCCCAGTCTTAGTCCGTAGGGTTCAATACTGAGTTGGCCCACCCTTTGCAGCTATAACAGCTTCAACTCTTCTGGGAAGGCCGTCCACAAGGTTTAGGAGTGTGTCTATAGGAATGTTTGACCATTCTTCCAGAAGCGCATTTGTGAGGTCAGGCACTGATGATGGACAAGAAGGACTGGCTCGCAGTCTCCACTCTAATTCATCTCAAAGGTGTTCTATCGGGTTGAGGTCAGGCCAGTCAAGTTCCTCCACCCCAAACTCGCTCATCAATATCTTTATGGACCTCGCTTTGTGCACCTGGATGCCATTCAAGTTCATGGTTGTGTTGTTGGATGAGAAGGCCTGGCTCGCAAGTCTCATCCCAAAGGTGTTCTATCGGGATTGAGGTGCCGGCCAGTTAAGTTCCTCCACCCCAAACTCGTGCACGGGTCCAAATCATTTGGTGGAGGGGTGATTATGGTGTGGAGTTGTTTTTCAGGGGTTGGGCTTGGCCCCTTATGGCGCTTTTCCACTGCATGGAACCGAACGGTTCGGCTCGCTTTTGCACTTTTCCACTGCATGGTACCGCATGGTACAGTGTTGGAACGGTTCGGTATGGCGGCCCTTTTCCACTACATGGAACCGAATGGTACGGCTCGCTTAAACAGTACCTCCTCAGTTGTGGTTCCAAGAGGGCCGTACTGGTACCAGATCCCACAATCCTTTGCATGCAGCCTTGACTGTTTGTCACTACTAGCCACTGATTGGTCAGGGAATCGTTGTTATCCCACCCACTTTACTTTAGTGGAAAAGCAAACCGTACCGAACCATTCCAACACCGTACCATGCAGTACCATGCAGTGGAAAACCAAACAGAGCCAAGCAGGGCCGAGTGGAGCCAAGCCAGTACTTACAGTGGAAAAGTGCCTTAGTTCCAATGAAGGGAACTCTTAAAGTGGAGTTCCATCCAAAAGTGGAACTTCCGCTCATTTGCTTCCTCCCCTCCTCCGGTGCCACATTTGGCACCTTTCAGGGGGGAGGGGGGAATGGACAAAAACAGGTACCCTTCCCCACTTCTGGGAGACAGCGCCGCGGCACCCTCCACCGGAAGTTCCGCCCTCCTTCCCCTTCCCCCACTGCCAAGCCTATAAGAATGTGCAGCATGCTTCGCCCATGCACAGTAGGGAACCAGCTTTGAAGCCGAAAGGCTTCATTGCCGGGTTCCTTTAGAAAAAATGGGGGCGGCAGCACCTGACAGTCGATCCGAAAATCGGCTGGGGTTCTGACATTGCTGGGGTCCCTGGACAGGTCTATATAATAAAAGTCAGCAGCTACAGGATTTGTACAGCATTTGTAGCTGCTGACTTTTCATTTTTTTTCTCTCCAGGCGGAACTCCTCTTTAAGGCGTCACCATACCAAGACATTTTGTTCAATTTCATGCTCCCAACTTTGTGGGAGGAGTCTGGGGATGGCCCCTTCCTGTTCCAACATGACTGCGCACCAGTGCACAAAGCAAGGTCCATAAAGACATGGATGAGCTCCCTTCTGTCATTCGCTTAGCCGATGGGCGGGTTCTGACCATAAATCATTGGCTGGAACCCGCTGATCGGCTTCTGCTGTAGCAAATGGCAGCTCTACCCAGAAGTGTACGAAGTTTTAGCGTCACGTAAGTTTGTAGATGCGATAACTTTTGCGCAAACCAACAAATATACAATTTTTGTGATTTTTTTTTTTTTTTTTTACCAAAAATATGTAGCAGAATACATATTGGTCTAAATTTTAAAGAAATTAGATTTTTTTTACATTTTTTTTATTGGATGTGTTTTGTAGCAGAAAATAGAAAATATTGGGGGGGTTTTTTTCAAAAATTTTTTTGTTTATTTTTTTGGTTATAGCGCAAAAAATAAAAAAAACGCAGAGGAGATCAAATACCACCAAAAGAAACCTTTATTTGTGGGAAAAAAAGGACATCAAGTTCATTTGTGTACAGAGTTGCGTGACCGCGTAATTGTCAGCTAAAATAACGCAGTGGCTTGGTCATGAAGGGGGGTAAATCTTCCAGAGGTCAAGTAGTTAAAAAATATAAAAATGCCCCACAATAAGAGACTGGTTCAAATGAATTGAATACATATATTTACATATATATAAGTGAGTATCTAAGCAGTAGAGAAGAAGATCATATGCAGGGATATGCAAACTGTGGCCCTCCAGCTGTTGCAAAACTACAAGTCCCATCATGCCTCTGCCTCTGGGTGTCATGCTTGTGGCTTTCAAGAGTCTTGCAATGCCTCCTGGGACTTGTAGTTCTGCAACAGCTGGAGGGCCACCATTTGCATTTCCTTGATATAGAGTTCCTCAAACATCTGGGGAAAATGGATAGAATTTAAAGAGTAAAGCCCCTTACACACGTACCGATTGTCGGTCGTAAATATTCGGCTGACGACCGATCGGCCGATTGTAGGCTTGTTAGTATGATGCTTCCGACAGCCGACAGCGCATTTTCGGCCGAACAGAATCTGTCGTGCAGGCATTAAAATTTTTGTTGGCCACCCCCAGAGCGGCTGATTGTTCGCCAGTCAGTACAGATTTCGGCCGACAGACAGCAGATTAGCAAGACTGGGCATGCTCAGAAAAGAAAACAGACCAGGAAAGTTAACCATCACATGACATCACTTCTGCAGTCGGCTGTTGTTGGCCGACAAAATTTGTGTGCAGTCTTTTGCAGTTTTCAACAGACACGACAGCCCTGGACAAAAGACGGCCGATCGTTCGGCCGATGATCAGTACGTGTGTACGGGGCTTAACTCCACTTTTGTTGAGAAAAAAAACATTCCCCTCTGGGGGATCTCTGTACATTGCAGGGATTATAACAAACTTTGTTGCAGATTCCTATCTTTTGTTATTCTGAAAAAATCATTGTTTGTTCCTCTGTGCTGAGTGGGTCTATTGGGAGTGGTTTCATAATTATCTATCAGCTGTGGCAGCTGCAGGGCTCTACTGAGGAAATCTGCTGGGCCTGCATCCCTTTAGACGTGTTCCTATTGGGATTATCTCACCAAAAAATGACATTTTTGTTGCAGGGGATGCCAGAAATCTGACTTGTATCTTAGTGCAGACTTCTGGGAAAATTGGTGAGCCAATCACACAAGGAGGAAATGATGTTTCTGGAGGTGTGGTCAGTATACATTCTGTGTACAGAACACCTCCAGGCGGCCATATTGTATTTTCAGAAAATGACAGCGGCTGCAGATTGGAAAGGAAAGGTCATTTTTAATACCATTCAATTACAATATGATTTGTGTCACAATTGCATACGCTATATTGTTTTTTCTTTATTTGCTATTTTTTTCCCTGCGAAAGATATGGGAAATATGCAGAGATATAGGAAGAATATAGGTAAAGGGGGGGGGGTGGGAGGTGGAGAGTTGGGAAAAGAGGAGGAGGCACATGAAAGAAAGAAGAGCGGTATGAGTAAGGGGGCGGGAGTGGGAGGGGGTGGCACCAAAGGGGACATGGGTTGAATGTATGGCGTTGGCGTTTTGAATGCTTTAAGAGTGCAGAGGAGGGATTTGGGGGGTCTTTTAAAACCCGATAGCTCCATAAAGAGTACCTGTCACTGCCTATTGTAAAAAAGAAATCCAGCGTGTGCCCAAGTAAACTGGGTTACACATCAAAAGAAAACAGTAGCGCAAAATTGACCTTTCACAGATGAACAGTAAAAAGTGATCCACACAATATAAATATAAATATCAATAAAATCCTAAAAGTTCTTTAGAAATGAGTCCATCAAACACACTTTCCGAAAATGGGTGTATAGCTTAAACCTCCGGGAGAGTCCAGGATAATTCCAATGCGCAGTAATGGGGGCACCTCACACTCCACCACCACTGTGTAGGAACACTCTTGGTAGATAAAACACTCACCAGACATCCATGCCTTTCCACTCTCATAGACAAGGCTCAGAGCACTCAGTGTGTTTTTAACACGATCACCCAGATGATTAGTGTGCGACCGCCTCACTCGCTGTCTCCACTTCCCCGGGGTGTTGTATACAGGCATATGAAAAAGAATAGCTTCCACTAGTGTGATATTGTTGGAATCATCGCATTTATTTCAAAGACTTCATTATATACACTCACATGATCAAAAAGTTAAAATCGCCTGTGAGTACATGCTAAGCGTCTCCCATAAGGTCGCACCCTCTCCACCCTCTCATACGAGATCTTTCAGAGACACTTGGCGGTTCCTGTCAGCTGATTGCGGACGCCCCGACGTGTTTCGTCATTTCCGACTTTGTCCCACAAACCTTATGGGACCTTATGGGAGACACGCAGAAGCGAACGCATAAGCAAGACGCACCTGCATATGTAAATGGTGTTCAAACCAGACTTGTGAGGTATCGCCGTGATTGTTACAGTGAGAGAAATAATTATAGCGCTGGACCTCCTCTGTAACTCTAAACTGGTAACCGTTAACATTTTTTATTTCCCTATGGAGATTTTTAAGAACCGTAGTTTGTCGCCATTCCACTGCTATCCCAGTCACCGTTGATCTTGCCAATGTAAAACACATGGCATTGGCAGACCAGAAGATACACCACTCCTTGAGTTGTACAGATAGAAAAGGTTAGGGAATGAAATCATTCCCTATTAGGCAAAAGGAAATGGGAGCCCTCCTGGACCCACAGGCACCTTGGACAGGCCCCAAACCTAAATGGTCACGTAGTAAAATGGCCTACAGGAAAAACAGTTTGGGGTTGATTTAACATAAAGTATTTGGATAGAGTGTGTGCGCAATTTTAAAGCATGACATGTTAGGTATCTATTTACTCGGGGTAACATTATCTTTCACATTATACACAAAAAATTGGGCTAACTTTACTGCTTTATTTTTTTTTTTTATTCATTAAAGTGTATGTCTTCCCAAAAAATTGCATTTGAAAGACCGCTGTGCATGTGTGACATAAAATATTGCAATGATCGTCATTTTATTTTTTGGGGTCTCTGATAAAAAAAAAAAATATATGTACATATATATATATATATATATATTTATACAGTATATAGTATATATATATATATATATATACAGTGGGGATCGAAAGTTTGGGCACCCCAGGTAAAAATTTGTATTAATGTGCATAAAGAAGCCAAGGAAAGATGGAAAAATCTCCAAAAGGCATCAAATTACAGATTAGACATTCTTATAATATGTCAACAAAAGTTAGATTTTATTTCCATCATTGACACTTTCAAAATGACAGAAAACAAAAAAAATGGCATCTGCAAAAGTTTGGGCACCCTACAGAATTGATAGCATGCACTGCTCCCTTTGCAAGGCTGAGACCTGCCAGTGTCATGGATTGTTCTCAGTCATCGTCTGGGAAGACCAGGTGATGTCAATCTCAAAGGTTTTAAATGCCCAGACTCATCTGACCTTGCCCCAACAATCAGCACCATGGGATCTTCTAAGCAGTTGTCTAGAAAACTGAAAATAGTTGACGCTCACAAAGCTGGAGAAGGCTATAAGAAGATAGCAAACCGTTTTCAGATGTCAATATCCTCTGTTCGGAATGTAATTAAGAAATGGCAGTCATCAGGAACAGTTGAAGTTAAAGCAAGATCTGGAAGACCAAGAAAAATTTCAGACAGAACAGCTCGCAGGATTGTGAGAAAAACAATTCAAAGCCCACGTTTGATTGCACAATCCCTCCAGAAAGATCTGGCAGACACTGGAGTTGTGGTACACTATTCCACTATAAAGAGATACTTGTACAAATATGGTCTTCATGGAAGAGTCATCAGAAGAAAACCTCTTCTACGTCCTCACCACAAAAATCAGCGTTTGATCTTTGCAAATGAACATATAGACAAGCCTGATGCATTTTGGAAACAAGTTCTGTGGACCGATGAGGTTAAAATTGAACTTTTTGGCCAGAATGAGCAAAGATACGTTTGGAGAAGAAGGGGCACAGAATTTAATGAAAAGAACCTCTGTCCAACTGTTAAGCATGGGGGTGGATCAATCATGCTTTGGGGTTGTATTGCAGCCAGTGGCACAGGGAACATCTCACCAGTAGAAGGAATAATAGATTCAATAAAATTTCAGCAAATTTTGGATGGTAACTTGATGCCATCTGTGAAAAATCTGAAGTTAAAGAGAGGATGGCTTCTACAAATGGATAATGATCCTAAACACACCTCGAGATCCACGGAGGATTACATCAAGAGGCGTAAACTGAAGGTTTTGCCATGGCCTTCACAATCTCCTGACCTCAACATAATTGAAAATCTATGGATAGACCTTAAAAGAGCAGTGCGTGACAGACAGCCCAGAAATCTCAAAGAACTGGAAGACTTTTATAAGGAAGAATGGGCAAAGATACCTCAAACAAGAATTGAAAGACTCTTGGCTGGCTACAAAAAGCGTTTACAAGCTGTGATACTTGCCAAAGGGGGCAATACAAGAAAATAACTCTGCAGGGTGCCCAAACTTTTGCAGACGCCATTTTTTTTGTTTTCTGTTATTTTGAAAGTGTCAATGATGGAAATAAAATCTAACTTTTGTTGACATATTATAAGAATGTCTAATCTGTAATTTGATGCCTTTTGGAGATTTTTCCATCTTTCCTTGGCTTCTTTATGCACATTAATACAAATTTTTACCTGGGGTGCCCAAACTTTCGATCCCCACTGTATATATATATATATATATATATATATATATATATATATATATATATATATACACAGTATGTGTGTGTGTATATATATATATATATATATATATATATATATATATATATAATGTTTGGGGGTTCTAAGTAATCTTTTAACAAAAAATACTGATTTTAACTTGTAAGCAGCAATTGTCAGAAAAAGGCTTAGGCTCCAAGGGAATATATAAAAAAAATAGTGGTTAAAAATAGTTTTTCCTTTCCAATCGGTAATTTTCTGTAAAATGCAATACGGCCACCTGGAGGTGTTCTGTACACAGATGGTATACAGAACGCTCCCCAGAAATGTCATGTCCTGCTTGTGTGATTGGCTGACTGATTTTCCCAGAAGACTGCACTAAGATACAAGTCAGATTTTTGGCATCCCCTGCATCAAAAATGTCATTTTTGGCGAGATACTCCCAATAGGAACACATCTAAAGGGATGCAGGCCCTGCCGCTTTCCTCAGTAGAGCCCAGCAGGTGGAGCAGCTGATTGATAATTATAAAGTCACTCCCATTCACATTCACTTTGCACATGGGCACAGAGAAACAAACAGCTATTTGTTCAGGCCCAGCAGATTTCTTCATTAGTGCTCTGCAGCTGCCACAGCTGATAGATAATTGTGAAACCACTCCCATTAGACCCACTCAGCACAGAGGAGCAAACAATGATTTGTTCAGTTAAGGTAGGATTCTGCAACATAGTTTGTTACAATCCCTGCAATGTACAGAGATCACCCAGAGGGTTGGGGATTTTTCTCTTAGTAAAAGTGAAGTTACTCTTTAAATTATCTCTTTTTCTATAGAAAGCTCTGGGAGGGAGTTTGGCTCTGAGTTTTTCCAGTTCATGGACAGCTGCCTCCTCGGGGGTTTTCCTATGTTGTCTGCAAACATTCAATTTGTTTCAGTAAATCAGATACGGGCTCTCTGGGGTGTTTTGTAGACCTTTCCATGCACATTCCTCGTCCTCCTCTGCCCAATTTCTTGGCCGAGTTCCTCTCTTCATCCAAGATGCAAAACCCTTTCCTTCGGCCGGCGGATTCCGGCACGCTGCACTCATCACACTGCAGTCTACTGAGCAGACAAAATGGGAGAGAGCAGACAATGGCTGGCAATGTTTATTCTCGGCGAGCTGTGTTGGCACCGGACAATGCCAGCTAAGCAGACCGGTAGGACCATTTAAAACTAACGCTGCCTATTTTAGATTTAAAGGGCTGCTGCAGCGTGTGTGAGTATAACCACTTCCCACCAATTCCCCTACATGTACACGATTGGCATTAAATGGTTATACCGGGATTATGGCTGCAGTTGTATATCATAACCAAGTATGTTTTTTTTCTAGCCTAGCCAGCGATGCTCTATCATCTAAAAGCAATCCTAATGGCTGATTAGCTGCTGGATTGCTTATACAGGTGGTGGGAGGGGACATTCCCCCTACCCTCTGTTATATTGGAGAGCCCAGTATCTAATTCGGTGGGGCTGCCAGCTTATCATAGAGCTGGCCAAGGACCGGAAGCAATGTCGTTACATCACTTCCGGTTAGGCTGGATGTAAACTTCTGAAGATGCCCAGTGGGAGGGGCAAAATGCTGGCCAAGGACCGGAAGCCAGCGATGCTGTATCATCTAAAAGCAATCCTAATGGCTGATTAGCTGCTGGATTGCTTATACAGGTGGTGGGAGGGGATGTCCCCCTACCTTCTGTTCAATTGGAGAGCCCAGTATCCAATCCGGTGGTGCTGCTAGCTTATCATAGAGCTGGCCAAGGAACGGCAATGTCATTACATCACTTCCAGTTAGGGTGGATGTAAACTTCTGAAGACGCCCAGTGGGAAAGGCAAAACGCGCAAAGCAGGGGAACCGATGAGTGAGGTCACATGCGGTGGTTTGAATGCATGCCACCGCAGCATCCACCAGGACTATTACTGCCTAACATATCATTTTACTTTGTAAGTGTATTCACTTTTATATTTTAACCGGTTCCGGACCGCCCACTGCATATGTACTGTGGCAGGGCGGCCCTACTGCGCCAACCGACGTAGGGCTATGTCGTTTGCGCGCCTGCAGCTAGAGGGCAAGCGCCCCACTCGGCAGCAGGACTTCCGATGCACGGGGCAGGCCGCTCCGATTGCCACCTGACACCTGCTATCGCTCCCCGCTGAGAGAGAGGGACGGTCAGCTGTTGTAAATGGAATGATCACAGAGCCCCTGTGAACCTTCTTTATAGGATCACAGGTCTATGATCATTTCACAAGCCACGCCCCCCCCACAGCTAGAATCACTCCCCTAGGTACACATTTAACCCCTTGATCACTTATTGTGTTAACCGCTTCCCTGCCAGTGTCATTATTACAGTAACAGTGCATATTTTTAGCACTGATTACTGTAGTAATGTCACTGGTCCCCCCAAAAGTGTCTAAAAAGTCAGTCAGGGGTCTGATCTGTCCACCGCTATGTCGCAGTCCCACAAAAAATCACAGATCGCCACCATTACTAGTAAAAAAAATACCTAAATATTTCCCGTAGTTTGTAGACGCGATAACTTTTGTGCAAACCGATCAAAATACGCTTATTGAATTTTTTTTTTACCAAAAATATGTAGCAGAAAACAAATTGGCCTAAAATGTTAAAACATTTTGATTTTTCATTTTTTTGGGGGGAATGTTATATGGCAGAAAGTGAAAAATATTGTTTTTTTTTTTTTTCAAAATTGTCGCTCTTTTTTTGTTTATAGCACAAATAATAAAAATCGCACAGGTGATCAAATACCACCAAATGAAAGCTCTATTTGCGGGGAAAAAAGGACATCAATTTTATTTGGGTACAGCGTTGCACGACTGCGCAATTGTCCATTAAAATAATGCAGTGCTGAATCTCAAAAAATGGCCTGGTCATTAAGGGGGAAAATCCTTCCGGTCAAGAAGTGGTTAATAAATGTAAACATTTTACGCTATGAGCATTCGCCTCTCATTTCTACAACACATGTTGTTGGGAGCCTGGTAACAGAGAGAAGCAGGAGGGACAATCTCACTGCATGTTGCATTACTATACAGTCTCCAATTGCACTGCTGAATCTAGGGACAGGAGGAGGAGGAGATGGAGGAATCCATAGCCATTTGCTGTGCTGACAGAAGCACTTAACCACTTCTGGACCGGAAGGATTTGCCCCCTTCCTGACCAGGCTATATTTTGCGATTCGCACTGCGTTACTTTAATGGACAATTGCGCGGTCGTGCGATGCTGTACCTTTTTTTCCCCCACAAACAGAGCTTTCTTTTGGTGGTATTTGATCACGTCTGCGATTATTATTTTTTGCGCTATAAACAAAAAAAGAGCGACAATTCTGAAGAAAAAAAAAAAAAAAAACAATCATTTTCACTTTCTGCTATATACAGTCAGGTCCATAAATATTTGGACATGGACACAATTCTAATCTTTTTGGCTTTATACACCTCCACATATAAGCCGACCCCGAGTATAAGCCGAGTCCCCTAATTTTACCACAAAAAAATAGGAAAAATTATTGACTCGAGTATAAGCCTAGGGTGAGAATGCAGGGCTGCGGGCATGTTACAGGACAATGCAGGGCTGCGGGCATGTTACAGGACAATGCAGGGCTGCGGGCATGGTACAGGACAATGCAGGGCTGTGGGCATGTTACAGGACAATGCAGGGCTGTAGGCATGGTACAGGACAATGCAGGGCTGCGGGCATGGTACAGGACAATACAGGGCTGCGGGCAAGATACAGGACAATGCAGGGCTGCGGGCATGGTACAGGACAATGCAGGGCTGCGGGCATGGTACAGGACAATGCAGGGCTGCGGCCTGGTACAGGACAATGCAGGGCTGCGGCCTGGTACAGGACAATGCAGGGCTGCGGGCATGGTACAGGACAATGCAGGGCTGCAGGCATGGTACAGGACAATGCAGGGCTGCGGCCTGGTACAGGACAATGCAGGGCTGCGGGCATGGTACAGGACAATGCAGGGCTGCGGGCATGGTACAGGACAATGCAGGGCTGTAGGCATGGTACAGGACAATGCAGGGCTGCGGGCATGGTACAGGACAATACAGGGCTGCGGGCAAGATACAGGACAATGCAGGGCTGCGGGCATGGTACAGGACAATGCAGGGCTGCGGGCATGGTACAGGACAATGCAGGGCTGCGGCCTGGTACAGGACAATGCAGGGCTGCGGGCATGGTACAGGACAATGCAGTGCTGCGGGCATGGTACAGGACAATGCAGTGCTGCAGGCATGGTACAGGACAATGCATGGCTGCGGGCATGGTACAGGACAATGCAGTGCTGCAGGCATGGTACAGGACAATGCATGGCTGCGGGCATGGTACAGGACAATGCAGGGCTGCAGGCATGGTACAGGGCAATGCTGGGCTGCGGGCATGGTACAGGACAATGCAGTGCTGCAGGCATGGTACAGGACAATGCATGGCTGCGGGCATGGTACAGGACAATGCAGGGCTGCGGGCATGGTACGGGACAATGCGGGGCTGCGGGCATACTACAGGAGATGCAGTGCTGCGGGCATGGTACAGGTGTACCATGCCCGCAGCACTGCATCCCTTGTAGTATGCCCGCAGCCCCACATAATTGCAGGTAGTGCGGAGTGTTTCACTTACCTGTTCTAGAAGCGCTTTAAATTTAAAAATGGGGCCGCCCGGTGCCGACGCGTCATTGCACATGCGCTGCCGCCGCTCGGGAAACCTCATATACGTTCGGCTATTAACGGGAATAGCCGAACGTGTACAGCCTGTCCCGAGCGGCGGCGCATGTGTGGTGATACCTTGGCGCCGGCTGGGGACATTTTTTTTTTTGACTCGAGTATAAGCCGAGGGGGACGTTTTCAGCACAAAAAAATGTGCTGAAAAACTCGGCTTATACTCGAGTATATACGGTAATGGGACAGATTACCAATCATAAATCAAACTTTCACTTTTTAATACTTGGTTGCAAATCCTTTGCAGTCAATTACAGCCTGAAGTCTGGAACGCATAGACATCACCAGACGCTGGGTTTCATCCCTGGTGATGCTCTGCCAGGCCTCTACTGCAACTGTCTTCAGTTCCTGCTGGTTCTTGGGGCATTTTCCCTTCAGTTTTGTCTTCAGCAAGTGAAATGCATGCTCAATCGGATTCAGGTCAGGGGATTGACTTGGCCATTGCATAACATTCCACTTCTTTCCCTTAAAAAACTCTTTGGTTGCTTTCGCAGTATGCTTCGGGTCATTGTCCATCTGCACTGTGAAGCGCCGTCCAATGAGTTCTGAAGCATTTGGCTGAATATGAGCAGATAATATTGCCCGAAATACTTCAGAACGTAAACCGACGAGGTACCCATGCGTTTGCTTCTGCGTGTGGGGACGGGGGGGCTGGGGGTTTAATTTTTTTTTTTTTTATTATTTATTCTATTTTTATTTTTACACTTTCCTTTTAATTTTTTTTTTTCTGTAAACATCCCTTGTAATAGGAATAGTGAATAACAGGTCCTCTTAATGGAGAGATGTTGGGTCAATAAGACCTCAGATCTCTTCTACAGGCTGGAAAGCCTGAAATAAAAAACAAAACAAAAAAAAAAAATGATCTCGGCTATCCAGCTGAGATCACGGCAGTATTGAAAACTGCCAGGCTGGGCGTGGCGTGACGTGCCTCTTACTAACTACTTTGGACTGTCTACTTTCCAAAAAGGGGTAATTTGGGTGATCTTTGTACTATCCTGACATTCTCGGGCCTCAAGAAATGAGCCATCAGTACATCAGGATTGATCAATTTTCAGATATATCCCATAGTTTGTATAACTGTCCTGCAGACTAAATAATAAACACTGATTTGGGTTATTTTCACCAAAGAAATGTAGCAGAATACATTTTGGCTGAAATTTATGAAGAAAGAATTTTTGTTTGGAAAATTTTATAACAGAAATAAAGAAAAACGCATTTTTTCCCCCAAGATTTTCCATATAAAACCCAGTGGTGAATAAATACCACCAAACGAAAGCTCTAATTGTGTGAAAAAGTGATAAAAATGTCATATGGGTACAGCGTTTCATGACCGCGCAATTGTCATTCAAAATGTGACAGCGCTGAAAGCTGAAAATCGGGGGTAAAAGTGCCCATTATTGAAGTAGTTAAGGTTTTTAAGCTTTGCCTACTTTGTGGGTGGCAGGTAGATGGCACTGCCATTCCAGTGCAGCCATTGTTGCAGCCCCGGACGCTCAGGGGTTAATGCCCGTTCTCCTGGACGTGGACCATGGCTGAATGACTGTCCATTGTGCTTACTATGCTAATACATTCCTCCTAGGCAATAAAGAGCCCACCAGATTCCAAACCCATTTGTACTTTGTTGCGCAGCTATCTAAAGGCTTGCCAGGGACTGTCTATACTAGGCTTTAAAGAGAACCTGTCTCTGCCTGGGACCCCCATCCTGCTCCAGGGGCTGCTGTTGCTTGGAGTGTTTCCAGGTTTTTTTGGTTACCCTTCTCTCTTCACCTCAACTTACATAGTTGAGGACCAAGGCCAGGGCTCACACTGGTGTGCTGTGGTTTGGCCACAGCGCGGGGGTATCTGTGGTTTTTATGCGTTTTACCCCGCGGTTTTAGCCACAATCCCTAGACTTCTATTAGCTGCGTTTTCTGCAAAGATGAAGCATGTAAGACCTTTATTGCTCTTTCAGAAAATGCATCAGAAATATGTAATAGAAGTCTATGGGGCCATGGCTAAAATCGAAGGTGAAACGCACAACATTTCGGCCAAACCAGCAAGAACCTAGCCTAAGGCTACATTCACACAATGCTTGCACAACCCTTCTAAACTTAGAATATAGAGCAGATGCTGATCCTTAATAGCAAAAGCGGGGCAAGCACCTTTGTTAATTAACCCCTTGGAAATGGCGTCGGGAGGCGGGGTGGGGTTTATGATAATGTGACTGCCGTGATTGGCTGTCGCGGCAGTCACATGATCGGAAAGCTCCAGATCACAAGCAGTGATTTGGAGCTTTCCGTTAGCTGCCGATAATTGTGACGGGAGCGCGCAGGGCACGCGCCCTCGGCATAACTGTATTTGCACTAATGCACACAAATATGCTGCCACTCAGCGCCAAGGCCCATTTGGTTAATAGTCATCTGTTCACTGTTCTGTGGCTTTGTCAGCTCTCGTCCAGTTCAGAGCAGAGGTAGGATTAGGGTGTTATCCTGTGCAGCCTCTGCTTGTGTAGTGCGATCCCTACACGAGCAGAGAGAAGGATGTTAGTGGTCTGCTGAAAGTTTACATCACCTCCGACTGCTGACCCTGACATTGACACTACCCTAGATCAGTGGTCTTCAAACTCTGGCCCGAGGGCCAGATGTGGCCCTTTGTTGCCTTTATCTGACCCTTGGGGTACCATTGCATCCACTGACATCAATGATGGGGTACCATTGCTCCCACAGAGACCAAGGATGGAGCCCATTACTCCCACAGACAGCAATGATGGGGCACCATTGATCCCACAGACACCAATGATGGGGAACCATTGCTCCCACAGAGACCAATGATGGGGAACCATTGCTCCCACAGAGACCAAGGATGGGGCCCATTACTCCCACAGACTTCAATGATGGGGAACCATTGCTCCCACAGAGCAATGTGCTTGTGGATTCAATACAGAAACCTGTGTTCCTAAATAGGAGGATCACAGGTGCTCTGTATTGATTCCCGAGAGAACAACAGTCTGCTGTGTTTACAACTGCAGACCACTGTTCTCTCTTCACGGGGAGCGATCGTGGGTGCCCGGCGGCAATCACGGCTGCTGGCCCCATAGATTAGCTTCCCTGCTGGTGAGCCGGCATACACCCCCCGGAGCGCTCTCGCGTACCGCTGTACAGGTACGGCAATTTGCGGGAACCTTCCGCCGTATAACTGCGGCGGCTGGTCGGCAGGTGGTTAAAAACGGACCTTACCTTTCCAATCTGTAGCTCTGTAATTTTCTGTAAAATGTGATATGACCACATGGAGGCGCTCTGTACACACATGGTATACAGAGCGCCCCCCAGAAACATAATTTCCTGCTTGTGTGATTGGCTCACCAATTTTCTCAGAAGTCTGCAATAAGATACAGGTCAGATTTTGGGCATCCCCTGCAACAAAAATGTCATTTATGGTGGGATACTCCCAATAGGAAATCACATCTAAAGGCATGCATAGCCTGTCACTTTCCTCATTAGAGCCCTACAAGTTCAGCAGCTGATTGATAATTATAAAGTCACTCCCATTCACATTCACTGTGCACATGGACACAGAGAAACAAACAGCTGTTTCTTCTGAATAACAAAAGGTAGGAATCTGCTACAAAATTTGTTACAATCCCTGCAATGTGCAGCGATCACCCAGAGGGGAGGTTTTTCTTTTCCTCAGCACAAGTGGAGTTACTCTTTAAACTTACAAAGTCTCAGGACTTTCATGTGGTTGCCCAGCAGAGACTTGGCTCCTTATCAAACCACCAGACGCTGGCTGTAGCCAACATGGAAGCCATATTTAAAGGAAAATAACGGAGTGAAGCCCAAGGGCCCGCTAAGCCATGTCTGCTCAGGCTGCAGACAACAACACAGGAGCAAAGAAAACAAATTTTCACACACCAGAGTTGGGAACATTCCGCTGGGTTCTACGTCAACGCTGACTCAGCATATGCCAGCGACTGGCTGTTGATGCGCCTTGGCTTCAGAAATGACAGTTACCATGCCGACAATTCCACTTCTGATGTTCAGTGAACTGAGTACTTTTTTTTTTCCATTACGGATGGAGAGCGCTGTTTAAATGGACTCTGAACATTCTGTACCGGCCAAGGTTGGTTGGATCCATTTAGGTGACGTGTATTGTCCTGTTCAGTTTAGGCTTTTGTGCTGGTTTTTATTCTCTTTTTATGTTTCATTTCGGTACTTTAAAAATGGCCCATTTAAAATTCCGATGTGTCGCGTCGTGTCTGAAGTCTGTGACTATTTCTTGTATCATGTCTGCAGTCTCTGACCATCTCTTGTATCATGTCTGCAGTCTCTGACCATCTCTTGTATAATGTCTGCAGTCTCTGTCCATCTCTTGTATAATGTCTGCAGTCTCTGACCATCTCTTGTATCATGTCTGCAGTCTCTGACCATCTCTTGTATCATGTCTGCAGTCTCTGACCATCTCTTGTATAATGTCTGCAGTCTCTGACCATCTCTTCTATCGTGTCTGCAGTCTCTGACCATCTCTTGTGTCATGTCTACAGTCTCTGTCCATCTCTTGTGTCATGTCTACAGTCTCTGACCATCTCCTGTGTCATGTCTGCAGTCTCTGACCATCTCTTGTATCATGTCTGCAGTCTCTGACCATCTCTTGTATAGTGTCTGCAGTCTCTGACCATCTCTTGTATCATGTCTGCAGTCTCTGACCATCTCCTGTATCATGTCTGCAGTCTCTGACCATCTCTTGTATAGTGTCTGCAGTCTCTGTCCATCTCTGTATCATATCTGCAGTCTCTGACCATCTCCTGTATCATGTCTGTAGTCTCTGACCATCTCCTGTATCATGTCTGCAGTCTCTGACCATCTCTTGTATAGTGTCTGCAGTCTCTTACCATCTCTTGTATCATGTCTGTAGTATTTGACCATCTCTTGTATCATATCTGCAGTCTCTGACCATCTCTTTTATCCTGTCTGCAGTCTCTGACCATCTCTTGTATCATGTCTGCAGTCTCTGACTGTCTCCTGTATCATGTCTGCTGTCTCTGACCATCTCTAATATCATGTCTGCAGTCTCTGACCATCTCTAATATCATATCTGCAGTCTCTGACCATCTCTCATATCATATCTGCAGTCTCTGACCATCTCTTCTATCATGTCTGCAGTCTCTGTCCATATTTTGTATCATATCTGCAGTCTCTGACCATCTCCTGTATCATGTCTGCAGTCTATAAACATCTTTTGTATCCTGTCTGCAGTCTCTGACCATCTCTTGTATCATGTCTGCAGTCTCTGACTATCTCTAGCTGGAGATGGGCATTATTGCGAAGTTTAGCATCCTATAGTGATAAAAAAAATCTGTTACCTACCTCTACTGGGTTCCCACTTCCTGGTCTCTTTAGGCAATGGGCGTTTAGCCAGGGCCTTACAGATGCCTGGGAGGGCTACATCTTCCAGTAAGATATCGAGTCCTAGTATAGTGTAAGGTGAGGCGCATGATGTCATGTGCAGTATGAATTTACAATAATCTGTTTGGAAAAGAAAGGAACTGCCCTGTCTTTGCTGACAGTAGGAGGAATAGTGCCCCATCATTGATGTCAGTGGGAGGAATAGTGCACCATCATTGGTATCAGTGGGAGGAATAGTGCCCCATCATTGGGGTCAGTGGGAGGAATAGTGCCCCCATCATGGGGTGTCAATGGGAGGTATAGTGCTCTATCATTGGTGTCAGTGGGAGGAATAGTGCTCCATCATTTGTATGGGTGGGAGGGATAGTGACCCATCATTGGTGTCAGTGGGAGGAATAGTGACCCACCATTGGTGTCAATGGGAGGAAAAGTAACCCATCATTGGTATCAGTGGGAGGAATAGTGTCCCATCATTGGTATCAGTGGGAGGAATAGTGCCCCATCATTGGTGTCAGTGGGAGGAATAGTGCCCCATCATTGGTATCAGTGGGAGGAATAGTGCCCCATCATTGGTGTCAGTGGGAGGAATAGTGCCCCATCATTGGTATCAGTGGGAGGAATAGTGCCCCATCATTGGTGTCAGTGGGAGGAATAGTGCCCCATCATTGGTATCAGTGGGCGGAATAGTGCCCCATCATTGGTATCAGTGGGCGGAATAGTGCCCCATCATTGGTATCAGTGGGTGGAATAGTACCCCATCATTGGTGTCAGTGGAAGGAATAGTGCCCCATCATTGGTGTCAGTGGGAGGAATAGTGCCCCAACATTGGTATCAGTGGGTGGAATAGTACCCCATCATTGGTGTCAGTGGGAGGAATAGTGCCCCATCATTGGTGTCAGTGGGAGGAATAGTGCCCCATCATTGGTGTCAGTGGGAGGAATAGTGTCCCATCATTGGTGTCAGTGGGAGGAATAGTGCCCCATCATTGGTGTCAGTGGGAGGAATAGTGTCCCATCATTGGTGTCCATAGGAGGAATAGTGCCCCATCATTGGTGTCAGTGGGAGGAATAGTGCCCCATCATTGGTGTCAATGAGAAGGAATAGTGCCCCATTATTGTTGTCTGTGGGAGAAATAGTGACCTATCTTCAGTGTCAATAGGAGGAATAGTGTCCTAGCATTGATATCAGTGAAAGGAATAGAGCCCCATCATTGGTGTCAGTGGGAGGAATAGTACCAGTGGCAGAAAGAATAGTGCCTTACATCAGTGGCCGCATCCGGTCCATGGACTGCAGTTTGGAGGCCACTGCCTTTGATGATCTCACACTTTAGATATACAGATATGCTTAATGCAAAGGTAGTACACTGCTATTTTTAGAGGGGTCCCTGACAGCCTGGGCTCACAGGAAGTGTTTGAATGACCCTGGCCGTCTCTCATCCCAGAAGTGGGTGACCACTAGAAACAGAGGGCAGCTCTTGTGTATGAAGAAGGGGAGTAGAGCTCAAAACATTTTCAAACACTGGGGAGAGGAAGATAAAAAAAAAAAAAAATGAAAGCTGGAGTTCTGCTTTAATACCATAAATATATCATTTTGTATCAATATTTTCTCCTTTTTTGTCAATACAACTAATAAAACAACAAAAAAAAAAGAAAATGAAAAGTCAAGTATAAGATGTGAAGTGTTTGAGGGAAGCCGAAGCTCTTCACTTTCCTGCATTGAACACAGCTGGTTTATTCTGCGGGACCCCAGAGACAAAAGGCCGATTCAGGCTCATCCTGCTGCGTGCCAGCGCTCCGCGAATGACGGGAGATGTGAAATGCCCTCTGTATCCAACCATTTATGTTCCCATGATGGAACGGTAAACATGCGGACAGTTTATAGAGCACAATCAACCCTTCTGGCCCTTTCTGGGGATTTTGAAAGCCACCATTAGCATTTAACCACTTTACGACTGCTCACATTGGTGCTACTTCGGCAATGTGGCTCGTTATCGTCCAGCGACGTAGGCCTACGTCGCTGGACTCCTCCCCTTGTGGGCGGCGTGCGCGCGCTGCCGGAGGCTCGCTTCCGCTGTGTTCAGTTACAGCGGGAGTCGGGCCAGGGGAGGAGCGGCGTTGATCACCGCTGCTCTTCCCCGATCGTCGGGGATCGAGTGTGGAGATCCACCCGCTTGTGTAAACAAAGCGGGCGGATCTCCTAAGTGACAGGCAGGGACAGATTACAGGATTCAGCATAGCTGAACCTGCGATCTGTCCCTGTGTCACATAGTCCCCTCCCCCCACACACGTCAGTAAGCACCAGGCATGCATTAACCCCTTGATCACCAATAAAAATTAACCCCTTCCCTGCCAATGTATTTTTACAGTAACAGTGCATATTTATAGCACTGATTACTTTAGAAATGTCACTGGTACCCCCAAAAGTGTAAAAAATGTCAGTCAAGGGTCCGATCTGTCCGCTGCAATGTCGCAGTCCCGCAAAAAAAATCGCAGATCGCCGCCATTACTAGTTAAAAAAAAAAAAACAATAAAAATGACATAAATTTCCCGTAGTTAGTAGCTGCAATAACTTTTGCGCAAACAAATCAAAATACGCTTATTGCAATTTTTTTTACCAAAAATATGTAGCAGAAAACAAATTGGCAAAAAAAGTTAAAAAATTTTGATTTTTACAATTTTTTTGGAGAATTTCATTATAGAAAAATGAAAAATATTGTTTTTTTGTATATAGCGCAAAAAGTAGAAATCGCACAGGTGATCAAATACCACCAAAAGAAAGCTCTATTTGTGGGGGAAAAAAGAACATCAATTTATTTTGGGTACAGCTTCGCACGACCCCGCAATTGTCCGTTAATGTAACACAGTGCCGAATCACAAAATATGGCCTGGTCAGGAAGGGGGTAAAATCTTCCGGTCTTAAAGCGGTTAAAAATACGCTCTTAGAGAATTTTTTTGTCAAAGACATGTAGCTAAATACATTTTGGCCTAAATATAGGACAAAAATTGAATATATTGGATATTTTTTAACTGTCAAATTAGATAAATATTGTTATTTTTTCAAAATTGTCGCATTTTTTTATTAATATCGCAAAAAATGAAAAGCGCAGAGATGATCAAATACCACCAAAAGAAAGCTCTATTTGTGGGAAAAAAAGGTCGTAGATTTCGTTTTGGTACGGCGTTGCACGACCGCGCAATTGTCAGTTAAAGTCGCACAGTGCCGAATCGCAAAAAGTGGCCTGGACGTAAGACAGCAAAATCCTCCGGTGGTAAAGTGGTTAAAAGGGGCGGTGGAGGCAAAATATGGATTTGCTAAGGATTGACAAAGCGGTCAGAACTTTATGTTTTGCTCATTTATTAAAGCAGTATTGACATAATTCCTCATGCCAGCGATGGCGAGTTTATCTTCCAGCAGAAACAGAAGGATGGCGGCAGTGTTGCCAACCTCCTGCAGCATTTTTTACTGACAGAACAGAAAATGTAGTGATGGAGAACATTTTTTACTGACAACCTGAAAAATTACAGAACTCCGAATAAAAACAAAGACAATCGATATTTAACCACTTCTGAACCAGAAGGATTTACCCCCTTAATGACCAGGCCATTTTGCTTTATTTTAACAGACAATTGTGCCGTGGTGCGACGCTGTACCCAAATAAAATTGATGTCCTTTTTTCCCCACAAACAGAGCTTTCTTTTGGTGGTATTTGATCACCTGTGCGATTTTTATTTTTTGCGCTATAAACAAAAAAAGAGCGACAATTCTGAAAAAAATAAACAATTTTTCTCTATTGTTCATTGACAGACGCAGCTCCCTATCTTCATTACTCATAGAGTTATACTCCTCCTTCTAGGAATAGGCACCAGGCAGGAAAAAAAACTTAACCACACCTATGTGGGCTGTCCCTGCAGGCATAACCCCTCACACTCTGCCAACATCAACCAGTTTGTTCTGCCTAGGAATAGGACCTAGCTCCCTGCTGGGACTTCAATCTTAGCTGTAACAGGGAAAGTTGGGTTATTTTATTTTTTAACTAGTTAGTTCCTGAGGACCAAGATCCAGAGGATCTACAAGCAACAGCCGGCTGCGGTTTTGTACTGGATAATCTAGATCCTTAAGGTCTCCCAGCCTGGCCAGCGAGCAAGAGCAGGTTATAATCCAGAACTAGGCCTCGCCACGACAGTGCCCCGTCGAGTGGGGACGAGCCTGCGAGTGGACAGCCTCACCTAAGACGCACATAACCTGGAACGCTCTGAGTCGCAGCTTCCCCTTTGGCTGAGAGCACCCCCATCCCGGGTGGGAGGTGATCTGTTTCTGGTACCATGGCATGGTAAAATTGTCCCCCCAAACACCCTTGCCACTGGAATGGTCGGACATTAGGGGCTCCCTCGGTTCCCTGGCACCCTGGAGGACTAATCTGGTGTACCCCTTGGCATTCTCATACCCCTATCAGGTTTATTTGAGGGGGGTGGATTGTCTGGCTAGGGACCTTTAAATGACTATTGTTCTGGGACCCCTTTGGCGCGTGGGGGGGGGCGCCATTTTGCTGTGGTTCATGATCTCTGTGTTCCCATTAGTTGCATGGACAGCCATTTTCTATACTTCCCCATTGAGAATGAGCGGCCATTTTCTTGAGGTCCGTGGGATGGACAGGCATGCGGCATGACTTATAATGATAGAGTCAGAGCTTCTTCCTCTTCCTGTGCACACAGTGTTAGTTTTGTTTTTACACTGATCAGGCTGGATGGTTCTCTGTGGTCTGGTAACGTTCCTGGGTTTCCCTGTGGGTTTTTTCCTCTTCTGCTCGGCTATTATTTATTTATTTTTATTTTTTTCTGCTCTGCTATTATTACATAATAATCAGGGATTGTGAATCCGCAGTAATAGCGGTGGAACTGCGTTTTTCGTGGTCTTAAAGGGACATTACAAAAAATTTAATTTGAGCAATGGAGTTCCAGGATAAAAATTCAGCTGCAGACCCCTTGGAAGCGACTGCGGGACTCTCCGGTTCACAGTTGCAGCCAGAAATTGCAGTTTTTTTGCAAAGCCTGATGTCAAAAGTGGATTTTGTCATTTCTGGTGCTGCCAGCTGCAAACTCCCTCCGCCCTCACCTCTATCGGCAGGGTCTTCAGATTCTGAGACAGATATGGTCGCCGCGGACGCAGACCACCTTGAGGGGTTGGTGTCTTCACATTCTGACAGTGATGAGGACCTGTCCTCATCAGCCGCAGCGTGGGAACGCGCATTGGTGGAAGCCCTGATAGTTTCTGTGCTGGAAACCCTAAAATTGGCTGATGAACCTACAGCGTCAGATACGCAGGTGTCTTTTGACTCCCGCAAATCCTGTAAATTGGGCAATGTATTCCCTTGTCTAGAATTGATTCATACTGTTGTGGATTAACAATGGTGATGCATTAAGCACATGTTGGTGGTGCCTAAGCGTTTTGCACGTCGTTATCTTTTTGTGGAGGCAGTGTCCAATAGGTGGACTGTACCACCAAAAGTGGATTCTCCGGTGGCCAGGTTAAATAAAGCGACTCTGGTACCAGTGGAAGAGTCTCCAACCTTTCCAGATCCCATGGATAGATTGGTGGAATTCTTGTCCTGCCATTTACATGTGGTAGGTAGCGTGTATGTTTTAGTAGCGCAGACTGCTACTGAATGGGTGAAATGACTGAAAAGTAACTTGGAAACGGTCTGATGAAACAAAGATTGAACTTTTTGGCCTGAATGGAAAGCGTCATGTTTGGAGGAAACCAGGCCCCGCTCATCACCTGGCCAATACCATCCCTATAGTGCATGGCAGTGGCAGAATCATGCTGTGGGAATGTTTTTCAGTGACAGCAACTGGGAGACTAGTCAGGATTGACGGAAAGATGAATGCAGCAATGTACGGAGACATGCTTAATAAAAACCTGCTCCAGAGCACTCTGGACCTCAGACTGGGGCGAAGGTTCATCTTCTAACAGGACAACGACCATAAACACAGCCAAGATAATAATGGAGTAGTTACAGGAGAACTCTTTGAATGTCCTTGAGTGGCCCAGCCAGAGCCCAGAACCCAATTGAACATCTCTGGAGAGATCTGAATATGGCTGTGCACCAACGCTCCCCATCCAACCTGATGGAGCTTGAGAGGTCCTGCAAAGAAGAATGGGAGAAATTGCCAAAAAATAGGTGTGCCAAGCTTGTAGCATCATACTCAAAAATACTTGAGGCTGTAATTGGTGCCAAATGTGCTTCACCAAAGTATTGGGCAAAGGCTGTGAATACTTATGTACATGGGATTTTTTTTTCGTTTTTTTTATTTTGAATAAATTTGAAAAGATTTCAAACAAACTTCTTTCACATTGTCATTATGGGGGATTGTTTGTAGAACTTAGAGGAAAAGAATGAATTTAATCATTTTTGGAATAAAGCTGTAACATAACAAAATGTGTAAAAAAGTGAAGAGCTGTCCTCTCTGCACTAAGTGGCCAGTGATGGCAGGCTCATGCTGGGTGGCCTTGTTTCTTGTGATGTTGTTCCTGCTTCCAGGCTCCCTACCTGAATCTATACTAGTCCCTGATCTGTCTAACTGCCTGCCTTGAGTTCCTAATTGACCTCTGCTCAGGTTACTGATTACTTTTTTGGCTTGCTGCCTGCCTTGATATGGGACTGTTTACTGGACTATGCTTATCTGATGCCCAACCTCTTCAATGACCCTAAAGCCATCTTCTGGATTATGACTTTCCACTTCCAGCCCTGACCTTGGAACCGTTTACTGGATCACTCATGCTTGTAGTCTGCCCTGACCTTGGACACTCTCCAATGGTGCCACAGGCCCTGAATGACCTGCTTCTAGACTACAGGTACCCTTTACCTGTTATCTTTGTCTAGTTCCGATGTTGTTTGGCCAAGAAAAATAGCACTGTGTACCAAGACGTGGGGTAACCAGGTATCGGTAGGCTTGTTTGCCTTAAGGGTACTGGGGCTGCTCTTGGCAGAAGAAACACTCGCCTTGCCTGGACACTCGCCTTGTCTGGACACTTGCCTTGTCTGGACACTCGCCTTGCTTGGACACTCGCCTTGCCTGGACACTCGCCTTACCTGGACACTCGCCTTGCTTGGACACTCGCCTTGCTTGGACACTCACGTTGCCTGGTTCCTGGGATCAGGTTATGCATTACAACTCCTTTTCTGTATATTGTTTTTGGTTGTTGAGAATAAAGTTCTGAAATATAAGGGATCAGCATGCCACCTAATGGGGATAACCATGACACCCAAACAGCTAGCATTGCCGGAAGAACATGGTTCCCTTCATGGTTCCCTCAATGGTTCTTCCATGAAGTATCGTACGTCTGTTCTATTGTCCAGTTTAGTCTCAGGTGGCTTTTCCATGATTGGTAGTAATAGGTGTGAACAATGAAACCCTGTACGTTGGGCCTATTGTAAAGTGAGTGAGTATAACATTGATATATTTATACTTTGCATACTATATTATACAATAAGTCTCTTCAGCTTATTTTAAAGAAATCCTGGAAGTTTGTGATGGACAATCGTTGTGTCAATAGTGTTCATTTTTGTCATGCAAGGTTGCCCTCAAAATAGTCTGGCATGGCCGCATAGGAAACAATGTTTCAGCGCCAGGAATAAAGCTGTAACATAACAAAATGTGTAAAAAAGTGAAGAGCTGTCCTCTCTGCACTAAGTGGCCAGTGATGGCAGGCTCATGCTGGGTGGCTTTGTTGCTTGTGATGTTGTTCCTGCTTCCAGGCTCCCTACCTGAATCTATACTAGTCTCTGATCTGTCTACCTGCCTTGAGTTCCTAATTGACCTCTGCTCAGGTTACTGATTACTTTTTTGGATTGCTGCCTGCCTTGACATGGGACTGTTTACTGGACTATGCTTATCTGATGCCCAACCTCTTCAATGACCCTAAAGCCATCTTCTGGATTATGACTTTCCACTGCCAGCCCTGACCTCGGAACCGTTTATCGGATCACTCATGCTTGTAGCCTGCCCTGACCTTGGACACTCTCCAATGGTGCCACGGGCCCTGAATGACCTGCCTCTAGACTACAGGTACCCTTTACCTGTTATCTTTGTCTAGTTCCGATGTTGTTTGGCCAAGAAAAATAGCACTGTGTACCAAGATGTGGGGTAACCAGGTATTGGTAGGCTTGTTTGCCTTAAGGGTACTGGGGCTGCTGTTGGCAGAAGAAACACTTGCCTTGCCTGGACATTCGCCTTGCCTGGACATTCGCCTTGCCTGGACACTCGCTTGCCTGGACACTCGCCTTACCTGGACACTCGCCTTGCTTGGACACTCGCCTTGCCTTGACACTCGCCTTGTCTGGACACTTGCCTTGCCTGGACACTCGCCTTACCTGGACACTCGCCTTGCCTGGACACTCGCCTTGCCTGGACACTCGCCTTGCCTGGACACTCGCCTTACCTGGACACTCGCCTTGCTCGGACACTCGCCTTGCTTGGACACTCACGTTGCCTGGTTCCTGGCATCAGGTTATGCATTACAACCCCTTGTCTGTATATTGTTTTTGGTTGTTGAGAATAAAGTTCTGAAATAAAAGGGATCAGCATGCCACCTAATGAGGATAAGCATGACACCCAAACAGCTAGCATTGCCGGAAGAACATGGTTCCCTCCATGGTTCCCTCAATGGTTCTTCCATGAAGTATCGTACGTCTGTTCTATAGTCCAGTTTAGTCTCAGGTGGCTTTTCCATGATTGGTAGTAATAGGTGTGAACAATGAAACTCGGTACGTTGGGCCTATTGTAAAGTGAGTGAGTATAACATTGATATATTTATACTTTGTATACTATATTATACAGTAAAGCCCCGTACACACGCAACGATTATTGGCCAACCGATCATCCGTCTTTTGTCCAGAGTGGTGTTTTGTTGGTTGGAATGTGCTTAGACTGCACACAAATTTTCTCGCCCAACAAAAATCTGCTTCAGAAGTGATGTCATGTGTTGGTTTGCTTTCTTTGTGTTCTTTCATCTCTGAGCATGCCCAGACTTGCTCATAAGATTTTTCCCTGTCGAAATCTGTACTGACTGCACGAAAATCGGCCGTGTTTTGACGGCGGACAAAAATTTTATAGCCTGCACACCAGATTTTTTTCTGCCGAAAAGTCGGAGTCGGTTGTCGGAAGCATCATACTAACAAGCCGAAAATCGGCAGATCGGACGTTGGACGAAAATTCCCTGCCAATTTTCTACGCGTGTGTACGGGGCTTTAGTCTCTTCAGCTTCTTTTAAAGAATCCTGGAAGATTGTGATGGACAATCGTTGTGTCAATAGTGTTAATTTTTGTCACGCAAGGTTACCCTCAAAATAGTCTGGCATGGCCGCATAGGAAACAATGTTTCAGCGCCAGGATGAACTCAGCAAGCACGGCAGTTGGGTTGTTTAAACTTCAAATAAAGTCATCTCTTGTTAACGAGGCAGAGAATAAAATACTGGACACTTAATATCCACTTAAATGTTGAGCGGCATCCAAACAAGAGTCATAGTGTGTTGAACACAGATCGTTATTGGTGGTTTGTTAGGAATCAACCAGAGATCATTTATAAACTACAGTTTAAAAAAGAACTCTCTTTCTCGAATCCCTCCCCTCCTCCACCCCACCCTCCTTCTCCCTGAACCCCTTTACAACACTCATCTTTTTTTATATATATATATATATATATATATATATATATATATATATATAAAAGAACAATGCCTAAATATTTTTTTTTTCTTCCAATATTTCGGCAGTTCTGGTTACATCATGGGTCCTTCCTGGACATATTCCAGGACTGCTGTGAGCCCCTTCTGTGAGATGATGTGCCCCAACCTGGGCAATGGCTATTTTTACAACAAGGTGTAATTGGGATTTAACCACTTCAATACTGGGCACTTTCACCCCCCTTCCTGCCCAGGTCAATTTTCACCTTTCAGAGCTGTCGCACTTTGAATGACAATTGCGTGGTCATGCAACACTGTATCCATATGAAATTTTTGTCAAATTTTTAAGACAGATAGAGATTTCTTTTGGTTGTATTTAATCACCACTGGGTTTTTTTTTTCTATTTCTTGCTAAACAAATGATAAAAGACCGAACATTTCTGTTAAAAAATATTCCAAATAAATACATTTTCTGCTTCACTGATGGAAGTCATGTTGGAACAGGAAGGGGGAATCCCCAAACTGTTCCCACAAAGTTGGAAGCATGAAATTGTCCAAAATATATTGGTATGCTGACGCCTCAGGAATTCTGTTCACTGAAACTAAGGGGCCAAGCCCAACACCTGAAAAACAAGCCCACACCATAATCCCCCTGTGACAGGAGTCACTTTGGGCATGGGGGTTGTGGACTCCAAATTCCTTTAGAGAGGTTGGGGGGCACCATGCCAAGCCTTATGGGGCTCTCTTATGTTTAAGTCACCCTGCATCTGTTATGGATGCAGGGTGACCAAGAGGGTGGTGAACACTGAGAATATGGTTGGACTCCTTTAAATGGGACAATAATATGCATTAACCATATCTCTCAGGAAATATGGAGATCTATCATATCTCTTTAGACTGTCAGGCACAGGACGTGCAGCTCCTAATTTGGGCATCCAGGAACTGGTAGAGACAGCATGGCTGTTAATCATTGAAGTGCTTTTGTCTAAAATAGGGTCTGAGACAGCTTTTCCATTCACCTTATAGGAATGTGGATTAGATGCTAAGGGGGATTGTCCCACATTGTATATTTTGTACACTGTATGAGAGTGTAAAACTCTGTTCCTATTGGATGGTGAATATTATGTTCAGTCTTCAACAAGGTCCATCTGGGTGGTAACTTTGATGGCTGATTACAATATGCCAGAAGGTGAGGACTATAGTGGCCCGGGCTTGCTGTGGAAGGCCTTTGAGGAGAGGGACTTTGGATGTCCAGCAGAGTTTCGGCGCTGGGAAATCCAGGACACCAGGGAAGCCCTACTGGGTCTCCCCAAAGCGGATGACTTGGGGTCAGACCTGATTCATCTGGTCGGAATGGAGTGGGAACTGGAGCAGGACTACCAACGCCTACTCTGCTCCATTCCACCCCAATCTACCCTGCAAGCAGAGCCGGAGTCCTGGGTGGCAGATCAAGACCCACAACCTTTGAGTTGGAGCGACAATACAGACTGGTGGTACAGTAAAGGCCCACCGATGGCAGGTGGAGATGGGACCGAGGTCTCTCTACCGGCCCTACAGGGAGTCTGGGCAGCCGGCCCAGGTCCCCAGCTACAGCAGGAGTTACAGGGAGCTGAAGGTGTCGTCCTTCCTTCCAAGCAGCAGTGTACCTTCCAGGGAGAGGAGACAACTAGGCGCTGCTTTCTGGACATTTTTTTTTTATATCGGCGTATAACACGCACAGCTACTTTTTCCTCCATTTCTAGGAGGAAAAAGTGCGTGTTATACGCCGATAAATACGGTAATAAATAATATATAAATACATCATTTCATACTAAAAATGTCAGCATAAAAAAAAAAAAAATATATATATATATATGAATAAGAAAAAACTCGAATGAATGGGGATAGAAAAATTTAAATACATTAAAAAATTCTAATTGTTATAAGAACCCACATCGTCCTGTGCACCAGAATGTAAATTATCTGGGAGAACCCAAACGGGGACAAAAAGATGTAACTGTATCTATATGAACATATATATACACACCTATGTATACATATATATACAATATACATATCCAAATGCTGAAAAGATCACCTAATTAGTCAAAGATACTGAAAAAAAAACAAATATATATGAACATGAATAATAAAAAATGTAAAAATATATAAAAAAATATATAAAAAAGGGGACCTATTATAAAATAGTGGAGACTTAGTAAAGTAAAGTAGTAAAGTAGTTAATGGCCATGGGTTTGGAATGGGATTTCCAAGTTCATATAGAAATTAAATGGTCAGTTGACCACAAGCGTCCCTCGTTGAAGCTCTTCTCTCAAACCAGAGACCTTTTTTTTTGTCTCTTGCTGTTTCTCTTAAACATATTTATTCCTCTATTTCATGGAAACAATGTCTAATTAAAGTAAGTGGAAAATATTACTGATGTTTAGACCCAGAGTAAAAAAAAAAAAAAAATATTTTGTTCCCTGAAGCTCGGGACATCTATCCACTGACACTCCTGATAAAAGAAAAATTTAAGAGCTAACATTCCACCAAGGTTTATTTTGGAGACCGGAAAATAATAAATCGTCTCTTTGAGAAATGATACGTTCTTCTGAAATCAATGATTGTTTAAACAAATATCTTTCCAAAGAATACCCATAATATGGAGCTAGAGAGGTAAAAGAACTCTTAGAGAGAACACTAGGGAGGCAGTTAGTTTCAGAGGCTTAGATCTAAACCCTAACTGGATGACATTTAGTGTGTAAATCACTGTACATCATAAACAATTGTCACTTTTCTTCCCGTAAAATACTGTTTTCAGTTTTTTTTTTTTTACTCCCTTTTGGATCTCTGTGCTGCTTATCTCATAAATACTGAAATTCTGTTTCCCCCCACCCCCACAACGCACTCCTTAACTAACCTGTTTACAATAATGCAACTAGTAAAATCAAAAAAAAGTTTAGTAGTACTGACCTTCTCCCTTTTTGTCCTATTACCCCAGTCCCAACATTCTGTCCCCACCTCCGGTCAGAATCTTGCGCCATCATTTTGTCCGGGGCAATTTTTTCATTTTTCACACGTTAAAAATCAAATCAGCATTTTTTGCTTTTTAATTGCTGAGATTCCCCCGATAATTATATGTTTTCTGAATGCAGAGGCACTGGAGAATAAAATGGTGGCCGTTTGAATTTTTTTTTTTTATTTCACACAATATTTGCACAGCTGTTTCCTCAATTGCTTGTTTTCAGGAGAAAAGGACACTAAAATTAATTTTTAGGGCACACAAACAAAAATATACAAACTGAGTAACATCGAGTTAATAGATACCAACCATGTCAAGATTCAAAACTGCACATAGCCACAAAATGATATCTAAATTTTTAATAAGTGGTGCTTTAAAAACCTTTACAGGTTATCAGTGTATTTTTTTTTATTATAATTTTACTTTATTTAATTAAAATTATTTGTTTTACTTTTTTAAAAAAAAAAATGTCTTTATTTTACTTTATTGCAATCACACAGGGGCAGTTGACAGGTACTCTTTATAGATGACATCCGGGGTCTATTAGACCCCCAGTGTCTCCCTCCCCTTCAATGCACAATACACAGATTGTGCTTTGTTAGCAGCTTTGAAACCTGGAAGTGATTAAATCATCATTGCTTCCAGGTTCATTAGTTACAGAGGAGAGCAGGGAACAGATGTTTCTTGATCTTCTCTGTAGCTTGCTTTCCCTGCCATTTACTGTGGTCCCAGGCTCCCTGGAGGAATGGGAGAGCCTGGGAACTACCATGGGCAGAGGGTAGGGGAGGAGGATGGCCCTTCTCACTACAGTAACAGTGAATGGGTGGCTGTAGAGGTGCTCAGACCAGAGCTGCTCGCCGGTCACAAAACAATTATATGAAACTTATGGCTGCAGCCTTGAGCTTGTTTATGACCACTTGAACCAAGAATATTTTTGTATGACTGGCAGCCAGCAAGTGGTTTAACAAATTTTAACCACTGTCGACTTCTTCTTCCCCTGCCCTGCCGGTCCACCAGTGATGTTGGCACCTCATCTGGCATGTGCTGTACCATATTTTGCTAATCTGTTTAGAAGAAAAGGACCCCCTCTTCCCAAGATCTTGCAAGATTTTGGGAAAAGGCTTTTTTTTTTTTTTCACCAAATGAGTGTAATGTCATACGATGCATGCAACAGACTGAGCACAAATATAATGCGCCTAATCTCATGCATGTGCTGTGCAACATTATTGTAGCAGCCTCTAGTGTGTGCTAGAATTAGTTGCTAGTGTAGGAAAATTTGTCATGGATAAGAGCCAGGCCTAGGTGGTGAATCTGGGCCAGGGTTTAGTGACTCATGGGCTAGATGACTCATCTGATAGATTTTCTGGTACCTCTCCCTGTTTTCTGGAACATTGGAGAATGTTTTAGATGTAGTGGGTGAAAGCTGGGAGGGGCTGTCATGTATATTTATGAGGACCTCAACCAATCCCCAGCAAAAAGGGGCTAGAAGGAGACAGGCCACCTCATAAATAGACATAAGTCATGCCAGCAGGGGCAATCGGGTGGAAGATGGAGTGCTGAGGAAGCAGTCGTGGCCCTTAGGAGAGCCTGGGGGCGTTACTTAAGGCCTGGGGCTCTGGTGCTGGAAGATTCCCCCTAAAACACATGGCGGAAGCTCTTCCTGGAGGCACGGGAGTAAAGAGAGGACAGCAGGAGCAGTTCAGCACATCTGGGGGATCTCCTCAGAGTCAGTCAGGTGGGCTGGTGAGTAAGAACTTGAGAGGAACTTCATCTTTTAGCATAACGAACCCAAAGCATACATCCAAATCAAAAAAGAAATGGCTTCACCAGAAGAACATTAAAGTTTTGGAATGGCCCAGCCAGAGCCCAGACCTGAATCCCATTAAAAATCTGTGGGGTAATCTGAGGAGGGCTGTGCACAGGAGATCTCGCAATCTGGCAGATTTGGAGTGTGTTTGCAAAGATTAGTGGGCAAATATTGCCAAGTCAAGATGTGCCATGCTGATAGACTCATACCCAAAAACCCTGAGTGCTGTAATAAAGTCAAAAGGTGCTTCAACAAAGTATTAGTTTAAGGGTGTGCACATTTATGCAGCCATATTATTTTAGTTTTTTATTTTTACTTTCCTCCACCTAAAAGATTTCAGTTTGTTGTATAGAAGTCTTTTCTTACCAAGAAAAACATCCAAGCCCACATAAATTTTGCAAAAACACACCTGAAGTCTCCGAAAAGCACGTGGGAAAATGTGTTCTGGTCTGATGAAACCAAGGTTGAAATTTTTGGCCAAAATTCCAAAAGATATATTTTGTGCAAAAACAACTGCACATCACCAAAATAACACCATACCCACTGTGAAGCATGGTGGTGGCAACATCATGCTTTAGGGCAGTTTTTCTTCAGCTGGAACAGGGGCCTTAGACAACGTTGAGGGAATTATGAACCGTTCCAAATACCAGTCACTATTGGCACAAAACCTTCAGTCTTCTGTTAGAAAACTGAACATGAAGAGGAACTTCATCTTTTAGCATGACAACGACCTACATACATCCAAATCAACAAAGGAATGGCCGAGCCAGAAGAAGATTAACGTTTTGGAATGGCCCAGCCAGAGCCCAGACCTGAATCCCATTGAAAATCTGTGGGGTGATCTGAAGAGGGCTGTGCTCAGGAGATGCCCTCGCAATCTGACAGATTTGGAGTGTTTTTGCAAAGAAGAGCGGGCAAATATTGCCAAGTCAAGATGTGCCATGCTGATAGGCTCATCTCCAAAAAGACAGAGTGCTGTAATAAAGTCAAAAGGGGCTTCAACAAAGTATTCGTTTAAGGGTGTGCACATTTATGCAACCATATTATTTTTGTTTTTTATTTTTACTTCCCTCCACCTAAAAGATCTCAGTTTGTTGTTTAACTAAGTTGTACAGTTTAGGTCACATTAATGGTGGAAGAACTTCTGAAATTATCTCTTTTTGTCTCACTCTTTTTTTTTTTTACTTTACAGAAACTTGACATTTTAACAGGGGTGTGTAGACTTTTTATATCCACTGAATGTTATGAGAATGTAACAGAATGAGCAAGTATATGGGAACAACCAAAACTCTAAGGTGGACAGGTACAGAGCTAGGAATTATAGCAGGGAGATCTTACTGTTGGAGCATCCAAGACATACAGTATCTCACAAAATTGAGTACACCCCTCACATTTTTGTATAACTTTTCATGTGACAACACTGAAGAAATGACACCTTGCTACAATGTAAAGTAGTGAGTGTACAGCTTGTATAACAGTGTAAATTTGCTGTCCCCTCAAAATAACTCAACACACAGCCATTAATGTCTAAACCACTGGCAACAAAAGTGAGTACACCCCTAAGTGACAATGTCAAAATTGGTCCAAAAGTGTCAATATTTTGTGTGGCCACCATTATTTTCCAGCACTGCCTTAACCCTCTTGGGCAGGGAGTTCACCAGAGCTTCACAGGTTGCCACTGGAGTCCTCTTCCACTCCTCCATGACGACATCACGGAGCTGGGGGATTTTAGAGACCTTGCGCTCCTCCACCTTCTGTCTGAGGATGCCCCACATATGCTCAATAGGGTTTAGGTCTGGAGACATGCTTGGCCAGTCCATCACCTTTACCCTCAGCTTCTTTAGCAAGGCAGTGGTTGTCTTGGAGGTGTGTTTGGGGTCATTATCATGCTGGAATACTGCCCTTCAGCCCAGTCTCTGAAGGGAGGGGATCATGCTCTGCTTCAGTATGTCACAGTACATGTTGGCATTCATGGTTCCCTCAATGAACTGTATCTCCCCAGTGCCGGCAGCACTCATGCAGCCCCAGACCATGACACTCCCACCACCATGCTTGACTGTAGGCAAGACACACTTGTCTTTGTACTCCTCACCTGCTTGCCGCCACACACGCCTGACACCATCTGAACCAAATAAGTTTATCTTGGTCTCATCAAACCACAGGAGATGGTTCCAGTAATCCATGTCCTTAGTCTCCCAGTCTTCTGCAAACTGTTTGCGGGCTTTCTTGCGCATCATCTTTAGAAGAGGCTTCCTTCTGGGACAACAGCCACGCAGACCAATTTGATGCAGTGTGTGGCGTATGGTCTGAGCACTGACAGGCTGACCCCCCATCCCTTCAACCTCTGCAGCAATGCTGGCAGCACTCATACGTCTATTTCCCAAAGACAACCTCTGGATATGACGCTGAGCACGTGCCCTCAACTTCTTTGGTCGACCATGACGAGGCCTGTTCTGAGTGGAACCTGTCCTGTTAAACCGCTGTATGGTCTTGGCCACCGTGCTGCAGCTCAGTTTCAGGGTCTTGGCAATCTTCTTATAGCCTAGGCCATCTTTATGTAGAGCAACAATTTTATTTTTCAGACCTTCAGAGAGTTCTTTGCCATGAGGTGCCATGTTGAACTTCCAGTGACCAGTATGAGAGAGTGAGAGCGATAACACCAAATTTAACACACCTGCTCCCCATTCACACCTGAGACCTTGTAACACTAATGAGTCACATGACACCGGGGAGGGAAAATGGCTAATTGGGCCCAATTTGGACATTGTCACTTAGGGGTGTCTTCACTTTTGTTGTCAGCGGTTTAGACATTAATGGCTGTGTGTTGAGTTATTTTGAGGGGACAGCGAATGTACACTGTTATACAAGCTGTATACTCACTACTTTACATTGTAGCAAAGTGTCATTTCTTCAGTGTTGTCACATGAAAAAATAGAATAAAATATTTACAAAGATGTTAGGGGTAAAAGGAGTCATGGGCTAAGTCAGCCCACCATCCTCTACTCATAACAAAGACATCCGTTTTGGGTGGGGCTGACCCTTTAAAAACATTTTATAAGTTTACTCTTGCACTTTTTTTTGTATACAGTACAGAAAACTGTAATAGCTATGCCAGTCTTCAATGTCGTACTTCCCCCCTATGAATTTCTCTCATGGCCCGTGAAAAACAAAATTTAGAAAACGTCTGTAGGAGTTTGAAGAATGGTCCTTTGTGTGTCTTGGTAAAGAGTCCATTGGTCAGTATGGAGCAATACTGTGTGATCTCCCAGCTTTCTCTTGTTTTATGAAAATGAATCCATTATTTGTTCATAACCCCGAAGCTTATTCCCTGGGAAGTGAAGAGCGCACTTCTCTCTCTAACCCCTGAAGATGATACAGCTAAAATACTTACAACAAAGCCGTAAAAGCCACACCAACAAATACTGAGAAGGAAAACGGGGGGGAGCCGCAAGGCCATCGGGGCTACGCAAAGTCATTTTGGAGATTTTCAGCATTTAACTTCAATATGTTTCTGTACTGGAAAAAGCGGGGAGCTTACGAACTTGAAACGCTCCCTACGTCGCTGACGGAGCTGGGATACAGCGCGGTGGAGAGATTTTCCTGGAGTTCATCCCTCGATATTATTGAGGATCTTGCTGGTAGGTTATTGCGATATGTTGATCTGCTCAGTTTAAAGGGTTTTTAAAGAGACATTGTCGTCCGACCATTCAGAGTGGCTGTGTCTACTGAAAGCCAACTCCCATGCAGCAAAGTATACTCTCCTATCTACGCTCCCTTGCTGTTTTCCCATTACAGGAGAAAGCCCTGGATGAGTTCTGGTGTCCAAGTATTTCTGGGTGGACGCTGTCATGGCTCCTTCCCTCACTTAGCAATATTCAGGCCTAGTAATTGGTTGCTCAAGCCCAAGCACTGTCTTATAGGGAAAGTCAGGGGTGTACCTACAGGGGTTGCAATTGCAACCGGGCCCCATGCTCCTGTGCGGCTCCCCTGTACACCTGGATAGCTGTAGCTGTAGGAGGAAAATGGAGGAGATTGGTTCCTCTGTATGCTGCCCCCGCCACTCCTCCTATCCAGTTCACTTGTGTTCTGCTGTCTCTGGGCCCCTGTGTGCTCCCTTGGCCCCCCCCCTCCCCCCACCCACCACCACCACTGTGCTCCCTTCCCTCTCCTGCCAGCTGCTGCAGGGGATGTGTCACAATAGAGAACCAGGAAGGGTCGGTAAATATGTAATTTACCAGCTCCTTCCTTTTCTGAATGGACAGAGTCATAGTCAGTCACATTGTAAAAAAATAAAATAAAATGATAAAAAATAATACAATTAAAATACTAAAAAATAAAAAAGACTGACACCAATGGGTGAACTTCCAGGATCGCAAAGGTCACACTTGCAACCGGGCCCTGGCATTCCACCATCGTGGGGGGAGGGGGGCCCAAGATGGCAGGAAGGGGGCCCACTGCAGAACTTGTGAAAGAGTACCACTGCAGGACCGTAATAAAGGGCCCCGCAATGAGAGTAAAGGGCCCCCAGATCAGTGGGAAGAGTCCCATGCTTGAAGGGAAGGGCCCCGTCCAGTGGTCCCGGGGGCCCTTCATGGTTTCTTGCACCGGGGCCCTAAAGGTTCTAGTTACTCCTCTTGGGAAAGTCACATGCTTCCCATCCTTAAATAAAAAACGCTCAGTAAAATTTTGGGAAAAAAATTTACATTTTGAAGAGAAATGTAAAAAAAAAAATACTTACTACCCCTAGCTTCCCATAAACTTGCTCCATTAAGGGTGACAGCCCTGGGCCCCCTGCAGGATCTATGTAGCTCAGGATCTCAAATCTCACGAGTAAATGCTCAAGTACTGTGTTAGTTAAGAATATGTAAATCTATAAAATGCTCATTGCTTGGCCACGGATTTACTTTAAAGAGATAGTTTTGTGTATTGTACTGAGCACATAAATTGTGTTGGTATTGCAGTGTTTTTCTTAAAGTATGTGCCATTCAAATTTATAAATGCTTGCTTATCCATATTTTTTTGTTATTGTGGAAGTCTGTTGTTTAGGGAGCTCAGTAGCTTAAGCGGAAATTTACATGAGTGACTCCTCCCACTCTGCCGGAGAAAACCTTGGATAAGCTCTGGTGTCGGAGATTTTCTGGGTGGAAGGTGTCATGGCTCCTTCCCTCACCTAACAATATTCAGGCCTTGTTATTGGCTGCTACAGCGCAGGCACTGTCATGTAGGGAAGGTCACATGCTCCCCACTCCTAATTAAAAAATACAGTGGGTACGGAAAGTATTCAGACCCCCTTAAATTTTTCACTCTTTGTTATATTGCAGCCATTTGCTAAAATCATTTAAGTTCATTCTTCTTCCTCATGAATGTACACATAGCACCCCATACTGACAGAAAAACACAGAATTGTTGACATTGTTGCAGATTTATTAAAAAAGAAAAACTGAAATATCACATGGTCCTAAGTATTCAGACCCTTTGCTCAGTATTTAGTAGAAGCCCCCTTTTGATCTAATACAGCCAGGAGTCTTTTTGGGAAAGATGCAACAAGTCTTTCACACCTGGATTTGGGGATCCTCTGCCATTCCTCCTTGCAGATCCTCTCCAGTTCTGTCAGGTTGGATGGTAAACGTTGGTGGACAGCCATTTCTAGGTCTCTCCAGAGATGCTCAATTGGGTTTAAGTCAGGGCTCTGGCTGGGCCATTCAAGAACAGTCACGGAGTTGTTGTGAAGCCACTCCTTCGTTATTTTAGCTGTGTGCTTAGGGTCATTGTCTTGTTGGAAGGTAAACCTTCGGCCCAGTCTGAGGTCCAGAGCACTCTGGAGAAGGTTTTTGTCCAGGATATCCCTGTACTTGGCCGCATTCATCTTTCCCTCGATTGCAACCAGTCGTCCTGTCCCTGCAACTGAAAAACACCCCCACAGCATGATGCTACCACCACCATGCTTCACTGTTGGGACTGTATTGGACAGGTGATGAACAGTGCCTGTTTTTCTCCACACATACCGCTTAGAATTAAGGCCAAAAAGTTCTATTTTGGTCTCATCAGACCAGAGAATCTTATTTCTCACCATCTTGGAGTCCTTCAGGTGTTTTTTTAGCAAACTTCATGTGTCTAACACTGAGGAGAGGCTTCCGTCGGGCCACTCTGCCATAAAGCCCCGACTGGTGGAGAGCTGCAGTGATGGTTGACTTTCTACAACTTTCTCCCATCTCCTGACTGCATCTCTGGAGCTCAGCCACAGTGATCTTTGGGTTCTTCTTTACCTCTCTCACCAAGGCTCTTCTCCCCCGATAGCTCAGTTTGGCCGGACGGCCAGCTCTAGGAAGGGTTCTGGTCGTCCCAAACGTCTTCCATTTGAGGATTATGGAGGCCACTGTGCTCTTAGGAACCTTAAGTGCAGCAGAAATCTTTTTGTAACCTTGGCCAGATCTGTGCCTTGCCACAATTCTGTCTCTGAGCTCTTCAGGCAGTTCCTTTGACCTCATGATTCTCATTTGCTCTGACATGCATTGTGATCTGGAAGGTCTTATATAGACAGGTGTGTGGCTTTCCTAATCAAGTCCAATCAGTATAATCAAACACAGCTGGACTCAAATGAAGGTGTAGAACCATCTCAAGGATGATCAGAAGAAATGGAAAGCACCTGAGTTAAATATATGAGTGTCACAGCAAAGGGTCTGAATACTTAGGACCATGTGATATTTCAGTTTTTCTTTTTTAATAAATCTGCAACAATGTCAACAATTCTGTGTTTTTCTGTCAGTATGGGGTGCTATGTGTACGTTCATGAGGAAGAAGAATGAACTTAAATGATTTTAGAAAATGGCTGCAATATAACAAAGAGTGAAAAATTTAAGGGGGTCTGAATACTTTCCGTACCCACTGTATGCTTGGTAAAAGCTGAGAAAAAATGCAAAATAAATACTTCTACCCCAGCTTCCTGTAAACTTGCTCTGACATCCTTGGGCCTCACTGCAGAATCCTACTGAAACTCAGAGGAATATGCTCAAGTACTGTGCTTGTCAAGAATATGTAAATCTATGAATGCTCATTGCCTGGCCACAGGTCCACTTTTAAGGGAAGTTTTTGTGTATTCTAGTAAGCACATCATTTGTGTTGGTAAATGCTTGCTGTTCCATATTTTGTTATTGTAAAAGACTGTTGTTTAGAGAGCTCAGTAGCTCAAGCAGAAATTTACACATGAGTGACTCCTTCCACTCTGCAAGAAAAAACCATGGATAAGCTTCTGGTGTCAGAGCTTTTCTGGGTGGACAGTGTCACGGCTCCATCCCTAACTTAACAATATTCAGATCTAGTGACTGGCTGCTCAAGGCCAATCACTGTCCTATGGGGAAGGTCACATGCTCCCAAACACTTGTAAACCCTTACTCCATTATAGCAAAGGTGAGTGTGGCCACATGCACATAGGCAGTTTGGCCCATACAGCAAAAAAAAAAAAAAAAAAAATGGGTGTTTTACCCAATTGCCGACCGTCATATAGTAAAATGACGGCCACAAAGTGGTTGCCCTATCCCGGCTGGGTGTCATATGACATCCAGCAGGATAGGCTGGATAGGCGCAGAGTGGAGAACGGTGGTGCGGTGTCACTTTGACACACCGCATCTCCAATCCCGGTAAAGAGCCTGTGGCGTAGGCTCTTTACCATGTGATCAGCTGTGTCCAATCACAGCTGGTCACATAGTAAATATGAAGTGCCGTTGATCGGGGATAGGGGAGAGCCGGTTGGCGGCTCTTTTGATGGGGGGGGGGGGTCTGTGCTGGTAATCAGAGCATTGATTACCAGTGCAGACCCTTGGGGGGTGCCACTAGAGCCACCAGGGATTGCCCACCCATGGCCACCGGGGATGCCCACCCATGCCACCAGGGATGCCAATCAGTGCTCAGGGAGCCTGTTAGTGCCCTCCTCATCAGTGCTGCCCATCATTGCCATCTATCAGTGCCACCCACCAGTGCCCATCATTGCTATCTATCAGTGCTGCCCACCAGTGCCCATCAGTGCCGCCTATCAGTGCCCATCAGTGCCGCCTATCAGTGCCCATCAATGCTGCATATCAGTGCTACCTATCAGTGCCCATCAGTGCGGCATATCAGTGCCATCTATCAGTACCCATCAGTGCTGCATATTAATGTCTCTTAATCAGTGCCACCCCATCAGTGCTTCCTCATCATAGTCATCATTAATCTGTGCCTGCCAGTGCGGCCTTATCAGTGCAGGAAAAAAAACTATTTATTTACAAAATTTTATAACATAAACAAAAAAAATGTGTTATTTTTTTTTTTTTAACTTTTCGGTCTTTTTTTATTTGTTTAGCAAAAAAGAAAAAAAACTAGCAGTGATCACATACCACATAAAAAAAGCTCTATTTGTGGGGAAAAAAATACACAGATTTGGTTTAGGTACAGTGTTTCATGAGCGCGCAATTGTCATTCAAAATGCAACAGCGCTAAAAGGTTAAAATTGGCCTGGGCAGGAAGGGGGTGAAAGTGCCCTGTATGGAAGTGGTTAAGGACTAAGGGAGGCATAGGTGCAGCATATATCAATGACAGGCTAAAACATGTGTCGGCTGGGGGCTGTTCTGAGTGGTACTCTTGTACAGGACCATATGAATACTGGGACATATGCCCTGAATGCTAACTGTCTGCATTCAGGACATGCAGATTCCCTGTACGCGATTCAAAGGGTGGTTATTAATTTCCTGGAGTGGCAAGTGTGGTACTCCAAGGCTCTGTCTTGCGACCAATTCTGTTTAATTTATTCATAAATGATATAGAGGTCGGTATAAATAGCTCAATCTCAGTTTTTTCAGATGAAACAAAAATAAGCAGGGCAATAAATTAACATCAGTATATAGAAATTTTAAATGAAGACCTGAATAAAATAATAGGGTGGGCAACTACATGGCAAATGAGGTTTAATGTGGAGAAATGTAAAGTAATGCACTTGGGGGCTAAAAACATAAACACAAACTACTCACTGGGGGGATCCTCTGGGGGAATCAAGGATGGAGAAAGATCCGGGTGTCCTAGTGGAAGACAGACTGAGCGATAGCATGCAATGTCAAGCCACAGCAGGCACATTTTAGCATGCATAAAAAAGGAATTTACACCAGATATAAAACAATCATCCTGCCACTTTATAAAGCTCTGGTCCGGCCACATATGGAGTATTCTGTCCAGCTCTGGTCACCAATCCTCAGAATCCTGATGTCAGTTGCATGCTGACGAAACACGTCGGGACGTGAGATCGGTATACGCTACTTCCGGCTTACGGAGCGCAGGTGGAACGCGGAAGCGGCGTCCCCTGGTTGGGTTTCATCGCTATGGAATACCGGCGCTATGTGGTCTACTTAATTGTAAGTTACTTGTATGCTTAATAAAATTGGAATTCAAATATACTACACTATGAGGATCCCTCCTTTGTCTCTCTTGTACCAATATCGCCTACTTCAGGGGCGGGGAACCTTTTTCTGCCAAGGGCCATTTGGATATTTATAAAATCATTAGGGGGCCCTACAAAATTATCAATTTAAACATTTAATTAACTCACACCTAATTGTGATGGCTGGAACTGCTGGTGAGGTGTGTGATGTTAGCTGGTATTGATGATGTTGCTACTTGCAACTGGTTTTCCAGGTTTACGACGGTCAGTCTAGAGCGCAGTCGACTCTTTGCTTTGGTAAGTTTTAAAAAGAACTGCTGGTGGGTCCTGCTGGCAGGTATTGCTGGCGAGTACTGCTGGTGGGTACTGCTGGCTGGTACAGCTGGCTGGTACTGCTGGTAGGTACAGCTAGCTGGTACTGCTGGTGGGTACTGCTGGCTGGTACTGCTGGTGGGTACTGCTGGCTGGTACAGCTAGCTGGTATTCCTGGTGGGAAATGCTGGCAAGGAGCAGCCCCGAAGATAGAGGCGATGCTTCCTGTATTTGTCACTTGTGGAGTGCATTTGATATCACTCTGCCTGGGACTCACTCAGACTGTCAGGACGGAGCCGGAAATATACAGGAAACATCGGCTCTGTTCTGAGAGCTCAGCTGAGAGACAAACTCAGAGGCATGGGGCCGGACCAAATGATTTTGGGGGCCGCATATGGCTCTCGGGCCGTAGGTTCCCCACCCCTGGTCTACTTGATTGTTGAGCCCTATATCCTGGTTCCTGAGGATTATCCATAAGAATATCCTCTTCCATTCCCTTGGCTTGATTTGACCGCCTGGTTAAGGGGTCAAATCATTCTGGTAAGCACCCAGCTACTCTCACTAGCCTGGGTGAAATTTCTGCAGGTGGTGGAGGATATACAAGATTTGTGTGAGCACGGGTGACCCAATTTAAGGAACTATATATGGATTGGGACTGCGTCCATACAAAATAGAGACTTTTATATACTTATTGATGTCACAAATGCACGTTTGTTGTTGTTTAATTCCTTTTGGAATATCAATTGTTTACTGTGGAATATTTATTGGGGCACAACCACTTTATGTACGTTTATTAGCTTGATTTATATGTGAGCGCGGTCTACACCCCATTGCATACCCAAAAAAAAAACCCCTTACTTTACCCCCAACTTCCCCCTAAACTTTGCTCCACCAAGGATGACTTACCTGGGCCTGACTGCAGGATCCTATGAAAGCTCAGGATCCCCAAATCTCACGAGAAGATGCTGAAACACTGTGCATGTTAAGAATATGTGAATCTATGAATGCTCATTGCCTGGTTACAGGTTCACTTTAAAGGGAAAGTTTTGTGTATTCTACTGAGCACATCATTTGTGTTGGTAATGCAGTGTTTTTCTGGATGTGCCATTCAAATTTATAAACGCTTGCTGTTTCATATTTTTTTTATTGTAAAAGTCCCTTGTTTAGGGAGCTCAATAGCTCAAGCAGAAATTTTTATAAACAAGTGACTCCTTTCGCTCTTTCCAGAAGGCTCCTTGTAAAGTTTCAAATAATCCTTAAAATAATTCCAGGCATTGTATATTTATATATAGTTACATTGGTCCAGATTGGATCGGGGTAACTACTGCATATCCCTTAAAGCGGAGTTCCAGCCTCAAATACCTTTTTTTAACAAAAAATACCCCCTATAATACGAATCCATCGCCCGTTACAGAACCGTTATTCTCATACTTACAAGGTGTACAGTATTGGATTTTAGTCAAAATCTTACTTTTAAAAACGCTGTCTGGGTGCGGCCATCTTGGATGTGGGCATCTGAAGCCGCAGTGTAATCTGCTGTGTCCTCCTTCCTGATTCCAGGGAGTGTTCTGGGAGTTCTTCCTGATTCCAGGGAGTGTTCTGGGAGTTCTTCCTGATTCCAGGGAGTGTTCTGGGAGTTCTTCCTGATTCTAGGGATTGTTCTAGGAGATCTTCCTGATTCCAGGGAGTGCTCTGGGAGTTCTCCCTGATTCCAGGGAGTGTTCTGGGAGTTCTTTCTGATTCCAGGGAGTGTTCTGGGAGTTCTTCCTGATTACAGGGAGTGTTCTGGGAGTTCTTCCTGATTCTAGGGAGTGTTCTGGGAGTTCTTCCTGATTCCAGGGAGTGTTCTGGGAGTTCTTCCTGATTACAGGGAGTGTTCTGGGAGTTCTTCCTGATTCTAGGGAGTGTTCTGGGAGTTCTTCCTGATTCCAGGGAGTCCTCTGGGAGTTCTTCCTGATTACAGGGAGTGTTCTGGGAGTTCTTCCTGATTCTAGGGATTGTTCTGGGAGTTCTTCCTGATTACAGGGAGTCCTCTGGGAGTTCTTCCTGATTACAGGGAGTGTTCTGGGAGTTCTTCCTGATTCCAGGGAGTGTTCTGGGAGTTCTTCCTGATTCTAGAGATTGTTCTGGGAGTTCTTCCTGATTACAGGGAGTGTTCTGGGAGTTCTTCCTGATTACAGGGAGAGTTCTGGGAGTTCTTCCTGATTACAGGGAGAGTTCTGGGAGTTCTTCCTGATTCCAGGGAGTGTTCTGGGAGTTCTTCCTGATTCCAGGGAGTGTTCTGGGAGTTCCTCCTGATTCCAGGGAGTGTTCTGGGAGTTCTTCCTGATTCTAGGGAGTGTTCTGGGAGTTCTTCCTGATTCCAGGGAGTGTTCTGGGAGTTCTTCCTGATTCCAGGGGAGCGTTCTGGGAGTTCTTCCTGATTCCAGGGAGAGTTCTGGGAGTTCTTCCTGATTCCAGGGAGTGTTCTGGGAGTTCTTCCTGATTCCAGCCTCCTGGGAGTGATGAAAAACAGCTCCCAGGATGCAATGCAAAGGCGGAAGTGATGTCGGTGGCCGTGGACACAGAGGGGGGAGAAGGAGGAAGTACAATCAAAAAATGCCCTGAAAATAAGGTAAGGGACCCCTGAAAAAAATTGAAAATGCCCAATTGTTGATTAGCATAGCGAGCACTCTAAGAATCACTAACGTTGCAAAATAGGCCGGAACTCCACTTTAAGTAGGTAAAGTAATTTCAGCATTGTTTCATTGTTGGGTTAACAGGCAGGCATGTATTGACCACAATGAAAACATTTTTTCTTATGTTCTTTTCGTTTTCTGCCAATCTCTGGACACTTTTAGCTAAAGGTGGGGAAGAAAGAGTATGGGAATGGTAAGAGGAGTCGCAAGGCTCTTTAGTTTTTTTTTTAACCAGTTGCCGACCGCCCCACACAGATTTGCTGTGCATATTCACGTAGTACTACGTGATTATGTGCACGAAGTCTCGGCGGCGCGTGTGATTAGACACAGCGGGAGTCAGGCAGCAGGAGGAGTGGCGGGGGTTGCCGCCGGCCTCCCGCGATCGTCAGAGAAACTGACAGAAGACCCGCCTGCTTATGTAAACAAAGCAGGCGGATCTTCTGTCACACAGGCAGGGGGAGAACAGGAGTTTCAGCTAAGCTACAACCCCCGATCTCTCTGTGCCTGTCACAGAGCCCTTCCCCCACACAGTCAGTAATCACATTTAGGCATAGATTAACCCCTTTGATCACCCCCAGTATTAACCCCTACCCTGCCATTGTCATTTATACAATAACAGTGCATATTATTTAGCACTGATTACTGTAGTAATGTCACTGGTCCCCAAAAAGTGTCAAAAATGTCAGTTAGGGGTCCGATCTGTTCGCCGCAATGTCGCAGTCCCGCTAAAAATAGCAGATCGCCGCCATTACTAGTAAAAAACAAAAAATAAATAAAAAAGTCCAAAAATGTATCCCGTAGTTTGTAAACGCTCTAACTTTTGCGCAAACCAATTAAAATACGCTTTTTGGGATTTTTTTTTTTTTACCAAAAATATGTAGCAGAATACAAATTGGCCTAAATTGATATAAAAAAAATTTACATTTTTTTTTATTGGGAATGTTTTATAGCAGAAAGTAAAAAATACTGTGTTTTTTTTTTTTTTTTTTTCAAAATTGTTGCTCTTTTTTTGTATATAGCGCAAAATCTAAAAACCGCAGAGGTGATACCACCAAAAGAAAGTGCTATTTGTGGAGAAAAAAGGACATCAATTGTATTTGGGTACAGCGCCACACGACCGCGCAATTTTTCGTTAAAGTAACACAGTGCCTAATGGCAAAAAATGGCCTGGTCATTAAGGGGGCAAATCCTTCCGGTCCAGAAGTGGTTAACAAATAGTTTTATTGTAAAATATGTATTTTACGAACTTGTTTGCAGCCTGTATTGGGTGAAGAAGCTCTGTAGATAGAGTAGACCGCATGCTTCCTCTGACAGCACGTTGTAGCAATATTTTTTACTAAATAACAAAAGAAATGGAGCTTGTAGAATAGGACTTGAATAAGAAATATATTTGGCTATGTAATATTCAAGATCAGAGAGTGTTATTAAGTAGCATGGGTTCAACTTAATCACATAAATCAAAAATAAATTTCCATGGTAGACACATGCCAGGGGGGGCCATGTGAGGAACTCTGGCCTGCTCTGCTGACTTGGCGGTGCCCAGTGGTGTCAAAGCCCAGGATGAAGAACGGTTTTGAAGCTCCCGTCCTGTCCTCCGGTATAAAGCTCCTTTCAGCTACTGTCAATATTTATTTTAATATATCAGATAAGATAAATCGTCTTCAAAGGCAGTCTGAGATTTAGCAGTAAGTCCATTCCTCAGCTCCACCAGAAGATGGATTTATTCGCCAAGATTTTACAGTTGGCAACATCTATGACATCCTGGACTGGTCTGGATCTTCAAAGAGGACCTGTCCAGAGAAGTATGTACCATTATGGCACTAGATCTGGGACAGCACAAAGCCTCATAATGTACACAGAGGTGTAACTAGAACCTTCATTCCCCGGTGCAAGAAACCATGAAGGGCCCCCCGGACCCCTTGCCGGGGCCCTTCAAGCCTGGGGCTCTTCCTGTTGATCCTGGAGCCCTTTACGTTAGTTGCGGGGCCCTTTATTATGGTCCCGCAGCCGGACCCTTTCACAAGTTCTGCAGTGGGCCCCCTTCCTGCCATCTTGGGGCCTCCCCACGGTGGTGAAATGCCAGGGCCTGGTTGCAAGTGTGACCTTTGCGATCCTGGAAGTTCACCCACTGGTGTCAGAAGTTTTTATTTTTTGGTATTTTAATTGTATTATTTTTTTATCATTTTATTTAATTTTTTTACAATGTCACTGAATTTGACTCTGTCCATTCAGAAAAGGAAGGAGCTGGTAAATTACATGATGCACAGTGGGGGCAGCACAGTAAGGGGGGGACCAGAGGAGCACACAGGGGCCCAGAGACAGCAGAACACAAGTGAATTGGATAGGAGGAGTGGTGGGGGCAGCATACAGAGGAACCAATCTCCTCCATTTTCCTCCTGCAGCTACAGGAGGGAAAATGAGGACAGTGAATTCTCTACATGCTGCCCCCGCTGCCCCTCCTATCCAGGTGTACAGGGGAGCCGCACAGGCCCCCTGGAGCATGGGGCCCGGTTGCAATTGCAACCCCTGTAGTTACGCCCCTGAATGTACACTCTGTAATATCTGTGTCCTGATTTTCCCCCTCTTGTGTTCATTATCTCTTCAACCTTTTCTGGAGATTTGTGACTAAATTTAGTAGAAGCAAAGGGAAGGACTGGGCCAGGGGGCAGGGGGAAATTGCCCCCCGGGCTACTCTGATGTCCTGTAAAAAGGCTGGATCGCTTCTGCCACAGACATGCCGAAAGGATTCCTGGTGGAGAGAAGTAAAAAGTCCCCACGGCTGACCTACTGAGTTAAAGACAAGGACAGAGCACAGGCCCCCTCCCCCCCCAGCATGGATGGTGTAAACTGTGTCTGAGCAGAGGCCAGTTCCATGCCCCACTGGAGACTCTCCTCCCCTCACCAGCCCAGACCGAGCTGTCCCAGCTCCCCCCAACCGCCCCCTGCTGGCCAGGTTGGGAACCCGGATTCGGCCGGTGAGTAGAGAGTACCTGGAGCAGGGCTTCAGCCTGGAATAGGGGTCAGGAGGAGGACGGGAAGAGGGAGAGTGGGAGGGGAGCCGAGTTGCTGCACCATGGGCCTCTGGTTTGTTCTTGCCCCCTGGGCTGAAAATTGCAAGTCTGCCTCTGGAATAGCAGGACAAGGAGGGGGGCAGGAGGTGCAGCCGCCCTTGATACAGTGCACTCATGCACGCTTCAGATCACTGGTGGGCAACTAATGAACCATGATCTCACTTTTACTGGACAATGAGGGGGGCAGGAGGTGCAGCCGCCCTGGATGAAATACCCTCATGCACTACATGCACACATACGTAGTGCACCCTTCATGGTAACTATGGGCAACGGGAGCACAGGAGGAAGGAACATGGGCACACCAGAGCATGCAGGAAAGAAAGCCCATCTACGTCATGTTTTAGCAATGGGGGAGATGTGTGCAGTTCTATATCTTCCCCCGGGGTGCTGGGCAAGCCGGCCCTGGCACTGGAGAGTAGGACTGTGGCATAGGTTTAACTCAGGAACTACTGAAAAAGACACTGTGACCTTGCCCATTTAAAGCAAATTGAAGGTCTGTGCAATGCAAACTGCCCAACCCACTAATGCTTACCTTGTAAGTGCTCCCCCACGGCTCCCTCTGCCTCCATCGCAAAGAAGAGCAGAGTTTCTCAATCTTTTTACCTTCGACAGGGCCAGATTAACGTAGGGGCTATTGGAGCTGCAGCTCCAGGCCCCTACCTTAATATAGGCCCCGGGTTGGCCATATTCACTGTTACCGCTCTTCTGTCACTTGTAAACACAGAAGTCTGGCTTCTATGCTCGCTTCCCCAGGCAGCTCCCTCTGAACCTCCCCACACAGCACGAAGGCCGGACAAGGAGAGACAGTTGCCGATGCATGGATGTGTTTATGGGCTTCAGAGACAGCATCCCATGTTGAATTAGGCATGCATGGCTGCACCCTTCCTCCTCTGGGTGCATGCCAAGGCACGGCCCTTAAGGCCCTTCAAAATCCTCAGCACCAAGCCCATGATGCTCTTAATCCGGCCCTGACCTTCGAGGAACCCTTGGCAAAAACTTTGAGATCTCAGGGGAATCCCTGAAATGATGTTCACGTCTACAGCTTCTGGGAGATTAGTGTGATCAGCGAACTGTAGATATAACAACTATTTTTAGAAATAGCTTTAAAAATTAGAATATTAAGACGTATGCATTTAAGATTTGCTTGTATCTTTATGCACAGATGTTCCATTCCGGGTCGAACTTGAGATAAGCAGTGTACAGGGAGCAGCTAGGCAGAGCACAGGGGAAAGCATGGCAAAGTATAGGAGTCAGCATGTCAGAGCACAAATGGATCAGCAGGGTGTAATGTTCTGGTACCTTTGGTACCCTTATTCCACTTTCCAATTCCGTGTATGCGTCCCACCATTCTCTTCTGGTAGGTGTGCATACACCTTTAAGACCGATGCTGTCATCACTGAGCGCTGCAGAGCGGCTATTTCAACCGCCGGCGTTCTCACTCACATCGTTCGTTCAACCTGCCGTGAAGCTCATATGCTTACAAGCGTACCTCGCTGTCGGAAACCTCGCTGCTGATCCCTGTATCCCGCTACCGGATCACTTGCTCATACCGAACCACTCTACTACTGCTTGCTATTAGTGATAAGTACCCCGCAGGGGAATCCTCCATAACCTTCCTACCAAGCTTACACTATTTAGCTCTGCATACTAAGGACTATTACTATCATCTGCACTATTTAGATTGCTAGCTCTTGAGCCTACTAACATCTATCCTTGCACTGGGTTAGTCTCTCTTGTATGTCATCTGCTATCCTACCACCTACTACCATACATGATTGCTAACCTATCTGCATCCCACCTGCTACCATCTATACTCTCATGAACATTCCTCTCAAGTGTTTGTCTCCTGTTGTCTCCATTCAAACCTGTCTCTCTAGCTCATCATCACTATACTGCAATATACATATATCACTCTAGGAACATCTTATTGAGTGTGTATATTTGTATGCTGAATCAGACAGACCACTGTGATGAGTCTTGGGAGTTGGGATTGGTATTTCAACGTATCTCTGCATGACTACTGAGTGGAGTTTTTCTGCAGCTGCAAATCCATCTTGTTCAAAAAACGCAGGAGCGTTACACAGGGCAGAGTACAGGAGGTCAGCAGGGCAGAGCACAGGAGGTCAGGAGGGCACAATACTGGGGAGGGGAGTAATCAGGGCAAACTACTTGGGGACAGCAGGACACATTACAGGTCGGGCACACCACATGGGGGGATAACAGGACACATTATGCGGAACAGCAGGAAACATTACATGGGGCAGCAGGGCACATTACAGGGGGGTATGAGGGCACAATATAGGGCACAGCAGAGCACATTACGGGGGGGGGCAGCTGGGCATATTATGGGGAACAGTTGGGAACATTGCAGGGGGGGCACATTATGGGGCACAGCAGGGCATATTACATGAGAGCACATTATGGGGCACAGCAGAACACATTACAGTGGGGGGCAGCAGGGCACATTAGAGGATGGCAGCAAGGCCAGCATGGCATAATAAATGGGGGCAAGAAGGCACATCAGGGCATATACCATGATGGTAAGAAGGCACATTATGGGGCACAGCAGGGCATATTACATGGGGGTAGAAGGGCACATTATGGGGCACACAGCAAAACAAAGAGCGCAGGGCACATTAAGGGGCACACAGTAGAACACATGGCACACAGCAGTTTCCTTCACATGCAGAGTAGCCCAGGAAGCGGCTGTAATTAGACCTCTCTTGGCGTGCTGCTCCCCGCCGGCTCCTCCTCTCTTCGGCCCCGCCGGCCCCTCCTCTCTTCTTGTGCACCCCAGGTGATGTCACATACAAGCACCTGTGGTGGACGGGAGGGAAAAAGGGTCGGCGGAGAGCAGCGGGCCTCAAGAGGTCTAATTACAGCCGCTTCGCAAGCTACTCTGCATGTGTCGGTTGAACATGGACCCAATCTACCCATTACCTGCCTATGATTGACTTGTGGACCGCTCCAGAACCCCTGGGGATTTCTCATGGAACCTTAAGGTTTCATGGAGCCCCAGTCGAGAAACCCTTGTTCTAGAGTAGTAAAGTCCTAGCTGAATACTTATATTGCCAAATAAGGTATATCAGCTGGCTTTAAAGGACTCAGCAGACAGAAGGAATATCTGTGGTAATGTAAAGGAGACAAAAGAAGGCTTATAAGGGCAGCAGATTAAATAGTTTATTAGTAAAAAATGCAAACAAGCTACTTACATAAGTTGGGAATAAAAGCACATATCAAGCTTCAAAGGGTGGAAAAGGTGTGGCTACGCGTTTCGAGGTGGCAATGCTTCTTTCTCAAGCCTGTCATCAGGCTTGACAAAAAGGTGTTGCTGCCTCAAATCATGTAATCGCGCCCCCTCATCAGCAAAGTTCCAATGCTGTCGGACTGGCTCCTGAGCTGATGTATCCTCTGGTTTGTAGCTTGTATATCTTTTAACACTGGCGGTATTAGAAGATACTTGTGTACTTGTCTCAGTCCAGAGCACTAAGTGTAATTTCTGTCTGCTGCCTCCTTCCTCTGCTATCAGCATGAGTCACTTCTGACAAGTTTTCCAGACACCAAGAGATAAATAGTGACAGGGGGGAGGGATCTCCAGCTGAATGACAGCCACAGCTCTGTTTCTGTGTGCTGTATGAAGGGGGGTGTGCCCCTTCCCTCCAATCAGCTCTCAGAGCTCTTCTCACCGAGCTCTGCAGAGTGTAACTTCAGCTCTCTGCCCCCTTTTTTTTGGAAATGCTCAGACAAGGCAAAACTTTTTTTCTTTTATTTTTGGATGGTGTAGGGAATACTAAAAAACTTCTGAAAATGTTAAAAAATTTTGGTTTTTACATTTTTTTTGGGGAATTTCATATAAAAAAATGTGAAAAATATTGTTATGTTTTTGCAAAATTGACGCTGTTTTTTTGTTTATAGCGCATGATCAAAAAAATTGCACAGGCGATCAAATACCACCAAAAGAAAGCTCTGTTTGTGGGAAAAAAAAGGACATAAATTTTATTTGGGTACAGTGTCGCACGACCGCGCAATTGTCCGCTAAAATAGCGCAGTGCCGAAGCGCAAAAAATGGCCTGGTCATTAAGGGGGCAAATCCTTCCGGTCCAGAAGTGGTTAAACATGGGTGGAACTCCGCTTTAACAAAAAGAAAAAAGAGACTTTAGTATCTCCTTAACTAGTTATTGATAATATTGCTGATTTTAGTCCACCGAATGCTGAATGTTGGTTTATAATACAAAAAAAAAATCTATGCTTTGTAAACGTACAGTCGCAGTAATTGTTGCGTCAATGAAAGCATTTGTGCGGTCTCCTTCCTCTGCCCCCGCTTCGGTCCATTGTCTTGGTTGGCTCCCATGAAAGCCGGTCTTGTCTGCTTGAAGCATTATTCATGAAAGGGCAGAAAAATGAAAATGTATCACGTCTGCGGCCATTAATAACCAGCCGCAGTCATGTGAGGTCCCTTTGTACCGCGGCTGGGTACAGTCGGATATTGTCTGCATTGCAAATGGATGCACCCTGTAGGAAGAGGGGCTTCTCAATATGCGCATTGCTGGGGAAGAATAAGCCGAGCCCTGCTGGGGCCCAACGGCGAAACAACTCCAAAGACAAAAAGAAACAGCCCTGAAAATATTTGGTTACAATGTTCGCTTGCTGAAATTATAACAATAATTTGACATAAGCTGAAAATGTATAGAAAAAATTTGTTTGTTTTTTTTTGTTTTCTGGATGGGAAGAGTTTAACCACTTTACCACTAGAGGATTTTGCTGTCTTACGTCTGGGCCACTTTTTGCAATTCGGCGCTGTGCGACTTTAACTGACAATTGCGCGGTCGTGCGACACTGTACCCAAACGAAATTTACGTCCTTTTTTTCCCATAAACAGAGCTTTCTTTAGGTGGTATTTGATCACCTGTGCGATTTTTACTTTTTGCGCTATAAACAAAAAAAGAGCGTAAATTTTGAAAAAATAACAATATTTTTCACATTTTTTATATGAAATTCCCCCCCAAAAAAATGTAAAAATCAAAATTTTTTTAAATTTTTGGTCAATTTGTTTTCTGCTACATATGTTTGGTAAAAAAAATCACAATAAACGTATTTTAAATGGTTTGCGCAAAAGTTATTGCGTTTACTAACTAAGGGAAAGATTTCTCTCATTTTTGGTGTTTTTTTTTTTAACGAGTAATGGCGGCGATCTGCGAATTTTTGCAGGACTGTGACATTGCGGGGGACAGATCAGACCCTTGACTGACATTTTTGACACTTTTGGGGGTACCAGTGACATTACTGCAGTAATCAGTGCTATACATATGCACTGTTACTGTAAAAATGACACTGGCAGGGAAGGGGTTAATTTTATTGGAGAGGGAGGGGTTAATGTATGCCTGGTGCTTACTGATGTGTGTGGGGGGAGGTGACTGTGTGACACAAGGACAGATCCAGGGTTCAGCCAAGCTGAACCCTGCAATCTGACCCTGCCCGTCACTTAGAAGATCCGCCCGCTCTGTTTACACAAGGAGGCGGATCTCCACACTAGATTCCCCAACGATCGGGGAAGAGCAGCGGCGATCGCCGCTGCTCCTCCCCTGGCCGGACTCCCGCTGGGACTGAATACAGCGGGAGGGAGCCTCCGGCGGCGCGCGCGCGCCGCCGAGAAGGGGAGTGTCTGTCGACGTAGGTCTACGTCACCAGACGATATCGAACCACTTTGCCGCAGTAGTGCTCGAGTGAGCAGACGGCAAGTGGTTAATCCTTTGGCTGCAGTTTTTTTAAAATTTGCATGCTTTAAAGTGGTTGTATCCCCAAAAAAGAAAAAAAACAACCTACAGGACAATGGCATAATGTGCTAGTATGCATCGCACACTACTAGCACATTATGAAATACTTACCTTAGCACGAAGCCCCCATACGGTCGCCCGGACGCCGCTGAGGTCTCTTCCAGGTTCGGCGGCTCCGGCGCTGTGAGTACTCGGAGCCGCGATGACGTCACTCCTGCGCATGCGTGCGGGAGTTCACCTTCCGGCAAAGGAGCCAGAAAGGAGATCTGAAGGTCAAGCAAGGTACGCCGGACCTTCAGAGCGCATGCGCCACTGGTGTCAGCAGCTACATGCACAGTTTAGGAGATTTTAATTTTAACTATAGGTAAGCCTTATTATTATAGGCTTACCCGTAGGTAAAAAATTAAAAAGTGGAGAATATTACCTCTTTAACCACTTGCCTACTGGGCGCTTTCACCCCCTTCCTGCCCAGGCCAATTTTGAGCATTCAGCGCTTTCACACTTTGAATGACAATTGCGCAGTCATGCAACTCTGTCCCCAAACAAAATTTTGTTCATCTTTTTCACACAAATAGAGCTTTCTTTTGGTTGTATGTAATCAGCACTGTGGTTTTTATTTTTTCCAAACAAAAAAAGACCGAAAAGTTTTGAAAAAAAAAAACAAAAAACAATTTTCATAGTTTGTTGTAAAATTTTGCAAACAGGTAACTTTTCTCCTTCATTAACCACTTGCTGACTGCCCCGCACAGATTTACTGCGACAGGGTGGCTCAGCTGTGCATAATCACGTAGATCTACGTGATTATGTGCACACGGTCTCGGCAGCGCAAGCGCACCGCCGAAGCTGCGCTCCCGCTGTGATTAGACACAGCGGGAGCCAGACCGCGGAAGGAGCGGGCTCAATCGCTGCCGGCCTCCCGCGATCTTCACAGAAACTGACAGGAGAGCCGTCTGCCTATGTAAACAAAGCAGGCGGCTCTTCCACACAGGCACAGTGAGATCGTGTGTCTGAGCTAAGCTAAATCACCGATTTCTGTGTGCCTGTCACAGAGCCCCCCCACCCCCCACAGTTAGAAAGCACATTTAGGCTTACATTTAACCCTTGGATCACCCCCAGTATTAACCCCTTCCCTGCCAGTGCCATTTATACAGTAACCGTGCATATTATTTAGCACTGATCACTGTATTATTGTCACTGGTCCCCAAAAAGTGTCAAAAATGTCAGTTAGGGGTCCAATCTGTTCGCCGCAATGTCGCAGTCCCGCTAAAAATCGCAGATCGCCGCCATTACTAGTAAAAAGAAACAAAAAAAAAAAGTCCAAAAATCTATCCCATAGTTTGTAAATGCTACAACTTTTGCGCAAACTAATTAAAATAAGATTTTTGGGATTTTTTTTTTTACCAAAAATATGTAGCAGAATACAAATTGGCCTAAACTGATAAAAAAAAGTTTTTTTTATTTTTTTATTGGGAATTTTTTATAGCAGAAAGTAAAAAATATTGTGTTGTTTTCAAAATTGTCGCTAATTTTTTTGTTTATAGCGCAAAAATAAAATCCGCAGAGGTGATCAAATACCACCAAAAGAAAGCTCTATTTGTGGGGAAAAAAAAGACATCAATTTTATTTGAGTACAGCGTCGCATGACTGCACAATTGTCAGTTAATGTAACACAGTGCCGTTTCGCAAAATTGGCCTGGTCATTAAGGGAGTAAAATATTCCAGTCCAGAAGTGGTTAATTATATTCCTGTATAGAGTTTCCTTTGCATACGATAATGTGATCAGGCTCACCTGATCTGGTGTACTATAAATTCTGTGTGAGTTTTCAATAAATAGTTCCAGTTCTCATACAAGCTATTGTCGGCTATTCTTGTATGCTCAGCTATAATATCTGGTTCCTGGGCCCAGACTAGAGGAAGCTGTATACTGATGGAAGCACCCAAGCTGGGTTCTGGATGGTTCCGTCACAGTCCACCATCCGCCAATATGGCACGAGTAGCACTTTAGCCCTTTATAGTGGCATGGCCATGTAAAAGGGGTGTCATCACACCTTGCGTGACTCGGGTGTACCATGGGATGATATCACTCGAGTGAGGGCATGTCGGGAGGTTTTGCCAGGTTCCGCTCCCCACCCCACAGGTAAGCGACAGAGCCTATGCCCCTTTTGTTGGCATTAACTTCCGCCTTGCAGCAGAACTTATGTCACATGCTGGCCTTGCTGTAAAAGTGACGTCAAACGCTGGCCTTGCTGCAGAAGCGATGTTACACACCGGCCTTGCTGCAGAAGAGACATCACACACCGGCCTAGCTGCAGACACAACGTGCTATGCCAGCCTTGCTGAAGAAGCAATGTTACACGCCGGCCTTGCTGAAGAAGCGATGTTACACGCCGGCCTTGCTGCAGAAGCAATGTTACACGCCGGCCTTGCTGCAGAAGCAATGTTACACGCTGGCCTTGCTGCAGAAGAGATGTTACATGCTGGCCTTGCTGCAGAAGCGATGTTACACGCTGGTCTTGCTGCAGAAGCGATGTTACACGCTGGCCTTGCTGCAGAAGAGATGTTACATGCTGGCCTTGCTGCAGAAGCGATGTTACACGCTGGCCTTGCTGCAGAAGCGATGTTACACGCTGGCCTTGCTGCAGAAGCGATGTTACACGCTGGCCTTGCTGCAGAAGCGATGTTACACGCTGGCCTTGCTGAAGAAGCGATGTTACACGCTGGCCTTGCTGCAGAAGCGATGTTACATGCTGGCCTTGCTGCAGAAGAGATGTTACATGCTGGCCTTGCTGCAGAAGCGATGTTACACGCTGGCCTTGCTGCAGAAGCGATGTTACACGCTGGCCTTGCTGAAGAAGCGATGTTACACGCCGGCCTTGCTGCAGAAGCAATGTTACACGCTGGCCTTGCTGCAGAAGCGATGTTACACGCCGGCCTTGCTGCAGAAGCGATGTTACACGCTGGCCTTGCTGCAGAAGCGATGTTACATGCTGGCCTTGCTGCAGAAGCGATGTTACACGCTGGCCTTGTTGCAAAAGAGACGTCACACACCGACCTAGCTGAGGACACAACGTCCTATGCCAGCCTTGCTGCAGTAGCAACGTCAAACGTTGGCCTTGCTGCAGAAGCGATGTCACAGCCTGCCTTGCTGCAGAAGTGACGTTACACGCCCGTCTTGTTGCAGAAACAATGTCACATGATGGCCTTGCTGCAGAAGTGATGTCACATGCCCGCCATGATGCAAAAGTGACATCACACGCCGGCCTTGCTGCAGAAGTGATGTCACACGCCCGCCTTGATGCAAAAGTGACGTCACACGCCGGCCTTGCTGCAGAAGTGACGTCACAGCCTGCCTGCCTTGCTGCTAAAGTGACGTCACACACCAGCCTTGCTGCAGAAGTGATGTCACATGCCCGCCTGCCTTGCTGCAAAAGCGACGTCACACGCCAGGCTTGCTGCAGAAGTCACATCACACGCTAGGGGCTTCAGCCCTCTGCAACAGTCCCAGTTTCTCATGTGGCTCCTTTGGAAAATGAATTGCCCACCTTTGCCCTAGAGCAGGTTTGTCAAACTGGCGGCCCTCCAGCTGTTGCAGAACTACAATTCACATCATGCCTTTGCCTATGAGAGTCATGCTTGTAACTGTCAGCTTTGCAATGCCTCATGGGGCTTGTAGTTTCCTCAACAGCTGGAGAGTCGCCGGTTTGACACCTGTGCCCTAGAGGGAGCAATACTGTATGAAAAGTCAATGATGTAAATTTAAGGTATACACAAATTGACTTGTAAATCAATCATTTAGTAACTAATTACTGATTTTGGGGGACTTGGTATGCATCATAATTTGCACATGACCTTTTCTCAAAGAATCCCTGGCCTTTCTCGTCTCATACCTCTCGGCCTGTTATTCATTCTGATCCAATATAAAAAGCTTTGCATCCAATAACGTCCAAAGCTCGCTCATGCCTCGCCATCTTAAAAGATTTTCTAGCCAATAACGGTTTGATAACCTTAGTTGAAAGCTCAGAATCCCAGCCACCCTGATCTTTGACTCTACGCCCTCCTTCCAATCCCAAGCCCCAGCTCCGGGGATGCCAAATCTTTTCCCGACACGCCTTACGCTCTGAAACAATATTACAACAAGTAAATCTGGGCTCATGGACGGTTATTCCCTCCTGGATCTCCGCTGGATTTTTCTCTTTTTATCTGTGTGACACAGTATTACTAAAACATCAAAAGGATTGCTGGGAGACCTTGTTCTGTTTCATCCTAAATTCCCTGCGCACATTCTTGCTTAGAATCATTCGGAGATGAAAGCCGGCTGCTAAATTAAATTCCTGGTAATTACATTTCACTTTTTATTATTTGGGCCTGCCGCGTCTTGACGGGTCGGAGACAAACAAATTTTAGCGCTAACCATTGCGGCAGAGATGTTTCAGTTAGACCAGCCTTTCTCAAACTTTTCAACAGAGAGGAACCCTTGAAATAACTTTCCAGGCTCAGGAAAAACCTGCTAAATATGACTATAGCTACAACTCATGATACATTGGTGCAATGATCTCCAAACTGTGGCCCAGGGGCTGGATGTGGCCCTTTTCTTGCCTTTATCTGGCCCTTGGGGCACTATTCCTCCCACTGACACCAACAATGAGGCACTATTCCTCCCACTGACATCAACGTTGTGTCATTATTCCTCCCACTGACACCAACGATGAGACACTATTCTTCCCACTGACCTCTGATGTGATGGGGAACTTGTGATGTGGGGGGGGGGGGGCTCTGATGTGATGGGGAGACTCTGATGTGATAAGGGCTTCTGATGTGATGGGGGAAGCCTCTGGTGTGATAGGAAGTTCCGATATGATGAAGGGACCTCTGATAGAGGGGGACTTCTAATGTGATGGAGGGGGCCTCTGATGTGATGGGGGGACCTCTGATGGGATGGGGGGACCTCTGATGTGATGGGGGGCACGGATGTGAAAGGGGGGGGCTCTGATGTGATGTGGGGCCCTCTGATGTGATGGAGGATCTCTGATGTAAAGGGGACCTCTGATATGATGGGGGGGGGGGGGCTCTGATGTGATGGAGGACCACTGATTTGATAAAGGGGGCCTCTGATGTGATGGGGGATCTCTGATGTGATGGATGGGGGCCTCTGATGTGATGGAGGGGACTTTGATATGATGGGGGGGACCTCTGATGTGATGGAAGACCTCTGATATCATAGAGGGGGGGCTCTGATGTGATAGGGAACCTTTGATGTGATGGGGGGCCTCTGATGTGATGGAGGGGCTTCTGATGTGATGGGAGAACTCTGATGTTATCGGGTTCCTCTGATGTATTCGGGGGGGGGGACTTCTGATGTGATACAGGGGACTTTGATGTGATGGGGGACCTCTGATTTGATAGGGGGGGTCCTCTAATGTGACAGGGGGACCTCTGATGTGAAGGAGGGACCTCTGATGTAATAGAGGGGCCTCTGATGTGATAGGGGGACCTCTGATATGATGGGGGGGGGGTCCTCTAATGTGATGGGGACCTCTGATATGATGGGGGGACCACTGATGTGATGGAAAGGACTCTGATGTGATGGGGGGGACCTCTGATGTGATGGGGGGACCTCTGATGTGATGGGGGACCTCTGATGTAATAGAGGGGGGCCTTGGCTGTGATGGGGGATGTTTGAAGTGATAGAAGGTTCTGATGGGATGGAGGGGGGACCTTTCATGTGATGGAGGGACCTCTGATATGATGGGGAGCTGTGATGTAATAAAGGGACCTCTGATGCGATGAAGGGGGACCTCTGATGTGATGGGGGGGCTCTGATGTGATGGGGGACATCTCATGTAAAGTTAATTTCCCCAAGTTGGTTGTGTGTATCATCCCAGGCTCAGATTTCCCATTGATAAATAACATTATTTTTACATTATAGATTGGGGGACCTCAGGGTTTTTCATACTCTTAAAGAGCGCTGTGACTGGAAAAAGGTTGAGGAGCACTCCTGTAGAGTGTAGATATATAAAACTCATGTTTATATGGATTTTCAGTTATTGACCATTGCTTCCTTATAGGAGATCAATGTACTTCCTCCTGCTCACTGCTTCATAGTTCCCGTACATTAAAACGCCACCATTTTTTACAGGTGACGGGGGGGGGGGGGGGGGGGGTGAGCCGCGGTTTTACTGCCGAGTTACAGATTGACATGGCCAGCTACCATATCAGTACATATTGCCATGGTGGTGGTATGATGAAAATTATGCCACCTGTCACCTTTGCCAAGCGCAACCCATTCAAGTGCATAGGACAGCGCTGCAACCGTGTGTGTGCACACCATTGCAACTCAGAGCTGCTCCCTTTCAATCAGTAACATGGGTGGTGAGGAGGCAAGATATCGCTTCCGAGACAAAAGTCAAATCCACGATGGAACACTGCAACGCGTCTAAATTGGACCCGGCTGCTGAATGTATTTTTATACTTACAGGTGGGTAGAACACCTACTAAGAGCCCATTCACAGCTCAATGATTTGTCCTGTTCCAGTGCATAGCATCTTCCTATGATTCTTAGCACCATCTAGTGGTCAAATATGGTATTTTCTGTTTTAAATCAATGAAGAACATTCAACCAGCACAGGAAATAACCTAATACTGTTTGTTAGTTTTTTTTGCCCCATTTGTAGAGAACGTATGTACTTTCACTGGGCAAATTGCTATGCAAATTTTTTTTATTTTATATATATATATATATATATATATATATATATATATATATATATATATATACACACATACACCCCATGTTTTTAACCACTTTCTGCCCAGCTTATAGTAATATGATGGCTGGGCAGGAACTGCCTGGTTCTCCTCCTGCTCTGGCAGTTGCACTGCGGCTCGATCTGTAACCCACTGTGTTCACCGATTTACCGGGACGGCCCAATATCATGTGATCACTGTGACCAATCATAGATTACATGAAAGGTGTACATAATGAATGGCTTTCATTCTTAGTCATTCATTGTATAGTATTGTGAACACTGTGATTGGTGCATCATACCATGTGATAGCTGCAGCCAATCGCAGCAATCCCAATAATATATAATGCCTATGAATGAATGCCATTCATAGAAATGATTGCTAATATTAGTGATCATCACCGTTAATAGCAATCATAGTGTAAAAAAAACAAAAATTCTGATCATCTCCCCAGAGTAGTACAGTGTCACTATGGTAACACTGCACTGCACTGGTCACAGTATGTAACAAAAAAAACAATATGAAAAAAATAAAAAAAATTGGAAAAGACATTAAAAAAAACAAAATTGTGAACGAAAAAAACAAATTTTTTTTATTTTCTTCATTTTCTGAAAAATTGCAGCGAAAAAAGAATTAAGTAAAATTTTAAAAAACTCGCCATGCTCCTTACTAAATACCTCAGGGTGTCTACTTTCCAAAAGGGGGTCATTGGGGGGTATTTGTGCTGTCCTGGCATTTTAGGGCCTAAAGAACTTTGTTTTCAAAAATATGTACCATAGTTTGTAGATGCTAAAACTAAAAATAGACACTGAATTGGGTATTTTAACCAAAAAAATGCAGTAGAATACCTTTTTCCAAGATTTTTTCATTTGCTAATTTTCTGTATTTTTCTTTTGCTTATATAGCAAAAAAATAAAGACCCAGTGATGATTAAACATCACCAAAAGAAAGCTCTATCTGTCTAAAATAAAATAATGAAATGTAATTTGGGTACAGAGTTGCATGACTGTGCAATTGTTCATTCAAAGTATGACAGCGCTGAAAGCTGAAAATTGCCCTGGGCAGGAAGGAGGTGAAAGTGCCTGGTATTGAAGTGGTTAAAATGCAGCTGTGGAACAAATGATCTTAAAAGAAGTAAGTTTGGTAGAACAACCCCAAAAATATGGCAGCAAAGGGGAAACTTTTGTACTTCAGCAATATTTTCACAATACTTATGATCAAAATCTGATCTCTGAACCCGTCCCAACCCCCCTCCCTAATTTTTTTTGTGTGTTTGATGTTTGTCTTGTAACTTTTTATCTTTTTTGTCTTTGTTTGCCTTGTGTTAGTTTGTCTTTATATGCATAGATATGATCTTTTTAAGTGCCGGTTCACACATATGCAGGAACCCTGCAAATCCATTGCAGGTTACCGCATCGCACTCGACTCACAGGCAGTTCACACTGCCATATGCGCATCGCTGGGGGTGTCAATACAAAGTTAAAGACACCTCCAGATCATTTCGCATATCGCAGTGCGAACTGTCGATTCGGACAGGAATCGAATTGCACCCATGCGATCCGATTCTGGTGAGGACCAAAAAAAGGGTCCTGTGAGACTTTGGTCCGAATCCGATGCAAATTCAGCCTTACAATCTGTATGGCTGAATTCGCAAAGCACCGACATCGCATGTGATTTGCAGAGCAGTGCGCCCCGATTCACATGCAATGTCTGACATCGCTGAAGTGTTAACCGGCTCTAAAGGAGATATGGATAAAAAAAAAAAATGCAGTTTTGGTTTAGAAATAAACAGTGGCGGCTGGTGCTCCATTGGAGCGGGGGGGGGGGGGTGTGGCGTCAGACGGACCACACCAGCTCCAGCCCGCACACCTAACCCCCCCAGTTTCCGGCTCACTCACCCTGGGCAGGCAGCAGCGGAGGCTTCCCCCTTAGTAGTCTCCTCCGTGGGCTTCCCCTGCATCTCCTCTCCCTCCTCCTCCTCCTGGGCCAATAGCGTGGCTTCTCCTTTCAGCCAATCGGGAAATGGTCTCAGGACCTGCTTCCTGATTGGCCACGAGAAGAATAAGTGTGGCAATAGCGAATATTCATTTGCTATTGTCACACAACTGGGTGGGCTCTGGGCGCAGTTCCCTGCGCCCCGAGCCCACCCTTTTTTGAAGCCTATTAGAGCCTCTGGCTCTAATCATGTGCTTCAAAAAAAAAAAAAAAAACAATTGGAATCCATGCGTCCAGTGCCCTGCATGTAGATTAGGGGGCCGGATGCATGGACGGGGGGCGGCGCCCCTGCGCCCCCAATGGACGGGCCGCCACTGGTAATAAAGCAGCTGAGTAAGCTGTCAATTCCCGCAGTGATTGCGCAGTACTGGAGCAATAAATACATAGTAGCAACGGCTCTCATGTGTAATCAGCCCCTGTTTAGGAAGGAATTCAAAACCGTTTCCTAACTGTAACCTGCATAGGAAAATCCATAAAAGTGCATGAGCCCTGAGCAGTCAATCATTCCCCCCCCCCCCCCCCACCCAATAGGACAAATCGGTTCATGGTTTTGGCATGCGTGGCTCCTGCCAGGCGATCACCTCGGCACAGATAATTCTTAGTCTTCCCAGCATAATAAATTATACAATCCACAGATGTACCATCATTCATTATTAATGTCATATCTTCTTCATTCTTTCTTCAGTGATTAAAGTGACATATCTCAGGATAGGAAGTGAAGACATAAAGAGATCAGAGGCATCCGTCACCCCCCCTGCCGCAGCTGGATATCTGTTATATCTGTGAAATAAAATAAAAGAGTACCTGGAATCAGAAAATGCAACCACTGCAGCCCCAGAAGGTTTTACCCCCTTCATAAACAGGCCATTTTAGTGATACGGCACTGCATTACTTTAACGGACAATTGCGCGGTCGTGCAACTCTGTACCCAAATAAAATGTCCTTTTTTTCCCCCACAAATAGAGCTTTCTTTTGGTGGTCTTTGATCATCTCCGTGGTTTTTATTTTTTGCGCTATAAACAAAAAAAGAGCGACAATTCTGAAAAAAAAAAAAAAAAAACAATATTTTTCACATTCTGCTATATGACATTCCCAAAAAAATGTAAAAATCAAAATTTTTTAACATTTTAGGCCAATTTGTTTTCTGCTACATATTTTTTTCCCCACAAACAGAGCTTTCTTTTGGTGGTATTTGATCACCTGTGCGATTTTTATTTTTTGCGCTATAAACAAAAAAAGAGCGACAATTTTGAAAAAAAAAAACCAAAAACAATATTTTTTACTTTCTGCTATAAAACACGTCCTATATAAAAAAATGTAAAAAATCAAATTTTTTCATCATTTTAAGCCAATATGTATTCTGCTACATATTTTTGGTAAAGAAAAATGCCAATACAGGCGGTCCCCGGGTTACAAACAAGATGGGGTCTGTAGGTTTGTTCTTAAGTTGAATTTGTTTGTAAGTTGGATTGGAATAGGTCCATTATTTAAGTTTAGCTCCGGCCAAAGAAAACATTTTTACGTTTTTTGGATAGCATAGGGAAGGGTTAACACCCCTTTAACCACTTAAGGACCGCCCGCCGCAGTTATACAGCGGCAGGCTGGCCCTCTTGCGCAAACCGCCGTAGGTATACGTCATGCGCGCACCTGCAGCTAGGGGACGAGCGCGCGCCGCCGGCAGCGGGGACTCCAATGCACGAGGCATGCAGCTCCGATTGCCGCCTGACACCTGCGATCGTTCCCTGCTGAGAGAGAAGGACGGTCGGCTGTTGTAAACACAGCTGACCATCCTTCTCCCTGGAATGATCACAGAGCGCCTGTGATCCTTCTATATAGGAACACATGTCTCTATGGTCATTTCACAAGCCCCGCCCCATACAGTTAGAAACGCCCCTAGGTACACATTTAACCCCTTGATCCCCCATAATTTTTAACCCCTTTCCTGCCAATGTCATTATTACAGTAACAGTGCATATTTTTAGCACTGATCACTGTAGTAATGTCACCGGTACTCCCAAAAGTGTAAAAAATGTCAGTCAGGGGTCCAATCTGTCCGCCGCAATATCGCAGTCCTGCTAAAAATCAGATCATCGCCATTACTAGTAAAATCTTGGTCTCATCAGACCACAGGACATGGTTCCAGTAATCCATGTCCTTAGTCTGCTTGAGCTACAGATCATTGAGGGAACCATGAATGCCAACATGTACTGTGACATACTGATGCAGAGCATGATCCCCTCCCTTCAGAGACTGGGCCACAGGGCAGTATTACAACATGTTAACGACCCAAAACACACCTCCAAGATGACCACTGCCTTGCTAAAGAAGCTGAGGGTAAAGGTGATGGACTGGCCAAGCATGTCTCCAGACCTAAACCCTATTGAGCATCTGTGGGGGATCCTCAAATGGAAGGTGGAGGAGCGCAAGGTCTCTAACATCCACCAGCTCCGTGATGTCGTCATGGAGGAGGAGAAGAGGACTCCAGTGGCAACCTGTGAAGCTCTGGTGAACTCCATGCCCAAGAGGGTTAAGGTTAAGGCAGTGCTGGAAAATAATGGTGGCCACACAAAATATTGACACTTTGGGCCCAATTTGGACAGATTGAGAGCGATAACACCAAATATAATGCACCTGCTCCCCATTCACACCTGAGACTTTGTAACACTAACGAGTCACATGACACGGGGGAAAGAAAATGGCTAATTGGGCCCAATTTGGACATTGTCACTTTGGGGTGTACTCACTTTTGTTGCCAGCGGTTTAGACATTAATGGCTGTGTGTTGAGTTATTTTGAGGGGACAGCAAATTTACACTGTTAGACCCCGTTCACACTGGGGCGACGCTACTTGCCGGGGCAACCTCACAGGTTGCGGTGCGCAGCTCGCACCACGACTTTGGAGCGGCCGGCACGGACTTCATATCATTGAAGTCTATGCAGGTCGCCCCAAAGAAGCTCCGGACCCTTTTTCTAAGTCGGAGTGACTTGTGTCGCTCCTATTAGAACGGGTCCACAGCTTCTCTATGGCAGGCGACCTACGGCGACCTGTCAGGCGACCAGGTCGCCTGACAGGTCGCCCCAGTGTGAACGGAGTCTTATACAAGCTGTACACTCACTACTTTACATTGTAGAAAAGTGTCATTTCTTCAGTGTTGTCACATGAAAAGATAGAATAAAATATTTACAAAAATGTCAGGGGTGTACTTACTTATGTGAAATACTGTGTGTTCTTTGCTGTAGGTGCCGGCACTCCGTTCCCCCGCATTCCCGCTGAAAAAGAAGCCCTGAGTATGATAATCAATGTTATTCATGTAACCGGTCACTGGTCATAAAGTTATGGCTGTATATTGAAGCTTGTTAGGATGTGAAATCCTAAGTCAGCCTTCAGCCAATCCCCTTGTTGGCGGGTGAAGGGTGGGCCGGCGTGTTGTATGTGGCCCTCGTAGCCTCTGGCTGTTCCTTTCTAAATTTAGACTTTTTGTTGTTTTTTTTTAAAAACTTGTTTTCCCCAAAATCCCAAGAAATAAGAAACTTTATCACCTGTAAAAACAGATTTATATTCCTCCAATCTGGCGTTTAGAGTTGGGAATGCGGCGGCGGCGGCGGACGCCAAGCCATCTTCCAGCCAGAGATCTGAAGAAGTATTTTCTTATTCACGGTGACTAGCAGTGGAAAGAATGGGCCAGGCACGGTCATATATTAACATTTTAGGGATAGTTGTCAGTAGAAAAGGAACGCTGCGTTTAGTTTACTCTTCAGAGGAACGCCGGCAAACAATAAAACGTTTGCATCAAAGAACTTAAAGGCTTTACTTCATGGGAGAAATAAGAAGGCTTCCATTGCTGAAAATGCTAATCCCTTGTCCTGGTAACAACGGATCTCTCCGTGTCTTGTATGGGTGTCACCAGGACAGGAAGTGAGGGGAAATGTCTTCATTGGGGTGACAGATCCTAGAAATGTTCACTTTTCACTCTTTCCGAATGAGCTGAACTTCAGGCAAACAACTGAAGCAGGGAACTGTTTACCTGCCAGAGAATGTGTACTGTCCATCCAGTCCTGGGATTTACACAGCTCTGCCACACAACACAGCCCTGCCTAGCGGTGCAGGGGAGCTGATCTTTCTCTGGTGCAGCTTCACGTTCACTCACAGGTCTCCTGCCATCCCTACACCCTATTATTGGGCAAGAAAAGTCCCCTTTTTCCTTTCTTCTCCTGTCAGTGTGCTCCTTGTACCTCAGAACACCTGACTGATGCTGTGTGCTGCTTCTATCTCTCTTTGAGCTCTGCTGTAAGGACTAGGGTTGCACTGATACCACTTTTTTAAGACAAGTACTGATACTTTTTTTAAGTACTCGCCGATACTGATTACCAATACTTTTTTTTTTTTTATGTCATGTGACAGTTTTCAAAGCACAATTTTGTAAATGAGTAATTTTTCTCCTGATGAGGAGGCACCAATATGCAGCACTTAGGAGCACTAATAGGTGGCACTGATATGCAGCACTGATGAGCTCTGATAGGGGGCACTGATGAGGTGGCACTGAAGGGCACTGATGAGGAGGCACCAATATGCAGCACTGAGAAGCACTGATAGGTGACACTGATGTGCAGCACTGATGAACTCTGATAGGGGGCACTGATGGGCACTGATGAGGAGGCACCAATATGCAGCACTGAGGAGCACTGCTAGGTGGCACTGATATGCAGCACTGATGAGCTCTGATAGGGGGCACTGAAGGGCACTGATGAGGAGGCACCAATATGCAGCACTGATGAAATCTGATAGGTGACACTGATATGCAGCACTGATGAGCTCTGATAGGTGGCACTGATATGTAGCACTGATGAGCTCTGATAGGGGGCACTGATGGGCACTGATGAGGTGGCACTGAAGGGCACTGATGAGGAGGCACCAATATGCAGCACTGAGGATCACTGATAGGTGACACTGATATGCAGCACTGATGAGCTCTGATAGGGGGCACTGTTGAGGTGGCACTGAAGGGCACTGATGAGGAGGCACCAATATGCAGCACTGAGGAGCACTGATAGGTGACACTGATGTGCAGCACTGATGAGCTCTGATAGGTGACACTGATATGCAGCACTTATGAGCTCTGATAGGTGGCACTGATATGCAGCACTGATGAGCTCTGATGGGGGCACTGATGGGCACTGATGAGGTGGCACTGAAGGGCACTGATGAGGAGGCACTAATATGCAGCACTGAGGAGCACTGATAGGTGGCACTGATATGCAGCACTGATGAGCTCTGATGGGGGCACCGATGGGCACTGATGAGGTGGCACTGAAGGGCACTGATGAGGAGGCACTAATATGCAGCACTGAGGAGCACTGATAGGTGGCACTGATATGCAGCACTGATTAGCTCTGATAGGGGGCACTGATATGCAGCACTGATAGGTGGCACTTATAGGTATTGATAGTTGGCACTTATGGGCCACACTGATGGGCAGGCACTGAAAGGCAGCACTGATTTAACTGTGTGTAACATAACTTGACTGTCTGTAACAACTAGCACGCCTTACAGGAGGCGAGTGCTGGGTGTACAGGGTGTACCAAGATGGCCGTCACAGTGTTCTGATGTCTCCAACATGCCGCTGACTCCCTCTGTCTTCTCCGCCCACTGACTTTGTGCGACGCTACTGGAGCCTGGATTTATCGAATAAGGCATCGGAGCATCTGCATGAAGTACTCATGCAAATGCTCGGTATCGGCACTGATACAGATACCAGTATCGGTGCAACCCTAGTAAAGACTGTAGAGGAGATTACAAGAAGATGGTACCAGGTGAGGTCCATTGCATTGCCTGGAAGCTTTGAAGTGGTTTACCGGGGTTATGGCTGAAGTCCCAGAGGCGATCAAAGAGTAGATTGTCTCTGATCGATTATATGGCTTTGGAGGACCGGAGTGATGTAATGATGTCACTTCCAGTCCCGGGTGGAAGTAAACTTTTTTTTTTTTAAAGCAAAAGATAAAAAAAAAAAAAAAAAAACATTTTTGATCTTTTGCTTTTAAAAAAGTAAAGAAGAGGGGGAGGGGCGGTCCAAGATGGCCGCGTGAGACAGGAGCTCTCCACTCCGTCGGCTCTCTTCACAGCTTCACAGCTACAGCCCGACATGCCGAAATTCAGCCCAGTCAGCCCAGTCTAAGCGCCTACCCTTACCAGCTCTGCCGCCGACGGTTTGACTGCTGCCGCCGCGGACTCCATTGACGACTGCTCACCGCTGAGTGCCGCTGGGGGCCGTGGACTACCGCCGATTGCCGCGCCGCCATTCCCGCCGCTACTCCCGCTGCTCCCGCTGTCCCCGGACGTCTTGAGCACTGGGGGGGTTAACCCGGTATCTTGGCTGCTGCCTTGCATCACATCGCACTGCCTTCTATGAGCCCGCTATAGGAGCCCGTCATAGGAGCCCGCCATAGGAGCCTCGTGTCAGCTTCCCCCCAGCATCGTCCCAGCCCTGTCCCAGCTGTGATCTAGCTACACCTCATCCTACCTGCTGAGCACACCAAGCAGAGTGTGGAGCGCGGAGCACAGAGCGGCTACCATCGGGAGACACCACGGGGATATCCTGGAGACATTCTGGAGACGGAGACAGACATGTAGCTGCAGTCATTTACCTACCTCTCCTCTCAGCAGCTAGCAGCAGCATTCTATGAAGAGCACACACTGAAAATATCTCATATGCCAGGTAGGACCCATTGAGGCTGTTTTTTCTAAAGGAGTTGAGAGCATTTACACAATATATTTGTGAACACTTACTTCTATTATCCATATACGTGAATAGCAAACTTCGCTCACTTTGTTCTAGCTAAATGCAGCACTGCATGAAGGGCATACACTGAAAGCCTACCCGCTGACCGCTGACAGCAACAGCTACACTACGGCCACGGCTACACTGACTGCCGCAAATCACTCACGGATATTAGGGGGTTATTAGAGGACACCCAGGGAGTTTTGTCTTCTTTACATATTGCCCTGCCGTGGGAAATCTGCTTTGGCTACATATTTTTTTATTTTTTTTTTGCTATATACCGGTCCGCAGTGGCTGAACAGTGAGGGAATTGAGGGAATCGACTTACCTATCTACTCACTTATCTACCTACCTATCTACTTCTTTGTAGCCAGCAGCCTATAATATACAAGGTTATACTTCTGAGGTGGCTCCTTGGGCCTGATTGCCATGCCTAGACGGAAAATAACTGCCGTGAAACTACGCAAATTATCAGAATTTTACCCGCAGGCACAGCAAACAGCTACGGGACTCCGCCAAAATGGCGGCAGGGCCATTTCTGGCCCACAACCATCTCGCCCTTTAGAGACGACACCAGAGGCAGAGCATACAATAGCCCAGCAGTCGGCAGATAGCTCACCTATGAGAGTAGCACGTTCAACAGACTCTTCCCCTGCATCACCCTCAATGCAGAGCCCTGTAAAATCTAAGCCAAGGAGGGAAGAGGAAGCGCAACAAGAAGATATCCAGCTTCTCACTAAAGGTACCCAACCATATAGCAACTCATCTATGGAGACGTGCAGCAATACTACAAAACCACAGGGCGACTGGGTCCTTACACCACAACCAGATCCCTTCATACATCTCCCAACTACGGGTCAACCAGTATCAGATACGACATTGAAGGAAATGTTATCAATATTTCACTCATCTATGCAAAATAGCATCTTAACATCAATTGAGTACTGCCAAAAAGAATTGCACCAGATGGGAGATAGAGTGGATGCAGTTGAGACCAAAATGGGAGAGATTGTTGAGTCCCATAACACTTTAATTGACTCTCACATTTCACAACAAGAAGACATACTGCGCCTGCAAACCAAAATAGCTGACTTGGAGGATAGGTCGAGGCGAAATAACCTCAAGATAAGGGGAATCCCTGAATCTATATCAACGTCTCAATTATCAGGGTTTGTACACGACCTCTTCTCCAAAGTCATGCCTGATCTTACGGATCTAGATCTTACCATAGATAGGATACACCGCATCCCGAAACCCTCTTTTTTATCTCAAGAGATCCCCAGGGATGTATTGGTGAGAATTCACTTTTTTCAAGTGAAAGAAAAAATTATGGATACCTTTAGGAAAAAAGATCATCTTCCTGACCAAGCTGCGACACTACAGATCCTTCCGGATTACTCCCAGCATACCCTCCAATTGAGACGCAATCTCAATATAATTACCAAAGCCCTTCGAGATAATAAAATACTGTACAAGTGGAAATACCCGGCTAAGCTATGTGTGACCCATTTAGGACTTTTCAGTTCACTACTAAGGAACAAGGGCTAAGAAGTCTTCGCCAATGGAACATCCTCCCAGACAAGGTCGACCTGCTGGAAGATAGCAACGATCAGAAACCACAACATTTACAACCTGATTGGCAAGTAGCCAATCGTTCTTCCAGATCTATACAACGTCATAAATGAGGACTACCATTCTTTTTTTTTTTTTTTTCTCCTATGAGCTCGACGGAGGAAGACACCTGTCATTGAATAGCACCTTACATCGTGCATTTTTCTTTTTCCTTTTTTGAATAGCACCCTACATCGTGCTTATTTTTTTCTCCCACAGATGATGCAGCTACAGCTGCGCACTTGGCCTGTTTGGGCCTTGTTTTTTTTTATATATGTAATGTTAGTCTGTACGATAGTTTGTATGCCTACATGTTGGTTTTTCTTTTTTTTTTCCTTTTTTTTTTCTTTCTCTTTTTTTTTTCCTTTTTTCTTTTGTTCCTTTTTGCTTTCGCTTTTTCTTGTAGAACAGGTTTACGATGACTATACGAAGTTATGTGCCATGATCGATACGAAGCACCACCACGCTCTGGTCTACCTTTCAGATTGGCAAGTAGAATCGGAAGAACGGTATCTCTTTTCTTATCTCTTGTCCTATGTGGATCGAACCATTTCAATGGCAACTTGGCATTGCCCAGTGGCTATCAAATCTAATACACTTTTAAGGTATTACTCTTCCAAATATATATCTACAACTATCGTTCTAAAACAGATTGCACTATCATGTCTCTACAATTATTATCTTTGAATGTCAGAGGGTTGAACCACCCTGTTAAGAGGTACTCCATGTGGAAGGAAGCATGCTCACATAGGGCAGATATCCTTGCTATTCAAGAGACACATTTTAAATTGGACCACAGCCCGAGATGCTCCCACAAGGACTACCCGCACATTTTTCAATCCTCAGCAGGTGAAAAAAAAAGAGGAGTTCTATTGGCAATTAGAGATTCAGTATCCTTCACCCCCAATAGGGTGGTATTGGATACAGAAGGCCGTTATATTATACTCAACTGCAATATTGATAATTGTTTATACACCATAGTAAACGTGTATGCTCCCAATACGCACCAATTGAGGTTTTTCCATAAACTGTGGGTTAAAATTAATAAACTTAAATCAGGAAGACTAATTGTTTGTGGAGATTTTAACATGGTGGCAAACCACGGTATGGATGCTTCATCTAAGGGAAGATCTTCGGCTCCTTCTTTGGCCGCATTCATCCATGCTGAGGGGCTCCATGATGTATGGCGTTACCAGCACGCAGAGGAGAGGGATTATTCCTACTTTTCTGTGAGCCATAACTCCTACAGTAGAATTGACATGTTTTTGGTTGACTTGCAAACATTACCACATGTTACTCATACATCTATTTCTCCCATAACATGGTCAGACCATGCCGCAATTCACATGTCGTTGTCTCACCGTTCTGTCTCCCCTACTACGTTTCTATGGCGATGTAACAATTCTATTTTATCAGACCCTGAGTCTCTTAAAACTTTGAAAGCTCAGATAGAAGAATTCTTCTCTTTCAATAATACACCGGATATAGACCCTGTTATATTGTGGACTACACACAAGGCCTTTGCGAGAGGACTCCTCATTCAGCTAGGGGCCAAGCTGAGGAGGAGGTTTAATAGCAAAATGGAAGATCTTATTCGCGACATCCAAGCTTTGGACACCGCAAATAAAAAGACCCCTTCCCCATCTAACGTTTCTAAATTGGGTTCCCTTCGTGCTGACCTTAGAAGACTTTTGTTGGAACGTCATGAAAACATGCTAGCACATCTTCATATGCAGTATTACTCTGCACATAATAAAGCAGGCAAATTTCTGTCATCTAGGATTAAGTCGAAGAGAGTTAAAACCAGGATTGGAAGTATCGTACATCCACATACGGGCAGCAAACACCTACACCCACAAGAGATAGCGGATGCGTTCGCTGATTACTACAGCACTCTATATAGTCTTAAGCTAGACAAAGATACCCCCCAACCGACGGATGCATCCATTCGCGAGTTCTTACACAACCTTCATCTTCCGTCTTTGTCAATCGATACATTAACACAACTGAATAGACCATTTACTATTAAAGAAGTGACTGATACACTTGCAACTATACCCTTAAATAAGTCTCCTGGTCCTGATGGATTCACAAATGAATATCTCAGGTCCATGCAAGATCAACTAGCACCCCATCTGTTGAACCTCTTTTCAAATACGGCTAAGTTCGGTATATTACCCACTGAAATGTTACAAGCTAATATAATTACAATCCCTAAAGTTGGTAAACCTCCTACTGATCCTGCTAGCTATAGGCCGATATCTCTTCTGAATAGTGATATTAAGGTATATGCTAAACTTATAGCTAATAGGATCGCTTTAATTCTGCCTACTTTGATAAAAGAGGACCAGATGGGGTTCGTCAAGGGGAGACAGGCCCCCGACGCTACAAGGCGAGTTATTAACCTGCTCCATCAGGCAGAACACACTAAAACGCCTTCTCTGCTCTTATCTATAGATGCAGAGAAGGCGTTTGATCGCGTTCATTGGGGGTATATGAGGGCAGTATTGGATAGGTTTGGTTTCACTGGACCGATCTTTTCGGCTATCATGAGCTTATACACATCTCCAACCGCTAGAGTACTCTCAGCGGGCACTCTATCTAAAACTTTTCCAATATTAAATGGTACGCGCCAGGGCTGCCCACTTTCCCCTTTGATATTTAATTTATTGATCGAGCCCTTGGCGGAAACATTAAGACAAAACTCTAGGGTCTCTGGCTTTAAAATTCAGCACCTACAACATACCATCACGCTTTTCGCGGATGACATAATTTTGAGCCTGACGAACCCCATTGTGTCTTTACCTGCCGTTCATGATATCTTGCAGACATTTAGTAACATCTCTTACTATAAGGTTAATTTTGATAAATCAGTCATCCTTAATATGGGTATACAGGGCCACGTACTTAACCATCTCAAGCAAAATCTACCATATACATGGACCCCCCAAGGTTTGCAATATTTGGGTATAACCTTGACATTCCCGACTTCAGGGCTACAGACACTTAATTTGCGATCACTAATAACCTCTATATCTAATGATACTAATAAATTAAAGAAGACGGAACTATCATGGGCTGGAAGAATAGCTGCATTTAAAATGATGTGCCTCCCCAAGATATTGTACATCTTTCGCGCTCTCCCGATCCATATTTCTAAACATTATATTAACTCGCTCAACAAACTTTTGCGTACCTTCGTATGGCAGGGGAAACGCGCAAGATGTGCATATCTACATACGATACGACATAAATCAGTTGGTGGATTGGGAATACCAAGTCTTGAGGACTATTACCATGCATCCCGGCTGGCTCCTCTACAGTATTGGTTTACCCATAGAACCCATAAAATATCTCTTCCGTGGCCTCAGATTGAAGCCGCACTAACCAATTCACAGGATTTATATACATTACTTTTGGCAGACATGTGGAAACCTATAACAATTAAGACTCTTCCATTAACAATAAGAGCCTCCTTACAGTCTTGGCGTCATCTAGTTGCTCAACTACAGTTACAACCACAGCCAAACAAAATATCGGTTCCCATTCCCCTATTGACAATGCGCATCCTGCTTCCTAATGTCCATATTAACAAGTTAGTGGTAGCAGGTATTGACACAGTAACACAATTATATCATAACAATATTATTAAGTCCTTTGCAGCCCTCCAACGAGAATTTTCACTCACCCCCCAGGCTGTGTTTGTTTATATTAGTATAGTGAGCTTCATATCTAAACACCCACCCCCTAAACTTGAAATCCCCCAACTACTTTGGAAATATCTCACAGATCCAAATCCTAAGCTTAAGGGGATATCGGTGTTTTACAATCAACTTCAGCAGAAACTCACCTTTTTTAAATCATCTTATATGATGAAATGGGAAAGAGACCTCGGTTTGTCCTTCTCCAATGAGCAATGGAGATGGGCGATACGAACGTCTTATAAAGCTACACAATGCGTAACACACTGGGAACAATTTCAGAAAATAATTACTAGATGGTACCTGACCCCTTACCGCCTGTCCTTAATATACCCTAAATATGACTCATTGTGCTGGCGTAAGTGTGATCAAACTGGCACAATTTTTCATATATTCTGGTCCTGTAAAGGCCTTATTAGTTTTTGGAGGAAAATTTTTGAAATACTTTCTGAGGTCTCGGGTATGTTAATCAAACCTGAACCTGCAATAGCGCTACTATTTTTGGGTATTGAAAACATACCATTTGATATCAGAACAGTATTTATACACATATTGATAGCAGCCAAAACGGTAATCGCTAGAAGTTGGAAACAACTTATAGCTCCCTCCCATATAGAGGCAATAGGCTTAGTAAACCAACACTATTCTTTAGAAAAGGCATATGCCTATTCAATTTCTCGAGGTAATAAATTTCACATAGCCTGGCTTCTCTGGCAACAGAGCCCCTATTTCCACGGTGTTTAACGGAAAAATTGAGGCCGGTGGACGGCGCGACTCGGAGTGTGGTGGTGCTTCCTTCCTTCTTCCGGTATTCTTCTTCTGGTATATTTATTTTTATTTTTTTTTGGTGCTTTTTTTTTAAGTACCTCCTATGTATCTTGCATATACTTCCTAAGTAGTCTCTTAGGTCTTGAATGTATATAGCATTGGACTTACTTGTCTCCTGTTCTTGCTACATATAATGTCACAAGGTATTGAAATCAATATATCATATCAATAATCTCTCTTTTTTTTTTTTTTTTCTTTCTTTTCTGTTATTATTTTATGTCAACTTATTTTGTTTTTTATATGCTTGTTTCTTTTTTTGTGAAAACTCAAATAAAAACTAATTGAAGTTAAAAAAGTAAAGAAGAGATTTGGGGTCTTTTTGACCCCAGATCTCTCCATAAATAGGACCTGTCATCTTTATTTCTATTACAAGGGATGTTTACATTCCTTGCAATAGGAGTAAAAGTGATCTAAAAAAAGTGTAAAAAAAAAATGAAAAAAAAAATCAAAGCGCCCCTATCTCTCCGTGCTCACGCGCAGAAGCGAATGCATACCTAAATCGCGCACACATATGTAAACGGTATTCGCACCACACATGTGAAGTATCGCCGCGATTGTTACAGCAAGAGTAATAATTCTAGGCCCTAGACCTCCTCTGTAACTCTAAACTTTAAAATGTTAAAGCATCGCCTATGTAGATTATTAAGTACTGTCGTTTGTCGCCATTGCATATTAAAGCGTGCCATGTTAGGTATCTATTTACTCGACATAACATCATCTTTTATATATTCCAAAAAAATTATTTATTAAATAAATAAAAATTACATAAATCTTTCCCGTAGATAGTAGACGCAATAACTTTTGCGCAAACCAATCAAAATACGCTTACTGCGATTTTTTTTTTTTTTTACCAAAAATATGTAGCAGAAAACAAATTGGCCTAAAATGTTAAAAAAATTTGATTTTTAAATTTTTTTTGGGGAATTTCATATAAAAAAATGTTAAAAATATTGTTATTTTTTCAAAATTGTCGCTCTTTTTTTGTTTATAGCGCAAAAAGTTAAAATCGCACAGGTGATCAAATACCACCAAAAGAAAGCTGTGTTTGTGGGAAAAAAAGGACGTCAATTTCATTTGGGTATAGCGCCGCATGACCGCGCAATTGTCCGTTAAAATCACGCAGTGCCGAATCGCAAAATAGGCCCTGGTCTTTGAGCAGCCAAATCCTCCGGGGCTTAAGTGGTTAAAAAATGTACCTGTTCCAACTTACAAACAAATTCAACTTAAGAACAAACCTAACATCATCTTTTATATATTACAAAAAAATGATTTATTAAATAAATAAAAATGACATTCCCCTAGTTTGTAGACATGATAACTTTTGTACAAACCAATAAATATACAGTGGGTACGGAAAGTATTCAGACCCCCTTAAATTTTTCACTCTTTGTTATATTGCAGCCATTTGCTAAAATCATTTAAGTTCATTCTTCTTCCTCATGAATGTACACATAGCACCCCATACTGACAGAAAAACACAGAATTGTTGACATTGTTGCAGATTTATTAAAAAAGAAAAACTGAAATATCACATGGTCCTAAGTATTCAGACCCTTTGCTGTGACACTCATATATTTAACCACTTAAGCCCCGGAGGATTTGGCTGCTAAAGGACCAGGGGTTTTTTTGCGATTTTTTACTGCGTGACTTTAACGGACAATTGCGCGGTCGTGCGACGCTGTACCTAAACTAATTTGATGTCCTTTTTTTCCCACAAACAGAGCTTTCTTTTGGTGGTATTTGATCACCTGTGCGATTTTTTGATCACGCGCTATAAACAAAAAAAGAGCGTAAATTTTGCAAAAATAACAATATTTTTCACATTTTTTTATATGAAATTCCCCCAAAAAAAAAGTAAAAATCTAAATTTTTTAACATTTTTCGGCCAATTTGTTTTATGCTACCTATGTTTGGTAAAAAAAATCGCAAAAAGCGTATTTTGATTGGTTTGCGCAAAAGTTATCGCGTTTACTAACAAAGGGAAAGATTTTTGTCATTTTTGGTGTTTTTTTTTTAACGCGTAATGGCGGCGATCTGCGATTTTTTTTTCGGTACTGCCACATTGCGGCGGACAGATCGGACCCTTGACTGACATTTTTGACACTTTTGGGGGCACCAGTGACATTACTGCAGTAATCAGTGCTATACATATGCACTGTTACTGTAAAAATGACACTGGCAGGGAAGGGGTTAACTTTATTGGACAGGGAGGGGTTAAGTGTGTCCTAGGGGCGTGATTCTAACTGTGTAGGGACATTCCTATTGGTGTAAAAGCAAAGATCAACCGTTCTACATAGTAGAACGGACAGATCTTCACTTTTACACAGGAAGAACTGACAGGCAGCTTGTTTACACAAGCTGCTCTGTCTTTCTCCCTTCACAGGAGCGATCGCAGTGTGACTGGCGGACATCGAGTCCGCCGGTCACACGCACTGACTTGCCTGTGAACGAGCCGCGGCGGGCGCGCGCCTCGGCGGGCGCGCGCCCGCCCGCGATAGGCTCGCAAGTCAGTGACAGGCGAGTGACGTACCGATACGTCACTCTGCCTGGCCGGGGCTGACCGCCGCAGTATATAGTCGTGCGGCGGTCGGCAACCGGTTAACTCAGGTGCTTTCCATTTCTTCTGATCATCCTTGAGATGGTTCTACACCTTCATTTGAGTCCAGCTGTGTTTGATTATACTGATTGGACTTGATTAGGAAAGCCACACACCTGTCTATATAAGATCTTCCAGATCACAATGCATGTCAGAGCAAATGAGAATCATGAGGTCAAAGGAACTGCCTGAAGAGCTCAGAGACAGAATTGTGGCAAGGCACAGATCTGGCCAGGGTTGCAAAAAGATTTCTGCTGCACTTAAGGTTCCTAAGAGCACAGTGGCCTCCATAATCCTCAAATGGAAGACGTTTGGGACAACCAGAACCCTTCCTAGAGCTGGTCGTCCGGCCAAACTGAGCTATCAGGGGAGAAGAGCCTTGGTGAGAGAGGTAAAGAAGAACCCAAAGATCACTGTGGCTGAGCTCCAGAGATGCAGTCAGGAGATGGGAGAAAGTTGTAGAAAGTCAACCATCACTGCAGCCCTCCACCAGTCGGGTCTTTATGGCAGAGTGGCCCGACGGAAGCCTCTCCTCAGTGTAAGACACATGAAAGCCCGCATGGAGTTTGCTAAAAAACACCTAAAGGACTCCAAGATGGTGCGAAATAAGATTCTCTGGTCTGATGAGACCAAAATAGAACTTTTTGGCCTTAATTCTAAGCGGTATGTGTGGAGAAAACCAGGCACTGCTCATCACCTGTCCAATACAGTCCCAACAGTGAAGCATGGTGGTGGCAGCATCATGCTGTGGGGGTGTTTTTCAGCTGCAGGGACAGGACGACTGGTTGCAATCGAGGGAAAGATGAATGCGGCCAAGTACAGGGATATCCTGGACAAAAACCTTCTCCAGAGTGCTCTGGACCTCAGACTGGGCCGAAGGTTTACCTTCCAACAAGACAATGACCCTAAGCACACAGCTAAAATAACGAAGGAGTGGCTTCACAACAACTCCGTGACTGTTCTTGAATGGCCCAGCCAGAGCCCTGACTTAAACCCAATTGAGCATCTCTGGAGAGACCTAAAAATGGCTGTCCACCAACGTTTACCATCCAACCTGACAGAACTGGAGAGGATCTGCAAGGAGGAATGGCAGAGGATCCCGAGATCCAGGTGTGAAAGACTTGTTGCATCTTTCCCAAAAAGACTCCTGGCTGTATTAGATCAAAAGGGGGCTTCTACTAAATACTGAGCAAAGGGTCTGAATACTTAGGACCATGTGATATTTCAGTTTTTCTTTTTTAATAAATCTGCAACAATGTCAACAATTCTGTGTTTTTCTGTCAGTATGGGGTGCTATGTGTACATTCATGAGGAAGAAGAATGAACTTAAATGATTTTAGCAAATGGCTGCAATATAACAAAGAGTGAAAAATTTAAGGGGGTCTGAATACTTTCCGTACCCACTGTACATTTATTGGGATTTTTTTTACCAAAAATTTGTAGCAGAATACAAATTGGCCTAAAAAGATGATCTATCTGCTGCCATAACCCCGGTATTTAACGTCAAAGTACCGACGTAAATCGACGACTGACGGTCCGGAAGTGGTTAAATCATGACCCTGATCAAAAGTTTACACACCCTGGTGATTTTGGCCTGATAACATGCACACAAGTTGACACAAAGGGGTTTGAATGGCTATTAACCTCTTTATGACCGCCCACATTGACACTACTGCGGCAATGTGGCACGATCCTGTCCTGACCTACGTCGCTGGACTCTTCCCACTGTAGGCGGCGCTCGCGCGCCGCCGGAGCCGCGCTCCCGCTGTTTTCAGTCACAGCGGGAGTCGGCCCAGGGGAGGAGCGGCCGCTGCTCTTCCCCGATCGTCGGGGAATCGAGTTTGGAGATCCGCCTGCTTGTGTAAACAGAGCGGGCGGATCTCCTAAGTGACAGGCAGGGTCAGATTGCAGGGTTCAGCATAGCTGAACCTGCGATCTGTCCCTGTGTCACTCAGTCACCTCCCCCCACACACGTCAGTAAGCACCAGGCATACATTAACCCCTCTCTCTCCAATAAAACTAACCCCTTCCCTGCCAGTGTAATTTTTACAGTAACAGTGCATATGTATAGCACTGATTACTGTAGTAATGTCACTGGTACCCCCAAAAGTGTCAAAAATGTCAGTCAAGGGTCTGATCTGTCCGCCGCAATGTCGCAGTCCCGCAAAAAAAATTGCAGATCGCCGCCATTACTAGTTAAAAAAAAAACACCAAAAATGCCAAAAATCTTTCCCTTAGTTAGTAAACGCATTAACTTTTGCGCAAACCAATCAAAATACACTTATTGTGATTTTTTTTTACCAAACATAGGTAGCAGAAAACAAATTGGCCAAAAATCTAAAAAAATTTAGATTTTTAAATTTTTTTGGGGGGGAATTTCATATAAAAAAAATTTGAAAAATATTGTTATTTTTTCAAAATAAATGCTCTTTTTTTGTTTATAGCGCAAAAAGTAAAAATCGCACAGGTGATCAAATGCCACCAAAAGAAAGCTCTGTTTGTGGGGAAAAAAAGGACGTAAATTTCGTTTGGGTACGGCGTCACACGACCGCGCAATTGTCAGTTAAAGTCGCACAGCGCCGAATCGCAAAAAGTGGCCCAGACGTAAGACAGCAAAATCCTCCGGTGGTAAAGTGGTTAAAGGTAACCATCCTCACCTGTGATCTGTTTGCTTGTAATTAATGTGTGTGTATAAAAGGTCAATGAGTTTCTGGACTCCTGACAGACCCTTGCATCTTTCATTCAGTGCTGCACTGACGTTTCTGGATTCTGAGTCATGGGGAAAGCAAAATAATTGTCTGTGGGATGTGCAGGAAAAGGTAGTTGAACTGTATAAAACAGGAAAGGGATATAAAAAGATATCCAAGGAATTGAGAGGCCAATCAGCAGTGTTCAAACTCTAATCCAGAAGTAGAAAATGAGAGGTTCTGTTGAAACCAAACCACGGTCAGGAAGACCAACTAAAATTTCAGCCACAACTGCCAGGAAAATTGTTTGGGATGCAAAGAAAAACCCACAAATAACTTCAGGTGAAATCCAGTACTCTCTGAAAACATGGGGTGTGGCTGTTTCAAGATGTACAATAAGGAGGCACTTGAAGAAAGATGGGCTGCATGGTGGAGTCTCCAGAAGAAAGCCATTACCACGCAAATGCCACAAAGTATCCCGCTTACAATACGCCAAACAGCACAGATAAGCCTCAAACCTCCAGCCACAAAGTCATTTGGAGTGATGAGACCAAAACTGAGCTTTTTGGCCACAGCCATAAACGCTACATTTGGAGAGGAGTCAACAAGGTCCTATGATGAAAGGTCCACCATTCCTACTGTGAAACACGGTGGTGGATCGCTGATGTTTTGGGGATGTGTAGGCTACAAAGGCACAGGGAATTTGGTCAGAATTGATGGTGAGAGGAATGCAGTATGTGATCAAAAATTACTGGAGGAAAATTTGCATTCATCGGCCTGAAAGCTGCGCATGGGACGTACTTGGACATTCCAACATGACAATGATCCTAAACACAAGGCCAAGTCCACCTGTCATTGGCTACAGCAGAATAAAATGAAGGTTCTGGAGTGGCCATCTCAGTCTCCTGACCTCAATATCATTGAGCCACTCTGGGGAGATCCCAAACCTGCCGTTCATGCAAGACAGCCCAAGAATTTACAGGAATTGGAGGCTTTCTGCCAGGAAGAATGGGCAGCTTTACCATCTGAGAAGATAAAGAGCCTCATCCAGGCCCGGACAAAAAATAGGCCCGGGCATTTTGGACTGATTTGGAATGATTTGGGGATTTTGGACGGAGTGATACTGTCTGTCTGACTGTGACTGACTGAGAGCGGATGCCTCGGCCCACCGGGCATATGCCCGGTCTGCCCTATGGCCAGTCCGGGCCCGGCCTCATCCACAAACACCACAAAAGACATTGATGTCATTGATGTTAAAGGGGGAAATACACGGTATAAGGAACTGGGGTATGTAAACTTTTGATCAGGGTCAGTTGGAGACTTTCTGTTTTCATTATGATATAAAAAGAATAAACACAGCTGATTGATAATAAATGGCTTCAGCCAAACACTAACCATGAGTGAAAGAAAAGTTTTTGTGTTATCATTCATATTCTCAGAAAAATGGCCAAGAAATCATAAATTCTGCCAGGGTGTGTAAACTTATGAGCACAACTGTATTCTTCAGGCCTAAAATTATTAACATGGGCGGGGGAAAAATAAAAAAACGTAAAACAGCTTTGGTGCGTCAAAACCAACAGAATAGAATCTACTTGTGTTTCAAAATGTTACAGACACTTTTTTTTTTTTTTTTTAGAAAAGAACACCAGAATTTTGTTTTGGATTTTTCCCGTTAGAATAAATATTTTGCCGAGTCTTTGTCAGATGTTATTCCACGCCTTGCCGCTCGAATTAGGCCGTCTCTGTGTGTTTACCCAGATAGGAGCGCGTACATTCATCATTTCCAACACAAGTGCCGTCCGTCTTCATGACTCACTCCACGGGGGATGGATCGAGCTGCGGAAATCCATTTATTGCTTCTATCCAGTGAGGACCTCCATAAAGTGCAACGCCCCTAGACATGTGGATGACGAAAAAAATTGTTTTGTTTCGATTCGTTAATCTAGTTTTTTAGTACCGTTAAATTCGGTTGATTTATTTAATTCGTATTCAAAATTCGTTCTACAGTCAGGTCCAAAAATATTGGGACATTGACACAATTTGAATTTTTTTGGCTCTATACACCACCACAATGGATTTGAAATGTAACAAACAAGATGTGCTTTAACTGCAAATTCCCAGCTTTAATTTGAGGGTATTTACATCCAAATCAGGTGAACGGTGTAGGAATTACAACAGTTTGTATATGTGCCTCACACTTTTTAAAGGACCAAAAGTAATGGGGCAGATTAACGATCATAAATCAAACTTTCACTTTTTAATACTTGGTTGCAAATCCTTTGCAGTCAATTACAGCCTGAAGTCTGGATCGCATAGACATCACCAGACGCTGGGTTTCATCCCTGGTGATGCTCTGCCAGGCCTCTACTGCAACTGTCTTCAGTTCCTGCTTGTTCTTGGGGCATTTTCCCTTCAGTTTTGTCTTCAGCAAGTGAAATGCATGCTCAAGGTCAGGTGATTGACTTGGCCATTGCATAACATTCCACTTCTTTCCCTTAAAAAACTCTTTGGTTGCTTTCGCAGTATGCTTCCATCTGCACTGTGAAGCGCCATCCAATGAGTTCTGAAGCATTTGGCTAAATAGGAGCAGATAATATTGCCCGAAACACTTCAGAATTCATCCTGCTGCTTTTGTCAGCAGTCACATCATCAATAAATACAAGAGAACCAGTTCCATTGGCAGCCATACATGCCCACGCCATGACACTACCACCACCATGCTTCACTGATGAGGTGGTATGCTTTGGATCATTCGCAGTTCCTTTCCTTCTCCATACTCTTCTCTTCCAATCACTCTGGTACAAGTTGATCTTGGTCTCATCTGTCCATAGGATTTTGTTCCAGAACTGTGAAGGCTTTTTTAGATGTTGTTTGGCAAACTCCAATCTGGCTTTCCTGTTTTTAAGGCTCACCAATGGTTTACATCTTGTGGTGAACCCTCTGTATTCACTCTGGTGAAGTCTTCTCTTGATTGTTGACATTGACACACATACACCTACCTCCTGGAGAGTGATCTTGATCTGGCACACATACACCTACCTCCTGGAGAGTGTTCCTGATCTGGCCAACTGTTGTGAAGGTGACACACATACACCTACCTCCTGGAGAGTGTTCTTGATCTGACACACATACACCTACCTCCTGGAGAGTGTTCTTGATCTGACACACATACACCTACCTCCTGGAGAGTGTTCCTGATCTGGCCAACTGTTGTGAAGGGTGTTTTCTTCACCAGGGAAAGAATTCTTCGGTCATCCACCACAGTTGTTTTCCGTGGTCTTCCGGGTCTTTTGGTGTTGCTCACCGGTGCGTTTTTTCTTTTTAAGGATTTTCCAAACAGTTGATTTGGCCACACCTAATGTTTTTGCTATCTCTCTGATGGATTTGTTTTGTTTTTTCAGCCTAATGATGTTTTGCTTCACTGATAGTGACAGCTCTTTGGGTCTCATATTGAGAGTTGACAGCAACAGATTCCAAATGCAAATAGCACACTTGAAATTAACTCTGGACCTTTTATCTGCTCCTTGTAAATGGGATAATGAGGGAATAACACATACCGGGCCATGGAACAGCTGAGCAGCCAATTGTCCCATTACTTTTGGTCCTTTAAAAAGTGGGAGGCACATATACAAACTGTTGTAATTCCTACACCTTTCACCTGATTTGGATGTAAATACCCTCAAATTAAAGCTGAAAGTCTGCAGTTAAAGCACATCTTGATTGTTTCATTTCAAATCCATTGTGGTGGTGTATAGAGCCAAAAAGATTAGAATTGTGTCCATGTCCCAATATTTATGGACCTGACTGTTTGTATTTTTTTAATTTTCTTTAAATTTACTGATTTTTTTTTTCTTGACTCGTAACATTTGTATCGATTCATTTATAATTGGTCTAACTGAAAAAAAAAATGTATTCCAATGTGGTAGCCGAGTAACCAAACATTGGTTATTTATACACATTGGTCCTGTTTGTATTAATAATACTTTTATTATTAATAAATGCAAAGTGTTCTGATTGATAAGGCTCGGTTCACACTGGGGCAGCTTCAAAGTCGCCCGACTCTGAAGCCGCCCCGTGCAGCACGACTTCAGCGTGGCTTGCAAACAACTTCTCTTATAGAAGTCAATGCAAGTCGCCCCCAGAGTAGTGCAGGAACCTTTTTCTAAGTCGGAGCGACTTGAGTTGCTCCGGTAAGAACGGTTCCATTGCACTGAATGGAGTGCGACTTGTCAGGCAGCTAAGTCGCCTGACAAGTTGCCCCAGTGTGAACCGGGACTTAAAGTAGTATCTTACTTGCAACATTTTATTATTTACAATACTGTGCAGAAATGCTGAGAAAAAATAATGTCAAGTAAGCTTTTAAATATTTATATTTTACTGGATTATTTTTATCAATTTTTTTACCCTTGCAAAATGAACGAACAAAAAAAAATCTTCATTAATCACTTTAAGACTGGAACATTTTGCTGCTTAATGACCAGGCCCTATTTTGCGATTCTGCTTACTTTAACGGACAATTGCGTGGTCCTGCGACACCGTACCCAAATGAAATTGATGTCCTTTTTTTCCCACAAACAGAGCTTTCTTTTGGTGGTATTTGATCACCTGTGTGATTTTTATTTTTTGCGCTATAAACAAAAAAAAGCGACAATTTTGAAAATAAAAAAAACATTTTTCACATTCTGCTATATAACATTCCCAAAAAAAAATTTAAAAATCAAAATTTTTTAACATTTTAGGCCAATTTGTTTTCGGCTACATATTTTTGGTAAAAAAAATCGCAATTAGCGTATTTTGATTGGTTTGCGCAAAAGTTATTGCGTTTACTAACTACAGGAAAGATTTATGTCTTTTTTTTATTTTATTTTTTACTAGTAATGGCGGCGATCTGCGATTTTTTTTGCGGGACTGCGACATTGCGGCGGACAGATCGGACCCCTAACTGACATTTCTGACACTTTTGGGGGGTACCAGTGATATTATTAAAGTAATCAGTGCTAAAAATATGCACTGTCACTGTAATAATGCCATTGGCAGGGAAGAGGTTAATACTATTGGTGATCAAGGAGTTAAATGTAGGCCTAGGGGAGTGATTCTAACTGTGGGGGGGTTGGGCTTTTGAAGTGATCATAGAGACATGCGATCCTATATAGCAGGATCACATGGTCTCCGTGATCATTGCAGGGAGAAGGACGGGCGACTGTGTTTACATCAGCCGCCCGTCCTTCTCTTTCAGTGGGGAACGATCGCCGGTGGTAGGCGGCGATCCGACCCGCCTGACACCCACACTGGCTTCCCCACTGATGATCGGGGGCGGGAGCACACCGCCGGCCGCACGCGCTCGCCCTCTAGGTCCTCCAAATACAGATGACGCCTATTCACGTGATGTTGCCTGTAGCTGCCACACTGCTGACGTAAATAGGCAGTGCAGCGATGGACAAGTGGTTAAATGATTACAATCACCTTTGCCTTAACAAAAACAGCATTACTTTGAATGGTACTCTAATAGCAGACATGGTCTTTGATCTCCACAATACAGAGCATCCGGAAAGTATTCACAGCACTTCACTTTTTCCACATTTTGTTATGTTACAGCCTTATTCCATAATGGATTAAATTCATTATTTTCTTCAAAATTCTACAAACAATCCCTCATAATGACAACGTGAAAGAAGTTTGTTTGAAATCTTTTCTAATTTATTAAAAATAAAAAAGGAAATAAATCCCATATACATAAGTATCACAGCCTTTGCTCAATACTTTGGTGAAGCTCCTTTGGCACCAATTACAGCCCCCAGTATTTTTGAGTATGATGCTACAAGCTTGGCACTCCTATTTTTGGCCAGTTTCTTCCATTCTTCGTTGCAGGACCTCTCAAGCTCCATCAGGTTGGATGGGGAGCGTCCCGTTTCCATCTGACCATAGCAAGAAACGTGTTTAACTGCCCGCGTTTCTGCAAATGTGTGAAAAACACATTAAAACTTGCAACACTTTTGCAGTGCCATTATTTTTTAATGGCACCCCAAACTAGGGTAGCAGTTGCACATTTTGCTGTGTAAAAACGCCCATCGCAAAACACAATTGGGTCAGTGCCAAAATTTGGTAGATGAGCTTCTTGTGTGCAATTTTTTTGGAGTGGAGGGAGGCCCAAGTGAATAGCGCTGCTCCAAAAATGAGCAAAAAAAAAAACGCTAAAAATGTGACGCTGTGGCGTCGCTCTGATGTAAAGTTTAATTTGCTTATGTTTTGCTTTGCCTGGTTTCTCCCTCCCCCCTTAGAGCCCGTTCACAAAAAACACACTAAGATACACAATGCGCATGCTGTGCCATTATTTCATAACGGCCCCCGAATGTGGTTAGCAGTTGGGCATTTTGCCGCGCACAAACGCTCTTCTCAACGCGTGCTTGGCTCGGTCCCAAAATTTGGTACATGAGCTTCTTTAACCTATTTTTGGAGCAGAGGGTGGCCCAAATGAATAGGGCCAGCTCTAAAATGCGTTAAAAATGTGATGCCGCAGCATCGCTCTAGTGTGAACGGTGCCTCATCAACATGCTGATTAAATTAATAAATAGAATCCTTCCATTTTCATTGCATACCTTATTTTATTTACATACTATATATATGTATGTATATATATATATATATATATATAGATAGATATATTTTTTTAAATTCTTAAATTTATATACAGTATATATATATATATATATATATATATATATACTTATGTATATATATATATTTTATATATATTTATATGTTATTTTTTATATTCCTCTATATTCTATTATATATATATATTTTTTTAATTTATATACAGTATATATATATATATATATATATATATATATATATATATATATATATATATTTATATAATATATTTTTATATTTATTTATATTTTATTTATATATACATATACATATATATACTGTACATATATTTATATGTAATATTTGTATATTCCTTTATATTCTATTTTATATTTATATATATATATATAAAATAAAATATAAATAAATATAGAAATATATTATATAAAAATAAATAAATAAGTATATTATATATTATATATATATATATATATATATATAAAATATACTTATTTATTTATTTTTTTTATATAACATATTTTTATATTTATTTATATTTTTATATTTATATTTAATTTAGCAGTGGGCAGTACATAGTTTCCTTAGAACATTGCAGCACCCAGCACTCCTCTCAAGAGCCCTCATTCCTGATGTAAGCAGTGGGCGTGTTCTTGGGAGGAGTTATGCAAATATAAAAATGCCTTGATAGGTGTCAGTCTGTAGAAGTGGGCGTTCCTAGGCAGGCTGTATGTAGATGTAGACCGCTCCCACATATGATGCTGAGACTCTGTGATTGAAAGGACTGAAGTCCAATCAATGAAAGGGGCGGGCCAGGGATGGTCAGGCTGGGGAGGAAAGGGTTAGATGATGCTGGGCGTCCTCCAGCCAGAAAATGAGGCAGGACTCTATCTGGCTTGTACAGTTTCTAATGCACATTGCGAGAAGCTCACAGTGTGCAGTGAAATCAGAGGAATTTCAGTCCAGGAGAGGAGTCTGTACAACTGAAGGGGAGGCCGGAGGTCAGATTTAAGAAGGTGACAACGCCCCGTGGAGGGATTTTGGGGAGACAGTGGGGTGCTGAGCTTACAGGAACAGAGGGGTAGGGCAAAGTAGGGATGATTGGAGGGTATTTGTGCTAGAAGGGGAAATTTGGGGGGGGGGGGGGGGTAGGATCTGTGCTAGGAAGGGGTGATTTGTTTGGAGGGGACATTTGTGCTGGGTGGATTTGTGCTGGGAAGGGGGATGGGGGGATTTGTGCTGGGGGTGATTTGGGGTGGGGGGGAATATGTAAATTTGAGGAATTTGAAGGGTAGAGGATTTGTGCTAGAAGGGGTGATCTGCTTGGATGGGGCATTTGTGCTGAGGGAATTTGTGCTAGGAGGGGGCATTTGTGCTGGGGGGATTTGTGCTAGGAGGGGGCATTTGTGCTGGGGGGATTTGTGCTAGGAGGGGGCATTTGTGCTGGGGGGATTTGTGCTAGGAGGGGGCATTTGTGCTGGGGGGATTTGTGCTAGGAGGGGGCATTTGTGCTGGGGGGATTTGTGCTAGGAGGGGGCATAAGGGGCATTTGTGCTGGGAAGGGGGGTGCGAGGATTTATGCTGGGAGGGGGATTTGGAATGGGGGGGACAGGATGTGTACTCTGAGGAGAAATTTGAGGGATTTGAATCATAGAGGATTTGTGGTGGGGGGGGATTTGTGCTGGGAGAAGGGAGTGGGGTAGGGGGGGGGGGTGTACTTGGAAGGGAAATATGAGGACTTTCGAGGAGGGTTTGTGCTAGAATGGGTGATTTGCTTGGATGGGGCATTTGTGCTGGGGGGATTTGTTCTACAAGGGGGCATAGGAGGCATTTTTGCTAGGAAGGGCATGGGGGGGGGGGGATTTATGCTGGAAGGGGGATTTGGAATGGGTGGGCAGGATGTGTACTCAAACAGACCTGGCGAAATTTGAGGTAATTGATGCTTAGAGGATTTGTGCTGGGAGGGGAGATGGGGGGGGGGGGATATGTGCTGGGAGAAGGGATTAGGGGTAGGGGGGGATGTGTACTCGGAGGGGAAATATGAGGACTTTAAAGGAGGATTTGTGCTAGAAGGGGTGATTCGCTTGGATGGGACATTTGTGCTGGGGGGGATTTGTGCTAGGAGGGGGCATTTGTGCTAGGAAGGGGATGTGGGGGGGGGGATTTATGCTGAGAGGGGGATTTGGAATGGGTGGGCAGGATGTGTACTCAGAGGGGAAATTTGAGGGAATTGAAGCTTAGAGGATTTGTGCTGGGAGGGGAGATGGGGGGATTTGTGCCTGTGGGGAGGGGGGGGTTGCGGCGGGGGGAGAATGTATACTTGAAGGGTAGAGGATTTGCGCTAGGAGGGGTAATTTGTTTGGAGGGGGGGTTTGTGCTGGGAAGGGAGATGGGGAGGGATTTATGCTAGAGGGGGATTTGGAGTGGGGGAGAACATATTTGAGGGATTTGAAGGATAGAGCATTTGTGCTAGGAAGGGGTAATTTGTTTGGAGGGGGCATTTGTGCTGGCGGGGATTTGTGCTGAGAGGGGGCATTTGTGCTGGGTGGGATTTAGGGTGGTGAGGCGGCATAATAAATGCCCTCAAAAAAGAAAAGTGACCCAAGCGCGGATCGTGTTGGGAGGAGGCATTTGTGCTGGGAAGGGGGATGGGGGGATTTGTACTGGGAGTGGGGACTTGGAATGGGATGGGGGGAGGGGGGGGGATTGTGTACTCAGAATGGATATTTGAGGGATTTGAAGGGTAGAGGATTCGTGCCAGGAAGGGGTGATTTGTATGGAGGGGGCATTTGTGCTGGGAAAGGGGATGGGCGGGATTTGTGCTGGGAGTGGGGACTTGGAATGGGGTGGGGGGGGGGATATTTGAGGGATTTGAAGGGTAGAGTATTTGTGCTAGGAAGGGGTGATTTGTTTGGAGGGGGCATTTGTGCTGGCGGAGATTTGTGCTGAGAGGGGGCATTTGTGCTGGGTGGGATTTAGGGTGGTGAGGCGGCATAATAAATGCCCTCAAAAAAGAAAAGTGACCCAAGCGCGGATCGCTCTTCAGAGGGCAGCCTATCACGTTAAGATGCGTTTGTGTCACGTGATTTAACGCTTTCCAGACGCCTCCTCCCCTGTGTCGGTTTTCCTTTGTATGGATTCCTCTTATCTCAGCAGGTAACGCTTTCTAAACGCATCGCGAACGCGCTGAAAACGTTCAGCGGGCCGTTTACATTGCTGTGAATGGAGGCAGTTGGGGGAGCGGACGACGGATACATTTTGGCGCGTTGCGAACGCAATCGTTGGAACGACACTTACAATCGGCGCAGAGCATTGGCAGGCGTTGGCGAGGCTCCAGTGCAGACTCCAGCGGCGAGGGTTAAATCATGAGTTTACCTTTAAGTCATTTTTTTTTTTTTTTCCTGCTCTGCCAGTGAAAGCGCCTGACGGGGAACGGCGGCTGAAGTCACATCTCCTCGCCATTCCGCTTCACCGCCAGAGACAAAACCACGTCCCGCTGGCGGCATCTCCGGCTCTGCGGTGACACCGAGGATTCCGCAATTTATCTCCCAACGGACGCTCAGAGATGGGTGAGTCTCCATGCGTCGGATGCATTCACCCCCCTGCAGCAGCAGCCTGGAGGAGAGGTGGCCGACTCCTGTCCTCCATCTACCTCATCCTCTATTATTATTACACTCAATATGAGACGTCCACACAATCTTTACATTGACTGAATAGGGTGGAACAATGGCAGCCGTATCCCATAGCAACCGATCGGAATTTATCTCAGCAGCTCGCTGCAGTATGGTTGATTATGAGTTACTGAGATGAATTCTAACTGGTTACTATAGATACAGTTCATTCTCTGTACATAGCAGTGAACTGCTGTCTGGTTGCTATGGGTTACTATGTATGTTCATTCTCTGTACATAGCAGTGAGCTGCAGTCTGGTTGCTATGGGTAACTGTGTACAGAGAAGGCACCGTATCTATAGCAACCAGTTTAGAATTCATCTCAGTAACCCATAGCAACCAGACAGCAGCTCACTGCTGAGAATAATTCCAACTGGTTACTATAGATACGGTTCATTCTCTGTACATAGCAGTGAGCTGCAGTCTGGTTGCTATGGGTAACTGTGTACAGAGAATGCACCGTATCAGTTGGAATTCATCCCAGTAACCCATAGTAACCAGACTGCAGCTTGAAATGTAACTGGTTAGTATAGATACAGTGCATTCTCTGTACATTGTAACCCATAGCAACCAGACTTTTTTGCAGCGAGCTGCTGAGATGATATCTAGCTGGTTGCTATGGATACGGTGCATTCTCTGTACACAAGAACCCATAGCAACCAGACTTTTTTTCTTGCAGCGAGCTGCTGAGATTAAATCTAGCTGGTTGCTATGGTTACAGTGCATTCTCTGTATACAGTAACCCATAGCAACCAGACTGCAGCGAGCTGCTTAGATGGATTTTAACTGGTTGCTATGGATACAGTGCATTCACTATACACAGTATCCCTTAGCAAAGAGAAGGCAGTGAGCTTCTATGTACAGAGAATGCACCGTATCTATAGAAACCAGACAGAATTTATCTCAGTAACCCATAGCAACCAGACTGCAGCTTGCTGCTGAGATGAATTCTAACTGGTTTCTATAGATACAGTGCATTCTCTATACATGGTAACCTATAGCAACCAGACTACATTTTACTATGGCTCATGCTGAATTCTAACTGGCTGCTATGGATATGGTTCATTCTCTGTATACAGTAACCCTTAGCAACCAGAAGGCAGCGAGCTGTTGAGAATAATTCTAACTGGTTATGCTAGATATGGTGCGTTCTCTACATAACAGGGAGCTGCAGTCTGGTTGCTATGGGTTACTATGTACAGAGAATGCACCATATCTATAGTAACCAGTTAGAATTCATCTTAGTAACCCATAGTAACCGGACTGCAGCTTGAAATGTAACTGGTTAGTATAGATACAGTGCATTCTCTGTACATTGTAACCCATAGCAACCAGACTTCATTTTTTTTTAGATTAATTCTAGCTGGTTGTTATAGATACGGTGCATTCTCTGTACATAGCAGTTAGCTGCAGTCTGGTTGCTATGGGTAACTGTGTACAGAGAATGCACCGTATCTATAGCAACCAGTTAGAATTCATCTCAGTAACCCATAGCAACCAGACAACAGCTCACTGCTGAGAATAATTCTAACTGGTTACTATAGATATAGTGCATTCTCTACATAGCAGTGAGCTGTTGTCTGGTTGCTATGGGTTACTATGTACAGAGAATGCACCGTATCTATAGCAACCAGTTAGAATTCATCTCAGTAACCCATAGCAACCAGACAACAGCTCACTGCTGAGAATAATTCTAACTGGTTTCTATAGATATGGTGCATTCTCTACATAGCAGTGAGCTGCTATCTGGTTGCTATGGGTTATTATGTACAGAGAATGCACCGTATCTGTACTAACCAGTTAGAATTAACCTTAGCAGCGAGCTTCTGTCTGGTTGCTATGGGTTACTATGTACAGAGAATGCACCGTATCTATAGTAACCAGTTAGACTTCATCTCAGTAATCCATAGCAACCTGACAGCAGCAAGCTGCTGGGATGAGTTCCAATGGGTTAGTATAGATACGGTGCATTCACTGTACATAGTAACCCATAGCAACCAGTTAGAATTCATCTAGGCAGCTCGCTGCAGTCTGGTTGCTATAGGTTACTGTGTTCAGAGAATGCACCGTATCTATAGAAACCGGACAGATTTCAGTTGTCATGGTGCTATTTAATACTGTGAATAAATCACTGCCTGCATTGTCTCTGCTCTACATTTTGTAGTTCAGTTCAGCCCAAGGATTTTCATCTGAGCGCTTCGTAAGCACGCAGAAGATCGCTGCACATGCGGTGCCATTAATTGGCACCCAGCAAGCAGACATGCGTTTTTCCTGCGAGTTACTTTGACATGCTTAGGACGGCCCATTAAAACAGATAGGCTCCACTGTGCACGCAGCATGCAAACGTGAAGAAAACGCACATAAACGCAGCAAAGTTTTGCGCACATTCTCAGTACACTTAGGTGTGAATGCAGCCTTAAAGTGGAACTAAACTCATTGATTTAACCATTTCCCAATACAGTTTACAGCCGAGGCGTGCCATGAATGATAACTGTCACAGTTGCTTGTGCTCTCAACTGAACTGTCAAGCCATGAAATGTCTGGTGTCATAACTGATCACATGTGCAGTACCCATGACAACTGCAGATCAAACAAGGGCTAAGATGTCAGCTTCCTTGGCTGTAAAGGATAGGAGGGTTTAGTTCCGCTTTTAGCTGGTCATATACTAGTAGATTTTGGAACAAACATTCCTACAAATATTCTCATTGGTACAGTCGATGACTTGATAAATTGTCATGGTCTTACCTTCTTGCTGTTCTCCTTCGTTTGACATGTGCTGGCGGCCATCTTGGTTTCTGGGTTTCTTGTAGCCTCCCACCCTGCGGCTCCTCCTTCCCACTGGGAGGAGCTGGATGCCTAGCTCATATATATAGGAGGTCTGTGGCTTCAGTTCCCTGCTTGGTCCTCCTGTGTTCACATGCTACCAAGACTGCTGCTACTTCTGGTTCCTGTTCCTGGCTTCGTCTGACTACCCTGTTGGTTCCTGTTCCTGGCTTCATCTGACTACCCTGTTGGTTCCTGATCCTGGCTTCGTTTGACTACCCTGTTGGTTCCTGATCCTGGCTTCGTCTGACTACCCTGCTGGTTCCTGATCCCTGGCTTCGCAAAGACTCTGCATCGGTTTCGCCATCAGTTTGGACTTTTGCTTTATAGCTTGTTTTTCAATAAAGCTGTCTTATTTTCACTTATCTGTTGTTGTACGTCTGGTTCATGGTTCCGTGACATTAGGACCAAGCCATGAATTCTGACGGTACAGGGCCATCCTCGCTACCCACGCTGGTTGCCAGACTTGATCAGCAGGATCACCTGTTGGGTCGGTTCGCCGTGGCGTTGCAAACCCTGCTTGAACGCACGGTACCACAGGCCACGAATTCTGACGGTACAGGGCCATCCTCACTACCCACGCTGGTTGCCAGACTTGATCAGCAGGATCACCTGTTGGGTCAGTTCGCCGTGGCGTTGCAAACCCTGCTTGAACGCACGGTTCATTTCGCTCCCGTTGCCGATGGGTCGGTTGTCGCTCCTGGGTCCGCTCCTACTGCCGCTCCGGTTGTTGCGCCAGAGTCTACCCCGACACCTGTTGTTGCGCCCGCGGTGTTTCGGGGTATGTCCGGTTCTGCCCCCCTTCCACAGCGCTTTGGGGGAGAGCCAACTCAGTGCCGAGGTTTCCTTAACCAGGTGGGCATTTATTTCGAGTTGCTGCCACATGCCTTTCCTACTGAGAGATCAAAGGTGGGCTTCTTAATCTCGCTGCTCTCGGACAAGGCCTTGGCCTGGGCCAGCCCTTTATGGGAGAACAACAATCCGGTGGTTGCCGAGTTTTCCGGTTTTGTTGCTTCTCTTCGGAAGGTATTCGATGTGCCGGCTCGTGCTGCCTCTGCTGCGAAGCTCCTTATGTCCATCAGACAGGGTTCACGATCCGTAGCTGAATACGCCATTGAGTTTCGTACCCTGGCAGCAGAGGTGGGCTGGAATAATGAGGCTCTGGTTGCTGCTTTCTCTCATGGTCTCTCGGATGCCTTGAAGGATGAGGTTGCAGCTAAGGACCTACCAGTGGAGCTCGCGTCTCTTATTTCTTTCCTGATTTTGATTGACACCCGACTCAGGGAGAGACCTTCCTTTTAAGGAGAGTCTGCGGAGGCCTCCTAACAGATTGGCGCCTACCTTTGTTGTCCCACCCGTGCCTCCCTCTCCTCCCACGCCTCCTGGGGATGACTTGTCTGGGGGTGAACCCATGCAGCTGGGGTTTGCTCGCCTGTCCGAGGGGGAGAGGGTACTCCGGAGACGCGAGGGCCGATGCATGTACTGTGGTCTCGGTGGGCATTTTCGGTTGGCATGTCCGAACCGTCCAGGGAAACGCTCGCACCTGAGCTCCTGTCGGGGGCAGATCTTGGGTGGAGTCTCCTCGTCCCCGGTTTCCCGTGTTGACAAACCACTGATCACTGTTGTCCTTTCCTGGGTCGGGGGCTCGGTGACGACCCAGGCGTTGGTGGACTCAGGTGCTGGTGGTTTGTTCATTGATAGTGTGTTCGCTGCCGCCAATTCCATTCCTCTGCAGGCTCGAGGTTCTCCTCTGGCTCTTGAGGCGATAGACGGCAGACCCCTTCTGCCGCCACACGTGACTCATGAGACCCTTCCAGTGGGGTTAGCCATTGGTGCCGTCCACAGAGAGTCGGTCTGCTTCCAGGTTATTTCGTCTCCACACTACTCGGTGGTCTTGGGGTACCCCTGGCTCCAGAAGCATAATCCGATTTTTGATTGGAGATCGGCCGAGATCCTCTCGTGGTCACCGCAGTGTGGGACTAGTTGCATCCATGGGCCTGTCAAGTTGCTGTGTACTTCCTCGGACTCTCTGTTGCCCCCTGAATACGAGGAGTACCGGGATGTATTCGATAAGGTGCGCGCGGTTGCCCTACCTCCGCACCGCCCATACGATTGTGCCATCGAGTTACAATCTGGTGCCATTCCTCCTCGTGGCAAAGTCTATCCACTGTCGGTAGCGGAGAATGAGGCCATGGAGGAGTACGTGAGGGAGGCGCTTTCACGTGGACACATGGATTTTTCTTTGTGAAAAAGAAGGGCGGTGAGTTGAGGCCTTGCATCGATTACAGGGGTCTCAATCGCATCACGATCAAGAACGCTTACCCGATACCCTTGATTTCCGAGCTGTTCGATCGCCTTAAAGGGGCCACGGTCTTTACCAAACTCGACCTGAGGGCGGCATATAACCTCGTAAAGATCAAGGCGGGCGATGAGTGGAAGACCGCGTTTAACACCAGGACCGGTCATTATGAATCCTTGGTTATGCCCTTTGGTCTGTGCAATGCGCCCGCAGTCTTTCAGGAATTCATCAACGATGTTTTCCGTGACCTGTTGCAGCAGTGTGTGGTGGTCTACCTGGATGACATCTTGGTATATTCTGAGTCCATGGAGACCCACATTCTGGATGTCAAACGAGTGTTGCAACGGTTACGAGAGAACAAGCTGTTCGGTAAGCTTGAGAAATGCGAATTTCACCGATCCCAGGTAACCTTCTTCTTAGGTTACATCATTTCCGCTGAGGGGTTCTCCATGGATCCTGAGAAGGTTTCGGCTGTCTTACAGTGGCCCCAGCCCAGTGGTCTTCGCTCCCTGCAGCGCTTTTTGGGCTTCGCCAATTATTATCGGAAGTTCATCAGGGACTTTTCCATGCTAGCCAAGCCTCTCACGGATCTGACCAGGAAGGGCAGTAATTCCCAGGTCTGGCCGCCCGAGGCCATCCGAGCTTTTGAGGCTCTAAAGTCCGCCTTTGTGTCGGCTCCGATTCTGTCGCATCCCAACCCTGGGTTGCCCTTTGTCCTCGAGGTGGACGCGTCTGAGACGGGAGTAGGCGCCCTTCTGTCTCAGCGTAGAACACCAGAGGGTCCTCTGCTTCCTTGTGGGTTTTGCTCCCGGAAACTGTCTTCCGCGGAGTGCAACTACCAGATTGGTGACAGGGAGTTATTGGCCATCGTGCAGGCTCTTAAAGAATGGAGGCACTTGCTCGAGGGTTCGGTGGTTCCGGTCCTCATCCTGACGGACCACAAGAATCTGACCTACCTCTCTGAGGCCAAGAGATTGACACCACGTCAGGCCAGATGGGCTCTGTTCTTGTCACGTTTTAATTACGTGGTCTCCTACCTACCCGGTTCCAAGAACATCAGGGCTGATGCCTTATCACGGCAGTACTCCGACCTGTCCAGGGAGGAGTCGATTCCGACTTCGGTCATACCTCCGAATCAGATCCTGGCTGCCATTCGCACCAGCCTGACCTCTCCTCTGGGTGAGCAGATTTTGGCGGCTCAATCTGGTGCTCCCTCTGGGAGACCCAACGGCAGATGTTTTGTGCCTGAGGAGTTGCGCACTCGGTTGTTGCGAACCTACCATAACTCCAAGACCGCGGGGCATCCTGGAAAGAATCAGCTGTCCTGGGCTGTTTCACGTCTGTTCTGGTGGCCTTCCCTACGTTCCGACATCGCCGCATATGTAGCGGCATGCTCCGTTTGTGCCCAGAGTAAGTCCCCTCGGCACCTTCCGTTGGGCCTTCTGCAACCCTTAGCCACCGGGGAGCGCCCATGGTCTCACCTGGGGATGGATTTCATTGTGGACCTCCCTGCATCCCGAGGCCATACGGTCATTCTCATGATTGTGGATCGGTTTTCCAAAATGTGTCACTGTGTTCCTCTCAAGAAGTTACCCTCTGCACAGGAGTTGGCCACGATTTTTGCCAGGGAGCTCTTCCGGTTGCACGGTTTGCCCAAGGAGATTGTGTCGGATCGGGGGAGTCAGTTTGTGTCCAGGTTCTGGCGCGCCTTTTGCTCCCAGTTGGGGATTCATCTCTCCTTCTCCTCGGCCTACCACCCTCAGTCCAATGGGGCCGCAGAACGATCCAATCAGGCCTTGGAGCAATTCCTTCGTTGCTATGTCTCCGATCACCAAGACAATTGGGTTGACCTCCTGCCTTGGGCTGAGTTTGCCAGGAACACGGCGGTGAACTCTTCCTCTGGGACGTCTCCCTTCATGGCCAACTATGGGTTCCAACCTGCCGTGTTACCGGAGGTATTCTCTCCCCAGGATATTCCGGCTGTGGAGGATCACCTTTCCGTCCTACGTGCTTCTTGGGTACAGATCCAGAAGTCCCTTGAGGTCTCTGCGCAGCGCCAGAGACTCCAGGCTGATCGCAGACGAGCGCCTGCTCCTTCCTACCAGGCCGGAGACCGTGTATGGTTGTCCACCCGCAACCTCAACCTTCGAGTGCCCACTCCCAAGCTGGCGCCTCGCTTTGTTGGTCCCTTCCGAGTGCTTCGCAGGGTAAACCCGGTAGCCTATGCCCTTGCGCTTCCTCCTGGCATGCGGATCTCCAACGTGTTTCATGTCTCCCTGTTGAAGCCTCTGGTGTGTAATCGTTTCACTTCCTCGGCCTCGTCCGGTCCGAGTGGGCAATCGTGAGGAGTATGAGGTGAGCAATATCCTGGACTCACGCCTGGTCCGCGGTCGGGTGCAGTTTTTGGTTCATTGGCGTGGTTATGGTCCAGAGGAGCGTTCCTGGGTTCCCTCCGCAGATGTCCATGCTCCTGCCTTGCTCCGAGCCTTCCACGCACGCTTCCCTCAGAAACCGTTCTTTACTCCGCGGAGGAGGGGCCCTTGAGGGGGAGGTACTGTCATGGTCTTACCTTCTTGCTGTTCTCCTTCGTTTGACATGTGCTGGCGGCCATCTTGGTTTCTGGGTTTCTTGTAGCCTCCCACCCTGCGGCTCCTCCTTCCCACTGGGAGGAGCTGGATGCCTAGCTCATATATATAGGAGGTCTGTGGCTTCAGTTCCCTGCTTGGTCCTCCTGTGTTCACATGCTACCAAGACTGCTGCTACTTCTGGTTCCTGTTCCTGGCTTCGTCTGACTACCCTGTTGGTTCCTGTTCCTGGCTTCGTCTGACTACCCTGTTGGTTCCTGATCCTGGCTTCGTCTGACTACCCTGTTGGTTCCTGATCCTGGCTTCGTCTGACTACCCTGTTGGTTCCTGATCCTGGCTTCGTCTGACTACCCTGTTGGTTCCTGATCCTGGCTTCGTCTGACTACCCTGCTGGTTCCTGATCCCTGGCTTCGCAAAGACTCTGCATCGGTTTCGCCATCAGTTTGGACTTTTGCTTTATAGCTTGTTTTTCAATAAAGCTGTCTTATTTTCACTTATCTGTTGTTGTACGTCTGGTTCATGGTTCCGTGACATAAATGCCGTTCGAAAGGGGTTCAGGGGTCAGGAATAGGTAAAGCACAGAGTACAGGAGTCAGGAGAAAGTAAAGCACAGAGTACAGGGGTCAGGAGTAAGCAAAGCACAGAGTGCAGGGGTCAGGAGAAGATAATGCACAGGGTACAGGGGTCAGGAGTAAGCAATGCACAGAGTGCAAGGGTCAGGAGTAAGCAATGCACAAAGTGCAGGGTTCAGGGGTACGTAATAAAGAGAGTGCAGGAGTCAGGAGTAAGCCACCCACAGAGTGCAGAGGCCAAGAGTAAGTAATGCACAGAGTGCAAGGGTCAGGAGAAAGTAGTGCACAGAGTGCAGGGGCCAGGAGTCAGTAATGCACAGAGTGCAAGGGTCAGGAGTTAGTAATGCACAGAATGCAGGGGTTGGGAGTAAGTAATGCAAAGAGTGCAGGAGTCAGGGGTACTTAACGAACAGAGTGCAAGGGTCAGGGGTAAGTAATGCACAGAGTGCAGGGGTCAAGAGTATGTAATGCACAGAGTGCAGGGGTCAGGAGTAAGTAATGCACAGAGTGCAGGGGTCAAGGGTACGTAATGCATAGAGTACAGGGGTCAGGAGTAAGTAATGTTCGGAGTACAGGGGCCAAGGGTACGTAATGCACAGAGTGCAGGGGTACTTAATGCATAGAGTACAGGGGTCGGGAGTAAGTAATGTTCAGAGTACAGGGGCCAAGGGTACGTAATGCACAGACTGCAGGGGTACGTAATGCACAGAGTGCAGGGGTCAGGGGTACGTAATGCACAGAGTGCAGGAGTCATGGGTATTTAACGAACAGAGTGCAGGGGTCAGGAGTAAGTAATGCACAGAGTGCAGGGGTCAAGGGTACGTAATGCACAGAGTGCAGGGGTCAGGAGTAAGTAATGCACAGAGTGCAGGGGTCAAGGGTACGTAATGCACTATGTGCAGGGGTCAGGGGTACGTAATGCATAGAGTACAGTGGTAAGGAGTAAGTAATGTTTGGAGTACAGGGGTCAAGGGTACATAATGCACAGAGTGCAGGAGTACGTAATGCACAGAGTGCAGGGGTCAGGGGTACATAATGTACAGGGGTCAGGGGTACGTAATGCACAGAGTACAGGGGTCAGGGGTACGTAATGCACAGAGTACAGGGGTCAGGGGTACGTATTGCACAGAGTACAGGGGTCAGGGGTACGTATTGCACAGAGTACAGGGGTCAGGGGTACGTAATGCACAGAGTACAGGGGTCAGGGGTACGTAATGCACAGAGTACAGGGGTCAGGGGTACGTAATGCACAGAGTACAGGGGTCAGGGGTACGTAATGCACAGAGTACAGGGGTCAGGGGTACGTAATGCACAGAGTACAGGGGTCAGGGGTACGTATTGCACAGAGTACAGGGGTCAGGGGTACGTAATGCACAGAGTACAGGGGTCAGGGGTACGTATTGCACAGAGTACAGGGGTCAGGGGTATGTAATTCACAGAGTGCAGGGGTCAGGGGTATTTAATGCACAGGGGTCAGGGGTACGTAATGCACAGAGTACAGGGGTCAGGGGTACGTAATGCACAGAGTGCAGGGGTCAGGGGTACGTAATGCACAGCTGGTAACCAATGTCAGTGTAGAAACAATGAATGTCGTCGGCACACCATGGATCCATATAACAGTCCAAACATTTATTAAAGTTATCATTTTACAATAAGTTCAATTGCAACAATTCAGGGTCATGTAGAACCTTCTTCTGTCATGGGATGTCATACAGGACTCCTGAAAAAGGTATTTTGTGGTGCTGAAAAGACTTACTGTAGTATGATCAGGTTAGTAGGTGCTCCGGGTACATAAATCTTACACAAGCAATCTACAACGCTCTCTATGGATTCCACTGATGTAGCAAAGAACTGTGCAGCAATGAGCAGCACTTTTTTCCCGCTTTATACAAAAGGTATGAACGTCCCTCCTTCATAGGAAGAGCATTTGGGGTGGGGGGTGGTAATAACAGCCAATTGGGTCAGGTTATCAACTGAAACCTTGCCATGGGCAACATCATTTCTCTTCTGACCCAGTTTTATAGGTGGGAATCTGAACAGTTCTATTCTGTAAAATAATTTGCATAATTCTATTTGTAGATGAACGGGCAGCGACCGAGGAGAAGGTTCTGGTGTGTGAGAGCTCAGACTGCATCGATAAAAGACGAGCGGTTAAGGTAGGTGCCTCCAATCAGATTGGATTGCTGGATTAACAATCTCTTTTGGACCATTTTGCCTCTGTGCAATGCTGTGCTGTGGGTCCTGTAATAAAGACCGCTCACTGCTGCCCTCTCTCCTTCTGCAGGGGGACTGGTCTAGTCTCCGCCCCTTCCTGTAGTTTTCTGTACTGATTGGAGTCTGCTTGGCCCCTCCCACTGCCCTGCTTTCTCTCCTTGTGCAGGGTGACTGGTCTTGTCTCCGCCCCTTCCTCTAGTTTTCTGTAGGGGTTGGATCCTGTTTGGCACCTCCCACTGCTCTGCTCTCTCTCCATGTGCAGGGTGACTGGTCTTGTCTCCTCCCACCTCCCGTAGTTTTCTGCAGGCAGCCTGTAGTGGGTGGAGCCTGCTAGCCCCCCCCCCCCCCCCCAAAGCTCTGCTCTCTGCACAGGCTGTGTACAGCACAGTGATGAAGTCACAAGAAAATATATTTGTTTGCAAAGGCATTTGGTGCACACAATGTGGATTTGTATTGTTTGTGGCAACAATTGGTTGTTGGTTATTATTTGCATTTTATAGATACATTTATTGGATGCTGGATGTTATGTGATTATACTGCATGCTGAGTGCGATCAGTTACTTATCAGTAATTATTATATCTTGGATATCACACAGTTGCTGGCCAGGTTTAACATACAGTGCTCCAAAAAAATAAAGGAACACTTTGAAAGCACATCAGGTCTCAATGGGGAAAAATATCATGCTGGATATCTATACTGGTATGGACTGGGTAATGTGTTAGGATCTATACTGGTATGGTCTGGGTAATGTGTTAGGATCTATACTGGTATGGACTGGGTGATGTGTTAGGATCTATACTGGTATGGACTGGGTGATGTGTTAGGATCTATACTGGTATGGACCAGGGTAATGTGTTTGGATCTATACTGGTATGGACTGGGTAATGTGTTAGGATCTATACTGGTATGGACTGGGTAATGTGTTAGGATCTATACTGGTATGGACTGGGTAATGTGTTAGGATCTATACTGGTATGGACTGGGTAATGTGTTAGGATCTATACTGATATGGACCGGGTAATGTGTTAGGATCTATACTGGTATGGACTGGGTAATGTGTTAGGATCTATACTGGTATGGACTGGGTAATGTGTTAGGATCTATACTGGTATGGACTGGGTAATGTGTTAGGATCTATACTGATATGGACCGGGTAATGTGTTAGGATCTATACTGGTATGGACTGGGTAATGTGTTAGGATCTATACTGGTATGGACTGGGTAATGTGTTAGGATCTATACTGGTATGGACTGGGTAATATGTTAGGATCTATACTGGTATGGACTGGGTAATGTGTTAGGATCTATACTGATATGGACCGGGTAATGTGTTAGGATCTATACTGGTATGGACTGGGTAATGTGTTAGGATCTATACTGGTATGGACTGGGTAATGTGTTAGGATCTATACTGGTATGGACTGGGTAATATGTTAGGATCTATACTGGTAGGGACTGGGTAATGTGTTAGGATCTATACTGGTATGGACTGGGTAATGTGTTAGGATCTATACTGGTATGGACTGGGTAATGTGTTAGGATCTATACTGGTATGGACTGGGTAATGTGTTAGGATCTATACTGGTATGGGCTGGGTAATGTGTTAGGATCTATACTGGTATGGACTGGGTAATGTGTTAGGAAGGAAAGGATGACACATCATTTGATGGAAATGAAAATGATCACCCTACAGAGGGCTGGATTCAAAGACACCCCGAAAATCAAAGTGAAAAAATGATGCAGCAGGCTAGTCCATTTGGTTGAAGCTTCATTGCAGCAACTCAGAATGGTCCTCAGTAGTTTGTATGACCCCAACGTGCTTGTATGCATGCCTGATCCTAGTGAGATGATGGATGGTGTCCTGGGGTATTTCCTCCAAGATCTGGACCAGGGCATCACTGAGCTCCTGAACAGACTGAGGTGCAACCTGGCGGCGACGGATGGACCGAAACATAATGTCCCAGAGGTGTTCTATTGGATTTAGGTCAGGTGAGTGTTGGGGCCATTCAATGGTATCAATTCTTTCATCTTCCAGGAACTGACTGCATACTGTCGCCACATGAGGCTGGGCATTGTCGTGCACCAAGAGGAACCCAGGACCCACTGCATCAGTGTAGGGTCTGACAATGGGTCCAAGGATTTCATCCCGATACCTAATGGCAGTCAGGGTGCCATTGTCTAGCCTGTAGAGGTCTGTGCGTCCCTCCATGGATATGCCTCCCCAGACCATCACTGACCCACCACCAAACCGGTCATGCTGAACGATGTTACAGGCAGCATAATGTTCTCCACGGCTTCTCCAGACCCTTTCATGTCTGTCACATGTGCTCAGGGTGAACTCTGCTCCCATCTGTGAAAAGCACAGGGTGCCAGTGGTGGACCTGCCAATTCTGGTGTTCAATAGCAAATGCCAATCGAGCTCCACAGTGCCGGGCAGTGAGCACAGGGCCCACTAGAGGACGTCGGGCCCTCAGGCCACCCTCATGAAGTCTGTTTCTGATTGTTTGGTGAGAGACATTCACACCAGTGGCCTGCTGGGGGTCATTTTGCAAGGCTCTATGGACCTCAAGTCGCATCAAAGTTGGACTAAAGTAATGCAGGGACTATTTTTGAAGTCATACAGATATGAACAGCACTCATGGGGTATGACTTGTTATGCGATTTTGCAGTCCCAAGTCAAAGGACAAGGTGCACAAGTGTGAAAGGGGCCTTAATTATTGAAATTACAGTTAACTAGTTTAAAAGAAAACATTTCAAGTATGTACAGTATTCTTAAAGCCCATCTCCAGGCAAAAAAAGACAGACCGATCCTGTGCGGGGAGGATCGATAGATCAGGTAAGTATATCTAGCGCTGTCCTCTCCCCTAGAATAAAAAGAGTAGTTAGCCCATGCAGTACAGGCACAGCCCCACTGCACAGGGAAAAATATTTGCCTAGAGCTCAACTTTAAAGGGTAACTCCTCTTTTGGGGAAAAAAAAAGCAAAGAGGGGTGCCAGCAACAGGAAAGAAGAGATCTTCAGGTCAGTGTGAAGCAATACACCGGGCATAATAGTATAGGGCTGCTTTCACACTGATGTGCTGTGGTTGACCCACGCTACGGGTGCAGGGCAGTGTACTTGCAGCTTTCCTGCGGGTCTGTCGTGCTTAGCCATAGATTTCTATTATATCCTACGGGTTTGCTGTGCTTAGCCATAGACTTCTATTATATCCTATGGGATTGCTGCGCTTAGCTATAAACTTCTACTATATTCTGTGGGCTGCACGTAGCCATAGACTTCTATTATATCCTGCAGGTGTGCTGCGTGTATCCATAGACTTCTATTATATCCTGCGGGTGTCCTGTGTGTAGCCATAGACTTCTATTATATCCTGCGGGTTTGCTGCACTTAGCCATAGACTTCTATTATATCCTGCGGGTTTGCTGCACTTACCCAAAGACTTCTATTATATCCTGTGGGTTTGCTGCACTTACCCAAAGACTTCTATTATATCCTGTGGGTTTGCTGCACGTAGCCATGTACTTTTATTATATCCTGCGGGTGTCCTGCGTGTTGCCATAGACTTCTATTATATCCTGCGGGTGTCCTGCGTGTAGCCATAGACTTCTATTATAACCTACAGGTTTGCTGCACGTAGCCATAGACTTCTGTTATATCCTGCGGGTGTCCTGCGGGTAGCTATAGACTTCTATTATATCCTGCAGATTTGCTGCGTGTAGCCATAGACTTCTGTTATATCCTGCGGGTGTGCTGCGTGTAGCCATAGACTTCTATTATATCCTGCAGGTTTGCTGCATGTAGCCATAGACTTCTATTATATCCTGCGGGTGTCCTGCGTCTAGCCATAGACTTCTATTATATCCTGCAGGTTTGCTGCATGTAGCCATAGACTTCTATTATATCCTGCGGGTGTCCTGCGTCTAGCCATAGACTTCTATTATATCCTGCGGGTGTTCTGCGTGTAGCCATAGACTTCTATCATGTCCTGCGGATTTGCTGCGCTTAGCCGTAGACTTCTATTATCCCTGCAGTTTTGCTGCACGTAGCCATAGACTTCTATTATATCCTGCGGGTGTCCTGCCTGTAGCCATAGACTTCTATTGTATCCTACGGGTGTCCTGCGTTTAGCCATAGACTTCTCTCATATGCTGCGGGTTTGGCATATTTTCTGAATTCGGGAGTTATGGTGCGCTTTCAGAAAGTGCAACACACCTGCAGGATATAATAGAAGTCTATGGCAAAGCGCAGCTAACACAAGAAAGTTGCAGATGCACTGCATTGTACCCACAGTGCAGGTAAGTCGCAGCACATCAGTGTAAAAGCAGCCCCATAGGGGGCTCAGAACAGTAAGCTTTCATTTACATTTGTAGTTTGGCAGTGGTAATTCCCCATGGTTAAGGAGTGTTTTTACCACCCCCTGCCCCAACTGCTCCCCCTATAGCTGCAGTGGCCAGGGGTGTACACATGTCAGCCACAGCAGGAGTTATATGCCCTGCCATGGTTGATGGGTGTGACACCTGCCAAGCATGACATACTCAAGTGAATGCTAATGCAAATGCCCTGCATCCATCCTTGTGCAATAAAGCAAACAAGGGGTTAAAGCAGGTAGCATTGTGTTGCTTTCTCACCAACTGCTTTAACCCCTTGGACCCCATAGAAACAAGCAGCTGTGGGGCGTTTGCCGAGTAGCCCTATTTATTTGAATGGGTCCCGTTTGGCAGGCAGTAGCACCCACCAAAAGCAACAGGGGGCTTAATTCCTGCTGCAGCATGTGTACACCTTTGGCTGCTGGCCTTAGCAGCTAAAGGGGGTAGGGATTGGGGGGCGATAAATCTGTGAATCAACCGCAGGGTTTTACCAGACCCCATTTTTGTGTGAACGAGCCCCAAGGGTGCCGCTGCCAAATGCAACTAAGGGCTCATTCATAAGTGCAGCAGGCACTGCTGCTCCACTGAAAAGTAATCCAAGTGTGTCTGACAGGTGGTGAGGAGGCGATATGTTGCCTCCTCACCACCTGATTTAAACCCATGATTGCCATGCAATGCACGCGATTGGTGGGTGGAACCAAGAACGTTGCTCGGAGGTGGGTAGGGCACGGAGACAAGGGACGCTTCTTGGAGGTGGTTAGGGGGTGGAACCAAGGGATGGTGCTTGGAGGTGGGTAGGGGATGGAAGCAATGGATGTTGCTTGGAGTTGGGTGGGGCGCTGCTTGGAGGTGGGTAGGGGGTGGAACCATGGGACGGTGCTTGGAGGTGGATAGGGGGTGCTACCAAGGATGTTGCTTGGAGGTGGGTAGGGCACGGATACAAGGGATGCTTCTTGGAGGTGAGTAGGGGGTGGAACCAAGGGATGGTGCTTGGAGGTGGGTAGGGTGCGGAGACAAGGGATGTTGCTTGGAGGTGGGTAGGGGGTGGAACCAACGGACAGTGCTTGGATGTGGGTAGACGGTGGAACCAAGAATGTTGCTTGGAGGTGGGTAGGGCGTGGAGACAAGGGACGCTTCTTGGAGGTGGGTGGGGGTGGAACCAAGGGATGTTGCTTGGAGGTGGGTGGGGCGCGGAGACAAGGGACGCTGCTTGGAGGTGGGTAGGTGGTAGAACCAAGGGACAGTGCTTGGAGGTGGGTAGGTGGTAGAACCAAGGGACAGTGCTTGGAGGTGGGTAGGTGGTGGAACCAAGGGACAGTGCTTGGAGGTGGGTAGAGGGGGGAACCAAGGATGTTGCTTGGAGGTGGATAGGGCGCGGAGACAAGGGACGCTTCTTGGAGGTGGGTAGGGGGTGGAACCAAGGGACGGTGCTTCTAGGTGGGTAGGGGTGGAACCAAGGAACGGTGCTCGGAGGTAGGTAGGGCACGGAGACAAAGGGGGTATCGGAAGGGTAGAGTCCCTGCACCTATTCTCTGAGAAAAAAAGCCCGGTGAAAATTATATTACATGGCAAATTAGATGTGTTGATAATGTTGAATAATATACGACTATTGTCAGACTTGTAAAAAAAAAAGTTTCCATATTACATTCTGTTATTGGACATTATTGGGTATTTTACATACTGCTTTCTCTATTGAGGTCTGTAGTTACTTAGTGAAGTGTACTGCTGAGGAGGAGAGAGAATGAAATGGAGCTCCAACTGCTGCTGCAGCCGTGCTCTTTGCTGAATGCGATGGCTCCCGCTGATACTTTGGTTGTGATTTTGGTTTTTCCTCCACTTAAGCTCCGATCTTCGTGCTTACCTTCGGGATGTCTCAGCTCTGCTAATCTGGGGGACCGCCCTCATAGGAAGTACTCACCATTCTAAGCTCCATTTGAATGATCGGCGGTGGTTTCTGCTGTGAAATTTATCACTTGGGAACCGAAATGCAAATGCAGCGACATTGACAAACGAGCCGTCTGTCTGAGGTCACCCTCTTATGTCATTTTGCATATTTTAAGCAAACTTAAAGCGAAAAGGTGGTTTAGTTGAGGTGGGGGAAAAATATCGCCTTTGGTTAACTATATGCATATACAGTGACTTGAAAAAGTATTCACACCCCTAGAAATTTTCCACATTTTGTCATGTTACATCCAAAAATGTAAATGTGTTTTATTGGGATTTTATGCAATAGACTGACACAAAGTGGCACATAATTGTGAAGTGGGAGGAAAATGATAAATGGTTTTCAACATTTATTTGCAAATAAATCTGTGAAAAGTGTGGCTGCATTTGTATTCACCCCCCGGAGTCAATACTTTGTAGAACCGCCTTTCCCTGCAATTACAGCTGCAAGTCTTTTTGGGGATGTCTCTACCAGCTTTGCACATCTAGAGAGGACATTTCTGCCCATTCTTCTTTGTAAAATTGCTCAAGCTCTGTCAGATTGGATGGAGAGCGTCTGTGAACAGCACAGTCTTTCAAGTCTTGCCACAGATTCTCCATTGGATTTAGGTCTGGACTGTGACTGGGCCATTCTAACTCATGAATATGCTTTGATATAAACCATTCTATTGTAGCTCTGGCTGGATGTTTCGGGTCGTTGTCCTGCTGGAAGGTGAACCTCCGCCCAGTCTCAAGTCTTTTGCAGACTCTAACAGGTTTTCTTCTAAGATTGCCCTGTATTTGGCTCCATCCATCTTCCCATCAACTCTGACCAGCTTCCCTGTTCCTGCTGAAGAAAAGCGTGGTGTGTTCAGAGTGATGTGCAGTGTTAGTTTTTTCTCCACACATAGTGTTTTGCTTTTAGGCCAAAAAGTTCAATTTTGGTCTCATCTGAGCAGAGCTCCTTCTTCCACATGTTTGCTGTGTCCCCCACATGGCTTCTCACAAACTGCAAACAGGACTTCTTATGGATTTCTTTCACCAATGGTTTTCTTCTTCTCACTCTTCCATAAAGGGCAGAGTTGTGGAGCGCACGACTAATAGTTGTCCTATGGACAGATTCTCCCACCTGAGCTGTGGATCTCTGCAGCTCCTCCAGAGTTTCCATGGGCCTCTTGGCTGCTTCTCTGATGAATGCTCTCCTTGCCCTGGCGGTCAGTTTAGGTGGACGGCCATGTCTTGGTAGGGGCCCGGCGGGTCAGTTTAGGTGGACGGCCATGTCTTGGTAGGGTTGCAGTTGTGCCATACTCTTTCCATTTTCCCATGATGGATTGAACAGTCCTCTGTAAGATGTTCAAAGCTTGGGAGATTTTTTTACAACCTAACCCTGCTTTAAACTTCTCCACAACTTTATCCCTGACCTGTCTGCTGTGTTCCTGGGCCTTCATGATGCTGTTTGCTCACTAAGGTTCTCTAACAAACCTCTGAGGGCTTCACAGAACAGCTGTATTTATACTGAGATTAAATTACACACAGGTGGACTCTATTTACTAATTAGGTGACTTCTGAAGGCAATTGGTTCCACTAGATTTTAGTTAGGGGTATCAGAATCTGGTTTGGAATTTGGGGGGGACCCCATGCCGTTTTTATTCCCATTTTGGCTTGGCCCCCCTCAAGATCCTCAGAGCAAAAGTCACATCATCCTGATCCAACTTGTGATGGAAGTTGCCCATTCAAATCAATGGGCTGAAAGCCGTTTCAAAGATGGCTCCTAGGTAACCATTGATTTTGAATGGAGGCAGAAAAAACGCTGCCAAAAGCCAACGTGGCCAAACCTGCAATAACGCCAATGGGAAAAGCTACTAAAAGCGTGTTTTTACAGCTGCTTTTTTCCTGGCGTTAGAAGTGGCTCTGCAGCTCGTTTTTTTTCTGATGCCCTCTGTGCATGGGGCCTTAGAGAGAGCTGAAAACAATAATGTTGATTTACTAAAGGCAAATAGACTGTGCACTTTGCAAAAGTGCAGTTGCTCCAGAGCTTAATAAATGAGAGGAAGCTTCATTTTGCAAAGAATACCCAATCACATGCAAAGAAAAAAAAAAAAAATCAGAATGTTTGCTTGCACATGATTGGATGATGGAAGTCAGCAGAGCTTCTGCTCATTTACTAAACTCTGGAGCAATTTCTTTTTTTGCAAAGCGCACAGTCTATCTGCCTTTAGTAAATCAACCCCATTGCATCTAATAAGGAAGCAGCCCAGGAAGACAGAGAACAGGAAGCAACTAGCTGAGAAGATTTCTGGCAGGATCAGCAGGTATTATTTGAAACAGATATAAGGACAATTTTTTTAACCACTTGCCGACTGCCGTCTGTATATTTACTGCGGCAGTCAGCCGCTCAAACCGACGTAGGGCTACGTCGCTCGCCCAGGAGCCTGTAGGGGGCGAGCGCGTGCCGCCGGAGGCGCACTCCCGCCCCCGCTCGTTCACGGGCATCCCCGCGTGAGTGACTGGCGGCTCCGATGTCCCCCGGTCACTCGCGATCTCCCGCTGGAGAGGGAGAAAGGCAAACGGCTGATGTAAACAAAGCCGCCTGTCATTCTCCCTGGTGTAACTGCAGAGACTATACGATCCTGCTATGTAGGATCGCATGTCTCTGTGGTTACATCACTAGCCATGCCCCCCCACAGTTAGAAACACGCCCCTAGGGATACATTTAACCCCTTGATCACCAATAAAGTTAACCCCTTCCCTGCCAGTGTCATTTTTACAGTAACAGTGCATATTTATAGCGCTGATTATTGTAATAATGTCACTGGTACCCCCCAAAGTGTCAAAAATGTCAGTCAAGGGTCCGATCTTTCCGCCGCAATGTCGCAGTCCCACTAAAAGTAGCAGATCGCCGCCATTACTAGTTAAAAAAAAACAATAAAAATGACATAAATCTTTCCCTTAGTTAATAAACGCAATTACTTTTGGGCAAACCAATAACCAATAACCAAAAATATGTAGCAGAAAACAAATTGGCCTAAAATGTTAAAAAATTTAGATTTTTACATTTTTCTTGAGGGGGGGGGGGGATTTCATATAAAAAATTTGAAAAATATTGTTATTTTTTCAAAATTTACGCTCTTTTTTTGTTTATAGCGCAAAAAATAAAAAATCGCACAGGTGATCAAATACCACCAAAAGAAAGCTCTGTTTGTGGGAAAAAAAGGACGTAAATTTTGTTTGGGCACGGCGTCGCACGACCGCGCAATTGTCCGTTAAATTCATGCCGAATCGCAAAATAAGGCCTGGTCATTGAGCAGCCAAATCCTCCGGGGCTTAAGTGGTTAACATAGAATAAAAATAAATTATTTGTTAGGGGTTACATACCCTCTAGTCACATGCAGTGACCATCATATAATATTTTTCACTATAGTTGTCCTTTAACTGCTATTTTGCAGCTGTTGTAAGATGTAGAGAAACATGATGATGTCTCATCCAACACCATTTATTCTTAATATAAGTGTGACTCTTTGTAGAAGGCTTGGATCACCTCATTGTAGAATACGAGGGCCACCGCCATGGAGGCCACATTTAACCCCTGCACACCTGGTCGCATGCCAGCACATAATTGGCTGAGCGTCTAGATTACATCCATGTTACAATTAAACTTCACAGACCTGACAGGGACTTGTCCTAATCCACTTGATCCGTATTGCCAGGCTTAGTGGATTTGTTTCACATTATCTCTCTGGGGATCACCGACGTGTTGTTTCTGGAACAGGAAAATCAGCACACAAAGGCGGCCTATGAAAGGTACGGATCTCAGGAATTTTCCTTTTATTTATTTTTATTCTGCTTTTGTTTCGCAATTTGCTGCAATACTGATGACCAGCTTTGGAGGGTTGATGTCCCTGATGAACTTTCAGTAGTCCTGATGGGTGAGAGGGGGCTATTTACCTTGACAGGTGGGAGGGGGCTATTCACTCTGACAGGTGGGAGGGGGCTATTTACCTTGACAGGTGGGAGGGGGCTATTCACTCTGACAGGTAGGAGGGGGCTATTTACCTTGGCAGGTGGGAGGGGGCTATTTACCTTGACAGGTGGGAGGGGGCTATTCACTCTGACAGGTGGGAGGGGGCTATTCACTCTGACAGGTGGGAGGGGGCTATTCACTCTGACAGGTGGGAGGGGGCTATTCACTCTGACAGGTGGGAGGGGGCTATTCACTCTGACAGGTGGGAGGGGGCTATTCACTCGATAGGTGGGAGGGGGCTATTTACCTTAATAGGTGGGATGGGGGCAAATTACATTGACAGGTGGGAGGGGGCTATTTACCTTAACAGGTGTAAGTAGCTATTCACTCTGACAGGTGGGACGGAGCTATTTACTTTGACAGGTGGGAGGGGGCTATTTACCTTGACAGGTGAGAAGGGGCTATTTACCTTGACATGTGGGAGGGGGCTATTTTACCTTGACATGTGGGAGGGGGCTATTTACCTTGATAGGTGGGAGGGGGCTTTTTACCTTGACATGTGGGGGGAGGCTATTTACCTTGACAAGTGGGAGGGGGCTATTAACCTTGACATGTGGGAGGGGGCTATTTACCTTGACAGGTGGGAGGGGGCTTTTTACCTTGACAGGGGGGAGGGGGCTTTTTACCTTGACATGTGGGGGGAGGCTATTTACCTTTACATGTGGGGGGGGGGCTATTTACCTTGACATGTGGGGGGCTATTTACCTTGACAGGTGAGAGGGGGGCTATCTACCTTGACAGTTGGGAGGGGGCTATTTACCTTGACAGGTGGGAGGGGGCTTTTTACCTTGACAGGGGGGAGGGGGCTTTTTACCTTGACATGTGGGGGGAGGCTATTTACCTTTACATGTGGGGGGGGGGCTATTTACCTTGACATGTGGGGGGCTATTTACCTTGACAGGTGAGAGGGGGGCTATCTACCTTGACAGTTGGGAGGGAGCTATTTACCTTGACAGGTGGGAGGGGGCTTTTTACCTTGACAGGGGGGAGGGGGCTTTTTACCTTGACATGTGGGGGGAGGCTATTTACCTTTACATGTGGGGGGGGGGGCTATTTACCTTGACATGTGGGGGGCTATTTACCTTGACAGGTGAGAGGGGGCTATCTACCTTGACAGTTGGGAGGGGGCTATTTACCTTGAGACGTGAGGGGGGCTATTTACCTTTATAGATGGGAGGGGGCTGTTTACCTTGACATGGGGGAGGGGGCTATTTACCTTGACAGGTGGGAGGAGGCTATTTATCTTGACAGGTGGGAGGGGGCTAGTTACCTTGACAGGTCGGAGGGGAGCTGTTTACCTACACATGTGGGAGAGGGCTATATACTTTGACAGTTGAGGAGGGGGCTATTTATCTTGACAGGTTTGAGGGGGTTATTTACCTTAAGAGGGGGTTATTTACCTTAAGAGGGGGCTATTTACTTTGACAGGAGGGAGGGGGGATTTTTACCAAATAGATCGCTGGTAGAAATAGTAACATTGAAATTTTGTGCCAGAGAGAGACTTAGAGAATCTAGATTTGCGTTGCCGAATGCAGAAAATGCATGCGCTTGTTGTTGTCTGCATGCGGTTGGGTACATTGTTACTGCATTTGAAGGGCAGGTTGATACATTGTATTGTGTTTTTTACTGAATTCAGTTTAGTGTATTTAATGCTGGCTATAAGTACGTCAATCTTTCTTGCAAGCTGCTGGTTAATTCCATTGAGTCCAATGAATAGGTGACCCATCCCTGGCATCTCTATTCAGGTATTGCATGACATATCACATCACTGAAATGATGACTTTAATGTTGGTTTACAGTAAACCCCCCTCCATTGCGGGGGTTACGTTCCGGACCCAGCCGCGAAAAGTGAAATTCCGCGAAATAGAAAAACCCTATTAAAATGCATTGTAGGCATGTTTTTTTACTGTCACTGTACGTGTAAAAGCATTTTAAGGTCTTTAAACACACTTTTAAAACAATAGAAACTCATTTAAAAACATAAAAGATACTTAGAGACAGAGCAAGAGCTATGAAAAACACAAAAATCTTTCATTTTTAATGATTTATATAGTAAAATAACATTACAAAAAAAACCGCGAATTACCGGGACCTCATAAACTGAACCGCGATGTAGCGGGGGATTACTGTACTCTAATCTGGTGATTTGTATATAGTGGGGGTTGAATTAAAAAAAAATGGAAGTCCGGTTAAAAAAATGTTCTGAATTGCATTTTTACTCGATCCTATTACAGCCCCCCCCCCCCCCCCCCTCTCCCCTTAGGCTAGGTTCCCATCTCTGCAGCTAGGGAACGCACTCTAAATCATACATGTTCCCGACTCACAGAGGAACAGGCTGCACATTAGCAGATGCGCAGGGTGCCATTAATTCCTAATGGCACCCCCCGCACATCGGCAGCTGTGGTGCATTTAAGCGCTTTTTATTTTTTTGCGATATAAACAAAAAAAGAGCGACAATTTTATAACATTCCCAATTAAAAAATGTAAAAAATCAAATGTCTTAATCAATTTTGGCCAATATGTATTCTGCTACTTATTTTTGGTAAAAAAAAAATCCCAATAAGCGTATATTGATTGGATTGCGCGAAAAAGTTATAGCGTCTTCAAACTATGGGATATATTTATGGAATTAAAATTTTTTTTAATTGTTTTTACTAGTAATGGCGGCAATCAGCGATGCGACATTGCGGCAGACAAATCTGACATTAACCACATAACGACCGCCTCCTGTACATTTACTGCGGCAGTCAGCCGCTTACAGGCAAAGTGACGTAGTACTTCGTCGCTTGCCAAAGAGCCTGTAGGGGGCGAGCACGCGCCACCAGTGTCGCACTCCCACCCCCGCTCGTTCCCTGTCTAGCCAGCGCATGGGACCCGCGGCTCCGATGTCCGCTGGCCACTCACGATCTTCCACAGGAGAGGGAGAAAGACAGACGGTTGATGTAAACACAGCCGTCTGTCATTCTCCCTGGTGTAATCACAGAGGCTATGCAATCCTGCTATGTAGGATCGTATGTCTCTATGATTACTTCACTAGCCACGCCCCCTAACAGTTAGAATCACGCCCCTAGGGACACACTTAACCCCTTGATCACCAATAAAGTTAACCCCTTCCCTGCCAGTGTAATTTTTACAGTAACAGTGCATATGTATAGCACTGATTACTGAAGTAATGTCACTGGTACCCCCAAAAGTGTCAAAAATGTCAGTCAGGGGTCAAATCTGTCCGCCGCAATGTTGCAGTCCCGCAAAAAAAAAGTCGCCGCCATTACTAGTAAAAAGAAAAAAACAATAAAAATGACATAAATCTTTCCCGTAGTTAGTTAGTAAACGCAATAAACGCAATAACTTTTGCGCAAACCAATCAAAATACGCTTATTGCGATTTTTTTTTTTTTTTACCAAAAATATGTAGCGGAAAACAAATTGGCCTAAAATGTTAAAAAATTTTGATTTTTACTTTTTTTTTTTTTGAGAATTTCATATAAAAAATGTGAAAAATATTGTTATTTTTTCAAAATTGTCGCACTTTTTTTGTTTATAGTGCAAAAAATAAAAATCGCACAGGTGATCAAATACCACCAAAAGAAAGCTCTGTTTGTGGGGAAAAAAGGATGCCAATTTAATTTGGGTACAGCGTCGCACGATCGCGCAATTGTCCGTTAAAGTCACACAGTGCCGAATCGCATAAATAGGGCCTGGTCTTTGAGCAGCCAAATCCTCCAGGGCTTAAGTGGTTAAGTGACACTTTTTGGAGACCAGTGACACCAATACAGTGATCAGTGCTAAAAATAAAAATTCACTATACTCATGCCACTGGCAAGGAAGGGGGGGTCACATCTCGGGTGATCAAAGGGTTAAATGTGCTCCTATGGGAGTGTTTTCTAACTGTGTGGGGGCGGTGCTTTGACTGGGGGAAGAGAGAGATCCATGTTCCTGCTTAGCAGGAACACACGATCTCCATCTTCCCCTCTCACAGAATGGAGGTCTGCCTTCTTTACACATAGGCAGACCACCAATCTGCCTCTCCTGGGAAAGATTGTTGGGTCCTCCGGACCCGCTAATGGGCTCCTGCTGTGTCCAATCACAGCAGGAGAGGGCCACCAGCAGTGTGCGCCTGAGCCCCAGACAGGCTTGTGATTTGGTGCAGGCGAGACGCAGTATATCTGTGTGGAGCGGTCCGGAAGAGGTTAAAATGAGCTTTACTTTAACCACTTGCCGACCGCCGCACGACTATCTACGGCGGCGGTCAGCCCCTCACAGGCAAAGTGACGTAGGTCTACGTCGCTCGCCTGTGAGGGTTTAGGGAGCGAGCGCGCGCCGCCGGAGGCGCGCTCCCGCTCCCGCGTGGTCACGGACCCCCCCGCGCGTGTGACCGGCGGACCCGATCGCCGCCGGCCACTCTGCGATCGGCGGGGGAGAGGGAGAAAGTCAGGCAGCTTGTGTAAACAAGCTGCCTGTCATTCTCCTCTCTGTATGAGAGCTGATCACATGGATCTACTATGTAGATCCATTGATCACTCTGCATACAGTTGAAGCCACAGCCAATCACAGTTAGAATCACGCCCCTAGGGACACACACAGCCCCTCCCTCTCAAATAAAGTTAACCCCTTCACTACCAGTGTATTTTTACAGTAACAGTGCATATGTATAGCACTGATTACTGTAGAAATGTCACTGGTAACCCCAAAAGTGTCAAAAATGTCAGTCAAGGGTCCGATCTGTCCGCCGCAATGTCGCAGTACCGCAAAAAAAATCGCAGATCGCCGCCATTACGCGTTAAAAAAAAAAACAACAAAAATGACAAAAATCTTTCCCTTTGTTAGTAAACGCAATAACTTTTGCGCAAACCAATCAAAATACGCTTTTTGCGATTTTTTTTACCAAACATAGGTAGCATAAAACAAATTGGCCGAAAATATTAAAAAATTTTGATTTTTACATTTTTTTGGGGGGGAATTTCATATTAAAAAAAGGGAAAAATATTGCTATTTTTGCAAAATTGACGCTCTTTTTTTGTTTATAGCGCGTGATCAAAAAATCGCACAGGTGATCAAATACCGCCAAAAGAAAGCTCTGTTTGTGGGAAAAAAAGGACGCCAAATTCGTTTAGGTACAGCGTCGCACGACTGCGCAATTGTCCGTTAAAGTCACGCAGTGCCGAATCGCAAAATAGCCTCTGGTCGTTTAGCAGCCAAATCCTCCGGGGCTTAAGTGGTTAAGGTATAAGCCCTATAGGAGAGCAAACAGTGAACAGAGAACAAACCACACCAGTATAATCCAATAATGCAAACACAGGAATACAAAGGATACAATACACACATGCAACCGTACTGTAGATATACACAGCAGTGACCCAACTAAAGCTAAGAGGCCCTCACTAAACCATTGGCCAGTGAGCTCTGAGTAGAATTGGCCAGCGTTGGGGCCCTGGGGTTCCCATTGGAGCATTCACTCCCAACTGGAAGTATTTGTAATTCTTCATAAAAGAGTCAATAGTGCAAAGCTGACTCACTAGCCACAATATGGAACAGCAATAACCGGATCGAATGACCGGAAGGCCTCTCACCACGCCACTCCAAAAGTGTCCTCAGCAGAGGTCTTCCCTTTTCCTAAAGTCCCCCCCACACAGTACAGTACTGGCTTCCCCTAGATTGCAGCAGCAGCCAATCACAGTCCTTCTTTCCAGTCATGGTCTCCACCAAAACAGCCACTGCACCTGTGTGGAAGACACTTTCTCATTCTTGCCTTGTCTGCCAATAGGTTGGAGGGGGCAATGAGCTCTGGCAGGGAGGAATGTTCTGCTGGTGGTTCTAAAGGCAAAGAGCCATTGGCTCCTACTGCTGTCAGTCAAATCATGTGAGGAGAAAGCGGGGGGCTGAGTCATGCTGTGTGTGTGTGTCTATAGACACACACAGCCCGGCTCGTGGACAACCTCGCACAAGTTGCTTGCTATGGGGGCACACGCAGGAGAGGAGGAGCGTACAGTGCTGGTGGAGGACCCCAGAGGAGGAGGATTGGGGCCACTCTGTGCAAAACCATTACACAGACCAGGATAGTAACTTCTTTTTTATTTTAGGGAAAACTTGTGTTACTAAACCCACATCAGTCAAATCAGTCTATTTTGCAGTAAAGCATGCTCGTTATACTCACTATGGGACCTAAGGGGTTAATCCTCCGCATTGTGTAAAAAGGTTGTTGGATCCCATCTTCTCTGATCCTCCCCTTCTTCAGCCCCCAATTCATCTCCTGATAAGACAGAGCCTTGGGGGCACTCTGCACATGCTCAGTTTGGTGTGTAATGCTAGTGATTTTTTTTTTGGGGGGCGGTGCATGTGATCAGCACAGGGCAAATCAGCACTAGCCAGACAGAGGATCAGGGGTCAAGCAGCCTCATAGGACTGTCAAAGGAGAATGACAACTCCTCCTACAAGATTTAACCAGTGCTCGGCCGGACGCTGATAGAAGTCACAAGACTGCTATATACTGCTGATGAGAAAAGGTATTTAGCAGTTTATATTTACTAAACCAATTGCATTTCCATGTTGTTGGTCTAGATACGAGTCGGCCCCGCCCATCGCCCACAGGAAGGGGGAGGGGCATGTCTAAGTGATGTTAGTATATATTTGGGCCTGCTATAAGTAAGACCAGCTCTGAGGAAGGGAGCTTGACTCCCGAAACGCGTTAGCGGTCCTATTTACAGGGACATGTCCCATTCCACATGTGGTGGATTCTCGATATGCAATTTTTTTCTTCATATCTGTGAGTATGTCTTTGGCATTTTATTAAAATGTTTTAAAGGTGTTCACGGGTAATGCACTAGGTGTTTGCGCCTCCTTTATTTCTTTCATGTGCTTATGTTTGGAGTTCCCTACCTGAGGAGAGCGGCGCGCCTGTCATCCCCATCCAAGTGAGTGCTTGGGTGAATTTGGTGTTTAGCCAGTAGAACCAACTTAACCACTTAAGCCCCGGAGGATTTGGCTGCTCAAAGACCAGGGCCTATTTTGCGATTCGGCAATGCGTGATTTTAACTGACAATTGCGCGGTCGTGCGACGCTGTACCCAAATAAAATTGATGTCCTTTTTTTTTCCCACAAACAGAGCTTTCTTTTGGTGGTTTTTGATTACCTGTGCGATTTTTATTTTTTTAACAAAAAAACAGCGTCAATTTTGAAAAAATAACAATATTTTTCACATTTTTTTTATATGAAATTCCCAAAAAAAACGTAAAAATCAAAATTTTTTAACATTTTAGGCCAATTTGTTTTTTGCTACATATTTTTGGTAAAAAAAATCACAATAAGCGTATTTTGATGGGTTTGCGCAAAAGTTATTGCGTTTACTAACAAAGGGAAAGATTTCTGTCATTTTTATTGTTTTTTTTTTTAACTACTAATCGATTGGCGGCGATCTTCGATTTTTTTGTTGCAGGACTGCGACATTGCGGCGGACAGATCGGACCCCTGACTGACATTTTTGACACTTTTGGGGGTACCAGTGACATTACTGCAGTAATCAGTGCTAAAAATATGCACTGTTACTGTAAAAATGACACTGGCAGGGAAGGGGTTAACTTAGTGATCAAGGGGTTAAGTGTGTCCCTAGGGGCGTGATTCTAACTGTGAAGGGGCGTGGCTTGTGATGTAACTACAGAGACATATGATCCTACATAGCAGGATCGTATGATCTCTGCAGTTACACCAGGGAGAATGACAGACGACTATGTTTACATCAGCCGCCTGCCTTTCTCTCCCTCTCCAGCAGGAGATCGCGTGGGGATCCCTGTGAACGAGCGGGAGAGTGCCTCCGGCGGCATGCGCTCGCCCCCTATTGGTTCGCGGGCGAGTGACCGGTACGTCACTTTGGCCAGGAGGGGCTGACCGCCGCAGTATATTTACTTGCGGCGGTCAGCAAGTGGTTAATCAAGATGATTCTTATGCCCCACCTGCTCCATCCATTGCATAATTTATCTGTGGTGATTCCAGAATAGATAATACGATTTTCAGATCCCTGATTTGGAATAATCGAGTACCTAGAATTAAATTAGAGCAACTACAGAACCCTAAGGATCAGGAAGGCTTGGCACTACCTAATCCCTGGCTTTATTATGTGGTACCTTGTGGGGATGTTTTCCGCACCTTCCGCTAGCCCTTCTGTTGTACCATCCTCAGCGGCTTGCCTTATGTTGCATTTTACTGGAGCGGGCTTCATCCCAGAGGGCTTGGAAGCGGGTTTATTTGCCAAACCACATAGACAGTTTCCTACATATAATCTCTTAAATAAAATTTGGTGGAAATCAAGGCAGCTGCAGCGGGTGGAGAGGTTCACTGCATATAGCCCAATCTGGGATAACGGATCTTACAGGGAATTGGGCAAACTGACCCAGGGTGATAGATGGAAGAGGTTTAGGGTGACTCATCTGACTCACGTTTTTCAGAATGGAACTCTACTACCTTTTTCAGCCATCCAGGAAAAGTTTGCATATGAAGTTCTGCTACCTTCAATTACAGCATGCCATTAGGGCCCAGGGAATGGGGGCTGTATGAACCCTATCGCCAACTCCTATGTTAATTTCCTCGGTCACTCATGCTAAGGGTCTGTCAGGGTGCCAGGAAACCAGACCAAACGAAGATGCAAGTAAAATAAAGCAGTTAATTAGGGCGACAACAATAAACGCACAGCAAGAGTGAGGAGCAAAATCAGGAACAGCCGAGGTCAAGTCCAGAAGCGGGGTAGTCATCCAAGCCGGGATTGAGTCTAGAAGGGGGTAGTCATCCAAGCCGGGTTTAACAAGAAGTTCAACAAGAAAAGAGGATGGCGCTCTGGCGTGCATGAATAAAGTAAAACACCCCCAAAAAGAGTTCACATATATAGTCTTTGGAAATGTATCATGCACATCCAAGGTAAATTAAAAAAATGTCATACTTTCCAGCCGAAACTTGAAGCCTCTGTATCTCCTTAACATGCTATGAAAATCCCTGGTGGAAGTCATGTGACACAGGTACCTCTAAATCCCGATTGAGAGGAGAAGGGGGCACTCTCTGGTGGAAAAAGCCGTTCCCCAATGGCGAAGGCTCACACGGTCCAGTGTGCGGCCCCTTCCTGAGACCGGGGCCAATGTGTTGGTCTCCCGCTGTGTCCGCCATGAACACCGGGAGCCGCACTCAGATGACGTCACCAAAGGGGGCTGGAAGTCAGCCGCGGAGACGAACAGAAAGCCAGGCGGGACGGGGAAAGTAGTACACTCGCTTCTGTGGAGCCTCCCGTTGCCACAACTACATGTTTCGCTACTGTGTAGCTTTGTCCAAGCCGGGTTTGAGTCCAGTAGTGGGTAGTCTGCCGATGCCGGATTGTCTGCTAATGAGGGGTCGTCTGCCAATGCAGGATAGAGAGCCAGGAAAGTCATCAGCCAAGCCAGGTCATGCACGGAGGAACACGGAGAACAGAAGACTGCTAGCAGTGATGCACCTTGGAGCACAAACACAAGAGCAAGGACTGCAAGCCATCAGGTGATATATATATAGTCAGGTGTGCAGCATCATCACTGAGTGATGCCCAGGCAGCAGACAAGTGATGATGCAAACAGAGTTTATAAGAGAGTCTGCACATGTCCAAGATGGCTGCCAACAGGAAGGCAAGGTAAGACCTTGACAGGGTCTTATTTCCCAGTGTTATAGTATGTTGCTGAGTACACATTTGGATGGCTACCCCTCTAAGGCCCAGAGGCAATGGGAGGAAGACCTGAATCAACTGTCTGGAGACCAATGGGAAGAAGCTTTGCAGGCAGTGGTTACTAGCTCCCTAATCTCTTCACAAAAACTTATCTTAGCGCTCTATAATCTTAAGATCCCATTACACTCCAGCTTGCCTTCACAGCATGGGTGTACTGGCCAACCCTATTTACAAATGGGACAGGCCTGATCTTATTCATCTCCTTTGGCGGTGTTCCAAATTACACCGCTAATGGTCAACAGTTATGGGTACCCTTAAAAGGGTGTTCCAAACGCAGGTACACTTGGAGCCTAAGTGTGGTCTACTGGTTATCCTGAGTGATAACATTCCTGAGGAACCCACGAGGGTAGCATTTAATCATGTCCTCTTTCAGACTCGAAAGATGATTCTTCTACTCTGGAAGTCATCTGATCCCCCTTCACATCATCTATGGATAACACATATGGTAAACACCTAATATTTGAACAGTATCTATATCAACATAGGTGATGTCCTGGAAAATTTGAAAGATTATGGGCACCTTGGTTGGCTACCCCAGGTCTTAGTTTGCCTGTTTCTTTGCTCTTCTTCAAAAGAGCTTGAATATCACATCTTGAAACCCCAGGCTGCTCTGAAATCTTTGCCTGTGAGAGACCTTGCTAATGCAGTATAACTACCTTGTGTCTTGTTGCTGTGCTCAGTCTTGCCATGGTGTATGACCTGTGACATGAAACTGTCTTCCACAACCTCAACTTAGTAGCAGAGTTTGGCTGTTCCTCACCCAGTTTTATGCCTCCTACAAAGCGGTTTCGGTTTCAGTTAATGACTATGTTGCAACCTACATATGAAATTGATGATCTTCAGCATCTGCTTGGTATAATTGGGTAATCACCCACCTGGCTCGAATCCTACAAAATCCCTGACTTTGTGCAAGTGTACAAACTGTGCAAGTGTAAGAATTGATGCTGGTTTAAAGCCAAAGGGTGGTCACACCAAATATTGATTTGATTTCGATTTTTTCGATGTATATTTTTTTTAAAGCATTCTTACTTTACAGCATTTCTTCACACCTGCTTAAAACGTTTGCACAGTACTGAACGTAGAATCAAAGAATTACTCAATGCGTGGATTCCAGCGCTGTCCCCCCTAGGATATGGCTGTATACATTGCTCGGACTGTTCCGTTTATAGAACTATATACCCTATATATGCTTTACAGACTCACAGTTTAGAAACACGAAACCCAAGTTTGGTCTTCAATGACGCCATGAATCATCTTACAACCAGCGATCCGTTCTGCGTTCTTCTTTCGGCTCGCTTTGTATATAACACAAAATAAATACAGCATATAATATTATTACTATGATCATATTTGTATAGTTTATGTCTGGCACTGCTAAACAGTGTGCTGAGCGAGTTTATATAACGGTGGCGGGAAGACGTCGGGGCCGGTGGGTGGTTTGAGGACACAGGTAGAAAGATTCCGACAATACTGCAGAGTACGCGGTGACACTGCTGATAGGCCATTGTCTTCCCTTATCTCTTTATCCAGTGCCTGGACAAGGGCATCTAGAGCCCAGGGCGAAAATGCCAAACTGCGCCCCCCCCCCCAAGATGTATGAGCATGTTGTGTCAGTAAAAATCCACACACAAAAAAGAAAAGTGAGCCCTAATCTGCATGCTTACCCCCTGACCATAATTTCTTCTCCTCCCAGTACAAATCTGCCCCCCTTCTGAAATACGCCCTGCCATCACAAATCTTTGCCCCCCCATCCCTTAAATCCCCCCAGCACAAATGCCCCCCTCCAAAATCACCCCTCCTAGCACAAATCCTGTACCCCTAAAATTTCCCCTCCAAGTACACATCACCCCACTCCAAATCCCCCCCTCTCTCCACTAATTCCCCCTCAATCCCCTATAGCACAAATCTTCCTCCCTTCATCTCCCCTCCCAACACAAATCCCCTCTTAATTACCACTCTTAGCACCCCCCAAACTTTTCCCTCACCCCCAAAATCCCCCCTTCCAACACAAATCCTCCCCCCCCCCATCTCATTGCGGTGCCTCCGCACCTCACATGATACCACAATGCCCAGGGCAGCCATCCCTATTGCCCACCTCTTGTCCCGGCCATGGCGTTACCTATAACTAAAAAAAAAAAAAAATGTGGCTTTGGATACACTTCAAAGAGGAACCTGATCCCTTTCCCTCCAAATGGGGACGCTCTGACCCTAACCCTAAGGGAAGGGTTGGCATTGTTACCCTGGGTGCTGGATGACCTTTCTCCCGGCACTGACTGGAACCGTCCCCGTGGCCTTCCCTGTGTTTACAAATGCTTCAGTTTATGGATGAACAGGGGACCTCTGTATAGAGTGCTTCCTGTTCATTCACTCTGCAGCTAGTACTGCAGAGAAAGAATTGGTGAGTCTGTGTGCTCAATTTCCTCCTCTATCTCAAAAGTGAGTCTGTTTAGACCCCTAACATTTCACCAACCTCCACAGGGCTGTTCAAAAAATATAAAATACATAAAAAGCAAAAATTGTAAAAAATAATAAAGAAAACATAATTAAGGGCTCATTCTCACAGGCATTCTGGTTGGAAGAATGAGTGGTATGTTCATGCGGCTGGATCCTCCTATTAGGCTTGATTTATTGTTCTTGTCAGTAGTACCGGGACAGGGTCCCTGCCCAGGGCAAGGATCCAGAATTGCATCCCCCCTCACTGTTAATACACGCTATAGAATGCGTGTACCACTCTGTGTCTATTCTTTGCCCCTATGCTTGTCTGCACCCAGGGCAGTTCACTCTCCTGACCACCCCTTGTCCTGGCCCTGCCTGTCAGCCAGCCTGCCTGTCCTCCCTGAATGCATGCTAGGGGCCCTAAATGTGAGTACCACGTGGTATAGCATTCAGCCCCATCAAGCCGCAGCCTGCCATGGACTTTGACAGGCTGAACGCTGTACCTGTCCCTTCCTGGCGCACCAAAACCTTGGGAGGGCGTTGCAAGGGGCCTGAGGCAGAATGTAAACTGTGTATCAGAAATATTTCTGTTAATGTAACAATTTTGTATCCATTTTTCTTTCATTTTTTTTTTTATGCATTAGTTACATCATCATGTCATGTATTTGATAATTCCATTTGTCCCAGCCATCTGCAGCAACAACTGTAGCAGAATGTGTTCAGGGCTGCCTCCTCCAATGCATCTGCTGGGATCATTGTCACCATAGCTGACAGAGCCGTTCTCATCTAGTATATTTAAAGAAAACCTGGAGTTTTCTTATGCCGGGCACAGCACCAAATCTGCGTAACCGGTCCCCTCTGCAGCAGCACCCCCCCCCCCCCACCTCCTTCTCTCCCTTGCCGGGTAGGACTTTAGCTTTAGGTCAAGTGTGCGCCTTGCAAGTTCCTTCTCATGCTTTATTGAGCATTGGTTGGAACCAGAAAAAGGGCTGCATGGGATCGAAGGCCATTCAGAAGGTACCAAAAAATAGCAGGATAACCGGATGTCATTAATGGATGCAGGAATGAAATGCAGGCACATTCTGGGCAAAGCAGCAGATTATTATTATTCCTATACAGGATTTATATAGCGCCAACAGTTGGCACAGCACTTTACAAAATAAATAGAGACAGTACAGGGAAAATACAATTCAATACAAGAGGGTTATAGGGCTCTTTCACACTGGTGGGCCGGGGTTGGGCAGAAAAAGTGGTGGCTGAGAGGTGGTTTTTACTACCCCCCTGACCACCCACTGGAATTCTGACAGGGGCTGTACACGATGCCTTGCCTTAACTCACCCTGCAGAGTTGGAAAGGCGGCACCGCCTGTAAAACCTGCCTATTGAGATAGATGGGGCCGTACTGCAACCACAAGCCAAACGGTTGGCTTGCTTTTGTGGCGTGGCCCCTCAATATAGAATTGCCATTCTGCAAAAATACAGGTCTCAGGAGGCTGCAGTCAGACCGTTGCTATAATGCACTCTGAAAAGCGATCCATCATGGATCACTTTTCAGAGGGCGGTAAGCATTACCACCAGTGTGAAAGAGCGCTTGGGGGGGCCCTGCTCGTGAGAGATTTGCTTTAACACCCACCCTTTCCCCAGTGGATACTTAACTTTTTTTCCCTCCCATTGCTGCTCTGTTCAGTGCTGGGACAGAAGGAAATATCCAGTACTCCAAAGTATATGAGAACATGTGACTTACAGCACTGGGCCAATCAACACACAAGTAGTCCATAGCTCTGTGTAAGCTATAACTTATATATATATATATATATATATATATATATATATATATATATATATATATATATATATATATATATATATACAGTGCTTTCAAAAAGTATTCATACTCCTTAAAATTTTCAACATTTAGTAGTGGAAGGAAAATGATAAATGGTTTTTAAATTTTTTACCAATAAATCTGTGAAAAGTGTGGCTGCATTTTTATTCACCCCCCGGAGTCAATACTTTTGTAGAACCGCCTTTCCCTGCAATTAGAGCTGCAAGTCTTTTTGGAGATGTCTCTACCAGCTTTGCACATCTAGAGAGGGATATTTTTGCCCATTCTTCTTTGTCAGATTGGATGGAGAGCGTCTGTGAACAGCAATTTTTCAAGTCTTGCGACAGATTCTCAATGTGATTTAGGTCTGGACTGTGACTGGGCCATTCTAACACATGAATATGCTTTGATGTAAACCATTCCATTGTAGCTCTTGCTGGATGTTTCGGGTCGTTGTCCTGCTGGAAGGTGAACCTCCGGCCCAGTCTCAAGTCTTTTGCAAACTCAACAGATTTTCCTCTAAGACTGCCCTGTATTTGGCTCCATCCATCTTCCCATCAACTCTGACCAGCTTCCCTGTCCCTGCTGAAGAAAAGCATCCCCACAACATGATCCCGCCACCACCATGTTTCACAGTGGGGATGGTGTGTTCAGGGTGATGTGCAGTGTTAGTTTTCCCCCACACATTGTGTTTGGATTTTAGGCCAAAAAGTAAAATTTTGGTCTCATCTGAGCAGAGCTCCTTCTTCCACATGTTTGCTGTGTCCCCCACATGGCTTCTCACAAACTGCAAACAGGACTTCTTATGGCTTTCTTCCACCAATGGCTTTCTTCTTCTCACTCTTCCATAAAGGGCAGATTTGTGGAGCGCACGACTAATAGTTGTGCTGTGGACAGATTCTCCCACCTGAGCTGTGGATCTCTGCAGCTCCTCCAGAGTTCCCATGGGCCTCTTGTCTGCTTCTCTGATGAATGCTCTCCTTGCCCGGCCGGTCAGTTTAGGTGGACGGCCATGTCTTGGTAGGGTTGCAGTTGTGCCATAATCTTTCCATTTTCCCAAGATGGATTGAACAGCACTCCGTGAGATGTTTAAAGCTTGGGAGATTTTTATAACCTAACCCTGCTTTACACTTCTCCGCAACTTTATCCCTGACCTGTCTGCTGTGTTCATTGGCCTTCATTAACCGGTTGCCGACTGCGCACAGTATATTTACTGCGGCAGTCAGCCCCGGCCAGGCAGAGTGACGTAGATCTACATCACTCGCCTGTCACTGCTATTAGAGCCAATAGCGGGCGAGCGCGTGCCCGCTGAGGCGCACGCCCACCTCGGCTCGTTCAGGGAGGAGTGCGGGCGTGTGACCGGCGGACCCGATGTCCGCCGGTCACACTACGATCGCCGGTACAGCGGGAGAAAGACAGAGCGGCTTATGTAAACAAGCCGCCTGTCATTCTCCCTGTGTAAAAATGCAGATCAGACGGTTCTACTATGTAGAACCGTTGATCTTTGCTTTTACACCAATAGCATTGTCCCACTACAGTTAGAATCACGCCCCTAGGACACACTTAACCCCTCCCTGTCCAATACAGTTAACCCCTTCCCTGCCAGTGTCATTTTTGCAGTAACAGTGCATATACTGTATATAGCACTGATTACTGCAGTAATGTCACTGGTAACCCCAAAAGTGTCAAAAATGTCAGTCAAGGGTCCGATCTGTCCGCTGCAATGTCGCAGTACCGCAAAAAAAATCGCAGATCGCCGCCATTACGCGTTAAAAAAAAAACCACCAAAAATGACAAAAATTTTTCCCTTTGTTAGTAAACGCGATAACTTTTGCGCAAACTAATCGAAATAGGCTTTTTGTAATTTTTTTTTTACCAAACATATGTAGCATAAAACAAATTGGCCGAAAATGTTAAAAAAATTTGATTTTTACATTATTTTTTGGGGGAATTTCATATAAAAAAAAGTGAAAAATATTGTTATTTTTGCAAAAATTACGCTTTTTTTGTTTATAGCGCGTGATCAAAAAATCGCACAGGTGATCAAATACCACCAAAAGAAAGCTCTGTTTGTGGGAAAAAAAGGACGTGAAATTCATTTAGGTACAGCGTCGCACGACCGCGCAATTGTCCGTTAAAGTCACGCAGTAAAAAATCGCAAAAAACCCCCTGGTCAGGAAGGGGGTAAAATCTTCCGGGGCTTAAGTGGTTAATGCTGTTTGTTCATTAAGGTTCTCTAACAAACCTCTGAGGGCTTTACAGAACAGCTGTATTTATACTGAGATTAAATTACACACAGGTGGACTCTATTTACTAATTAGGTGAATTCTAAAGGCAATTGGTTCCACTAGATCTTAGTTAGGGGTATCAGAATAAAGGGGGGTGAATACGAATGCACCCCACACTTTTCACAGATTTATTTGTAAAAAATGTTGAAAACCATTTATTATTTTCTATCCACTTCACAATTATGGCCACTTTGTGTCGGTCTATCACATAAAATCCCAATAAGATACATTTATGTTTTTGGTTGTAACATGACAAAATGACAAAATATGGAAAACTTTTCAAGGCACCGTATATAGACAGTCATAGTGTGTATGTATGTATATATATATATATATATATATATAAAATATCATATATATAGATAATATTATATATATATATATATATAAAATATTCTATATATATATTATAAAAATTATATATATATATATATATATATATATATATAATTTTATAATAATATTTTTTTTATTTATTTATTTATTTTGCCTATTTAGCCTTTATATAGTAAAAAATTCTGCTCCTGAGATGGCCTTCATGATACGGGGATTACATCCTCCAATAAGACAGCCCAGCATCACCTGCATGCTTGAAGGTGCCCTGTGTATACAGGTCCCTCTCAAAAAATGAGCATATTGTGATAAAGTTGATTATTTTCTGTAATGTAATGATAAACATTAGACTTTCATATATTTTAGATTCATTACACACAACTGAAGTAGTGCAAGCCTTTTATTGTTTTAATATTGAGGATTTTGGCATACAGCTCATGAAAAACCGAAATTCCTATCTCAAAAAATTAGCATATTTCAATAAAAAAAAAAGTGTTTTTAATCCAAAAAAAGTCAACCTTCAAATAATTATGTTCAGTTATGCACTCAATACTTGGTCGGGAATCCTTTTGCAGAAATGACTGCTTCAATGCGGCGTGGCATGGAGGCGATCAGCCTGTGGCACTGCTGAGGTGTTATGGAGGCCCAGGATGCTTCGATAGCGGCCTTGAGCTCATCCAGAGTGTTGGGTCTTGCGTCTCTCAACTTTCTCTTCACAACATCCCACAGATTCTCTATGGCAGTGATGGCAAACCTTGGCACCCCAGATGTTTTGGAACTACATTTCCCATGATGCTCAACTACACTGCAGAGTGCATGAGCATCATGGGAAATGTAGTTCCAAAACATCTGGGGTGCCAAGGTTCACCATCACTGCTCACCATCACTGTGAGCAGGTGCCAGGTCGTGCTGAAAAATGAAATCTGCATCTCCATAAAGCTTTTCAGCAGATGGAAGCATGAAGTGCTCCAAAATCTCCTGATAGCCAGCGGCATTGACCCTGCCCTTGATAAAACACAGTGGACCAACACCAGCAGCTGACATGGCACCCCAGACCATCACTGACTGTGGGTACTTGACACTGGACTTCAGGCATTTTGGCATTTCCCTCTCCCCAGTCTTCCTCCAGACTCTGGCACCTTGATTTCCGAATGACATGCAAAATTTGCTGTCATCCGAAAAAAGTACTTTGAACCACTGAACAACAGTTCCAGTGCTGCTTCTCTGTAGCCCAGGTCAGGCACTTCTGCCGCTGTTTCTGGTTCAAAAGTGGCTTGACCTGGGGAATGCGGCACCTGTAGCCCATTTCCTGCACACGCCTGTACACGGTGGCTCTAGATGTTTCTACTCCAGACTCAGTCCACTGCTTCCGCAGGTCCCCCAAGGTCTGGAATCGGTCCTTCTCCACAATCTTCCTCAGGGTCCGGTCACCTCTTCTCGTTGTTCAGCGTTTTCTGCCACACTTTTTCCTTCCCACAGACTTCCCACTGAGGTGCCTTGATACAGCACTCTGGGAACAGCCTATTCGTTCAGAAATTTCTTTCTGTGTCTTACCCTCTTGCTTGAAGGTGTCAATGATGGCCTTCTGGACAGCAGTCAGGTCGGCAGTCTTACCCATGATTGCGGTTTTGAGTAATGAACCAGGCTGGGAGTTTTTAAAAGCCTCAGGAATCTTTTGCAGGCGTTTAGAGTTAATTAGTTGATTCAGATGATTAGATTAATAGCTCGTTTAGAGAACCTTTTCATGATATGCTAATTTTTTGAGATAGGAATTTTGGTTTTTCATGAGCTGTATGCCAAAATCATCAATATTAAAACAATAAAAGGCTTGCACTACTTCAGTTGTGTGTAATGAATCTAAAATATATGAAAGTCTAATGTTTATCAGTACATTACAGAAAATAATGGACTTTATCACAATATGCTCATTTTTTGAGAGGGACCTGTATCAGACTGCTGGAGCAGGCAGCGTATGTAATCTGATCTCCCTGCTCTTCAGGCCTCTGTTGCTCTTCTCTGCCACCTGCTGGCTGAAAGCGGTATTCATCAAATATTAATTTGCTACTCATCTTTTTTTTTGTTACCCCATTAATTCAAAATGTATATTTTTTTCTTTTACTACAGAACATAAATCATGAAAATATATTTTGAATATGTGTATTTCATTAAAAGGCTCTTTTTCATTTAAGTCTATAAAGTGTCTGTGGGATAAGCAGAGTAAATACAGAGGTAGAATGAAGAGAAGCCAGAAATTCCACCCCCCCCCCCCCCAACTCCGATGTAAACAGATGAGTGGGCATGAAGAAAGGGCACTTGATGGAAAGCTCCCGTGGCAGACACATTTTCCCCATGTCAGGAATTAATTTCATGGATCATCGAGGCATTTTCTAGTTAATGACACACTAATCAGAGGAACGCATGTAAAAAGACTTCTGGGAAACAAGATCTTGTAGAGAGCTGGCAGGCCTGCCGGGATACCAGAGATCCGTAGAAAGGAGCAACTGCGTCATGAAACTCAGTTCAACCGGGTCCTATATAATAAGTCTTCCATGTAATAAGTAGGTGAAGGCCATAACCAGTTTTTTATTCAAATATAACATTTTTGGCTCTTTTTAAAAAAAAAACAAAACAAAAAAAAGATTGTTCTGCATCTCCTCTCTGAGGTGCCCCACACAGGCCGCTCTGCGATTCGGTGCTGGTCCTCTTCAGCACTGCATCATTCAACCCACTTCCTGTAAGCCCAGGGTGTAGAGGACACACTATGGGGGGAATGTGGGCATCCAGCCATGCTGCCGGAGGTTGGCATCCAGCTTTGCTATAAGGGACATCCAGCCATACAACAGGTGACATCCAGTCATGCTACGGGGGGGGGGGGGAATCAAGCCATGCTTCAGGTGGCATCCAACTATGCTACAGGTGGCATCCAACTATGCTACAGGTGGCATCCAGCTATGCTACAAGGAGCATCCAGTCATGCTACAGGGGGGGGGGGGTATCCATCCATGCTTCAGGGGGTATCTAGCCATGCTTCATGGGGCATCCAGCCATGCTGCCGGAGGTTGGCATCCAGCTTTGCTATAAGGGACATCCAGCCATACAACAGGTGACATCCAGTCATGCTACGGGGGGGGGGGGGAATCAAGCCATGCTTTAGGTGGCATCCAACTATGCTTCAGGTGGCATCCAACTATGCTACAGGTGGCATCCAGCTATGCTACAAGGAGCATCCAGTCATGCTACAGGGGGGGGGGGGGGTATCCAGCCATGCTTCAGGGGGTATCTAGCCATGCTTCATGGGGCATCCAGCCATGCTGCCGGAGGTTGGCATCCAGCTTTGCTACAAGGGACATCCAGCCATACAACAGGTGACATCCAGACATGCTACGGGGGGGGGGGGGGGGGTTAATCAAGCCATGCTTCAGGTGGCATCCAACTATGCTACAGGTGGCATCCAACTATGCTACAGGTGGCATCTAGCTATGCTACAAGGAGCATCCAGTTATGCTACGGGGGGGGGGGGGGGGTATCCAGCCATGCTTCAGGGGGCATCTAGCCATGCTGCCTGAGGTTGGCATCCAGCTTTGCTACAAGGGACATCCAGCCATACAACAGGTGACATCCAGTCATGCTACAGAGGGGCATCCAGCCATGCTTCAGGTGGTATCCAACTATGCTATAGGTGGCATCCAGCTATGCTACAGGTGGCATCCAGCTATGCTACAAGGAGCATCCAGTCATGCTACGGGGGGTAACCAGCAATGCTTCAGGGGGCATCTAGCCATGCTTCACGGGTCATCCAGCCCTGCTAACCCTCCAAACTCCTTGAACATCTGATCTACAACCAACTTAGTGACCACCTCACTTAGAATAACCTTCTTGATTCCCCTCAGTCTGGATTTTGCCCTCAACACTCCACAGAAACTGCTCTCCTAAAACTCACAAACAACTTACTAACAGCAAAAAACAATGGACACTATTCTGTACTCCTACTTCTGGACCTTTCGGCTGCCTTCTTTGATATGGTTGACCATCCCCTCCTCCTCAAAACACTTTACTCCTTTGGTCTCCGTGACTGTACTCTTCGTTGGCTCTCATCCTACCTATCCCACACACCATCAGTATCACTTACAATGCTACTCCCTCCTCTCCTCCCCTCTTCCTTTCTCTGTCGGGGTCCCCTAAGGTTCTGTTTTTGGACCTCCCTTATTCTCCATCTATACCTCCTCTCTGGGTCAGCTGATAGGCTCTCATGGCTTTCAATATCATTTCTACGCTAACGACACCCAAATCTATCTCTCCACCTCTCCCGTCTCCTCACATATCACTAATTTACTAACAGACATATCAGTGAGGATGTCACACCACTTCCTCAAACTCAACTTGTCGAAAACCGAGCTCATAATATTTCCTCCCCCACGTGCCTCTTCTCCTGATTTCTTTGTCAAGGTCAACGGCTCCACTATCAACCTGTCTCCCTATGCCAGGGTGCTAGGTGTAATCCTGAACTCTGAACTCTCCTTTCGGCCCCACATCTGATCACTTTCCAAAGCTTGTCGCCTCAACCTCCGCAACATCTCCAAAATACACCGTTTCCTAACCAATGTCACCACAAAGCTTCTCTTCCACTCCCTGGTCATCTCTTACCTCGAATCCTGGACTCTGATCTATCCTTTTGGCCCCACGTCCAACCACTGTCCAAAGCTTACCGCCTCAACCTCCGCAACATCTCCACGATACGCCCCTTCCTAATCAATGTCACCACAAAGCTCCTAATTAACTCCTTGGTCATCTCATGCTCAACTACTGCAACTCCCTCCTCATTGGCTTACCTTTACATAGGTTATCCAATGGCTGCCAAACTCATCCACCTTACAAACCACTCAGCATATGCTACCCCTCTCTGCCAATCATTCCATTGGTTTCCAATCACCCAATGAATTCAATTCAAAATACTAACTTACAAAGTCATCCACAACTCTGCCCCCAGCTATATCACTAACCTGGTCTCAAAATACCAACCTAATCGTTCTCTTCGTTCCTACCAAGACCTCCTGCTAGTCTCTAGTTCCCTCGTCACCTCTTCCCATGCTCGCCTCCAGGACTTCTACCGAGACTATCATATCCTATGGAATTCCCTACCCCAATCCGTCCGACTATCTCCTACTCTATCTACTTTTAGGCAATCCCTGAAAACTTTTCAGAGAAGCCTATCCTGCCTCCACCTAACAGCTTTACATTTATTTTCTCTATCAGCTCATCCTCCACAGTGATTACCTTTTGTATTACTTGACCCTCCCTCCTAGATTGTAAGCTCTAACAAATAAGGCCCTCTGATTGCTCCTGTATTAAATGTATTGTAACTGTAATGTCTGCCCTCATGTTGTAAAGCGCTGTGCGAACTGTTGGCGCTATATAAATCCTGTATAATTATAATAATAATAATCATGATACAGGTGGCATCCAGCCATACTACAGCCAGGGGGTATCTAGCCATGCTACAGGGGGAATCCAGCCATGCTACAGCCAGGGGGTATCTAGCCATGCAATAAGGGGCATCCATCCATGCTACAGCCAGGGGGTATCTAGCAATGCTACAGGGGGCATCCACCCATGCTACAGCCAGGGGGTATCTAGCCATGCAATAAGGGGCATCCATCCATGCTACAGCCAGGGGGTATCTAGCCATGCTACAGGGGGCATCCAGCCATGCTACAGCCAGGGGGTTTCTAGCCATACTACAGGGGGCATCCAGCCACGCTACATCCAGGTGGAATCTAGCCATGCTACAGGGGGAATCCAGCCATGCTACAGCCAGGGGGTATCTAGCCATGCAACAAGGGGCATCCAGCCATGCTACAGCCAGGGGGTATCTAGCAATGCTACAGGGGGCATCCAGCAATGCTACAGGGGGCATCCAGCCATGCTACAGCCAGGGGGTATCTAGCCATACTACAGGGGGCATCCAGCCACGCTACAGCCAGGTGGAATCTAGCCATGCTACAGGGGGAATCTAGACATGCTACAGCCAGGGGGTATCTATCCATGCAACAGGGGGCATCCAGCCATGCTACAGCCAGGGGGTATCTAGCCATGCTACAGGGGCCATCCAGCCATGCTACAGCTAGGGGGTATCTAGCCATGCTACAGCTAGGGGGTATCTAGCCATGCTACAGGGGCCACCCAGCCATGTTACAGCCAGGGGGTATCTAGCCATGCTACAGGGGGCATCCAGTCATGCTACAGCCAGGGAGTATCTAGCCATGCTACAGGGAGTATCCAGCCATGCTACAGCCAGGGGGTATCTAGCCATAGTACAGGGGCTACCCAGCCATGTTACAGCCAGGGGGTATCTAGCCATGCTACAGGGGGCATCCAGTCATGCTACAGGGAGTATCCAGCCATGCTACAGCCAGGGGGTATCTAGCCATGCTACAGGGAGTATCCAGCCATGCTACAGCCAAGCGGTATCTAACCACACAGAGTGCTGAGCACAGGACTACATATTACACAGAGCGCTGGGTACAGGGCTGCATAATTCCCAGAGCGATGGGTACAGGACTGCATAGTACACAGAGCGCTGGGCTCAGGACTACGTAATACACAGAGCGCTGGGCACAGAACTATATATTACACAGAGTGCTGGACACAGGACTGCGTAATCCACAGAGCACTTGGCACAGGACTACATAATACATAGGAGGGTGTTAGGCATAGAGTACAGGGCTCAGAGGTTTGCTGTACACAGAGAACACTTCTACCCCCACATCCATAGCTCACCTCCAGCGATTTTCAGTAAAATGAAAAGTTAAAGCATAACTCCATTGATTCAATTAAGAGATGACTATATAACAGTTAATATAATTCGAACACCTGACCAAAGACCCATGGGGGGAAAAGTATGCATAAACAATTAGAAGAAGAAAGCTGGGGAAAGGGGAGAGTCCCCCAGAGGTGTAAGTTTCAAAAATTCCAGAATTGGGCTTAAAAAGAAAGCTGTAAATAATTTCTCCTTTTTTCCCCCCAGTGATAGGTTCCATTTAAATTGCCTTTTATATTCATGAGGTGTGCATTAAATAGCATTATAGCAAACTAAAATGTGATTTTCCTGTGTAGAAAATAACAAGCACCACTTAGTCTCTCTTAGAGCAGTTCTGACAAGTGAACAGTAGGTGGCGCTGTTGTAGTAATTAGCTGTGCTGCCATTCTTCTGAGCGAATTATAGTGCCTTGAAAAAATATTCACACCCCCTGAAATGTTCCACATTTTGTCATTTTACAACCAAAAATGTCAATGTATTTTATTGGGATTTTATATAATAGATCAACACAAAGTGGCACATAAAATTGTGAAGTGGAGGGAAAATGATAAATGGTTTTCAAAGTTTTTAAAAAAAAAAAAAAAAACATTTGAATACATTTGCACACCTCCCAACTTTTTGATATGGGAACAAGGGACATCTATTAGCAAAAGTATATAGGCATAGGACACACCCCCTGCCATGCCCCTTACTGGAGAATTATACAAAAAATTTTTTTTTTAACCACGACTTTTCCTTTATTTTGGCTTTTGAAATGTAAAAATGCAGCGATTTAGAAATTAGATGAAAGGTTTGGCACTGGGAAAGAGTTTTTGAAACCTAAAAAGTGCATTTTATATTCAACTATATAGATCAGACCAAAATGAGGGACAGGAATGAAAGGAGGAAAGAGGGACAGAGGGACTTTGTTTCCGAATCAGGGACAGTCCCTCTAAATCAGGGACAGTTGGGAGCTATGCATTTGTATTTTCACCCCCCCCCCCCCCTTACTCTTATACTCCTAACTAAAATCTAATGGAACAAATTGCCTTCATAAGCCACCTAATTAGTAAATAGAGTCCACCTGTGTGTAATTTAATCTCAGTATAAATACAGCTGTTCTGTGAAGCCCTCAGAGTTTTGTTAGAGAACCTTAGTGAACAAACAGCATAATGAAGGCCAAGGACACACCAGACAAGTCAGGGATAAAGTTGTGGAGAAGTGTAAAGCCGGGTTAGGTTATAAAAAATATCTCAAGCTTTGAATATCTCACGGAGCGCTGTTCAATCCATCATGGGAAAAGGGAAAGAGTATGGCACAACTGCAACCCTACCAAGACATGGCCGTCCACCTAAACTGACCGGCCGGGCAAGGAGAGCATTCATCAGAGAAGCAGCCAAGAGGCCCATGGGAACTCTGGAGGAGCTGCAGAGATCCACAGCTCAGGTGGGAGAATCTGTCCACAGGACAACTATTAGTCGTGCGCTCCACAAATCTGCCCTTTATGGAAGAGTGAGAAGAAGAAAGCCATTGGTGGAAGAAAGCCATAAGAAGTCCTGTTTGCAGTTTGGGAGAAGCCATGTGGGGGACACAGCAAACATTGGGAAGAAGGAGCTCTGCTCAGATGAGACCAAAATTGAACTTTTTGGCCTAAAAGCAAAACACTATGTGTGGGGGAAAACTAACACTGCACATCACCCGGAACACACCATCCCCACTGTGAAACATGGTGGTGGCAGCATCATGTTGTGGGGATGCTTTTCTTCAGCAGGGACAGGGAAGCTGGTCAGAGTTGATGGGAAGATGGGTGGAGCCAAATACAGGGCAATCTTAGAAGAAAACCTGTTAGAGTCTGCAAAAGATTTGAGACTGGGGCGGAGGTTCACCTTCCAGCAGGACAACGACCCAAAACATCCAGCCAGAGCTACAATGGAATGGTTTACATCAAAGCATATTCATGTGTTAGAATGGCCCAGTCACAGTCCAGACCTAAATCACATTGAGAATCTGTGGAAAAAGATCCCAAAAAAAATTGATCTTTCACTTTAAAAAAAAAAGAAAAGTTGACTTCCACCCTAGACTGGAAGTGACATCATGATGTCTCTCTGGTCCTCCAAGATCATAGAGGTGATCAGAGACAATCTGGTCTCTGTTCACTTCTATGGCCAGCTGCGCAAACCGTCAGATAATTTCTTAGGCGCACCAGTAAATATGGTAAGCCCAAGAAACACCAGCTAGCAGGTGGAGGGGGGGGGGGGGAACAACCCCTCCTGCTGCTTCTTAAAGCAGATCCAGCGGCTACTGAGACATTCTCGCACTGCCCCCTGCGCCCTCCTTTGGTCTGAGCTGATCACAGATCAGAGCCCTTTACCACGTGATCAGCTGTCAGCCAATGACAGCTGATCACATGATGTAAACAGAAGCTGGTAATCGGCTTTTTCTTTTCTTCATGCTGATAGCGTGAGGAGAGAGAAATAAGTCGTATGCCGGCTTCTGTACAAGGGACATTGGTCCCACTCAGTGACTGTCAGTGCTGCTAACCAGTGCCCGCCAGTGCAAGCTACCTGTGCCAATCAGTATTGCTAACCAGTGCCCACCAGTGCTTCTAACCAGTGCCCGCCAGTGCAAACTACCAGTGCCAATCAGTACTGCTAACCAGTGCCCACCAGTTACACCTATCAGTGCCACTTATAAGTGCCCATCAGTGCTGCCAATCAGTGGTCATCAGTGTGTCATCATCAGTGCCACCTATCAGTGCCACCTATGAGTACAGCCTCATCAGTGCCTCCTGATCAGTGCCCACCAGTGCTGCCTCATCAGTGCCATCTATCAATGTCAACTATCAGTGCCCCTTAGTGCCTATCAGTGCAGCCTCTTCAGTGCCCACCAGTACTGCCTCATCAGTGCCACCTATCAATGTCACCTATCAGTGCCCCTTAGTGCCTATCAGTGCAGCCTATCAGTGCCATCTATCAGTGCCCATCAGTGCAGCCTCATCAGTGCACATTTTCAAAATTTTCTGGCTTTTTTTTGTTTGTTTAGCAAAGGAAAAAACCCCAGTGGTGAATAAATACCACCAATAGAAAGCTCTATTTGTGTGAAGAAAATGATAAAAACGCCATATGGGTACAGTGTTGCATGGCCGCACAATTGTCATTCAAAGTGTGACAGCGCCAAAACCTGAAAATTGGACTGGGCAGGAAGGGGGTATATGTGCCCGGTAAGTAAGTGGTTAAATGGGAGCGGTGGGTGCCTCTTAGTTCACATGGGGTGTACAATACCAAATGCCGTGTTTACCTGCATGGAGTTACACAGGTGGTCCGGTCATCCCCATGAAGGTCGTTCCATTGATGCACATTGACAGGAAGACACGGAAATAGACACAAGTCCTAGCCCCTCCCCCCCCCTCCACTAATAATGTGTCTTTGTTATTGTCTGTGTCCCCGTTGGAGACATTTCTCATCACTTCCTGTCCTGATGGGAAGTGATGGAAAATCTCCCCAGAAGAGATCATATACAACATCAAAAAAACTTGATAAGGGTTCTAACGTCATCCTGGTCAACCCCCCCCCAAAAAAAAATGCATTGCCTGGAGTTAGCTTTGATAAAAATTGTTCAATTTATTGTATGATTGTTTTTTTCAGATGTCCCCCATATTTCTTTATATTGAGTAATTGAATGCTGTCTGCCCGTTCTCTTGTATCATGGAATGTTCTGATCCCGTGTTCTATGATCATACAAGCCGGGTTCTGCTTACGTATTACAGCGCTTCACTTTTTCCACATTTTGTTATGTTACAGCCATTGTCCAAAATTGATTAAATGAATTATTTTCCTTAAAATTCTACAAACAATTATCCATATTGACAACATTAAAGAAGTTTGATTGAAATCTTTGCAAATTTATAAAAAAAAAAAAAATCCCATGTACAGAAGTATCACAGCCTTTGCCATGACACTCAAAATTGAGCTCAGGTGCATCCTGTTTCCACTGATCATCCTTGAGATGTTTCTACAACTTGATTGGAGTCCACCTGTGGTAAATTCAGTTGATTGGACATGATTTGGAAAGGCACACACCTGTCTATATAAGGTCCCACGGGTAACAGTGCATGTCAGAGCACAAACCAAGCCATGAAGTCCAAGGAATTGTCTGTAGACCTCAGAGACAGGATTGTACGGAGGCACAGATCGGGGGAAGGGTACAGAAAAATTTCTGCAGCATTGAAGGTCCCAATGAGCACAGTGGCCTCCATCATCTGTAAATGGAAGAAGTTTGGAACCACCAGGACTCTTCCTAGAGCGGGCCGCCCGGCCAAACTGATCGATCGTTGGGAGAAGGGCCTCAGTCAGGGAGGTGACCAAGAACCCGATGGTCACTCTGACAGAGCTCCAGAGGAGAGAGGAGAACCTTCCAGAAGATCAACCATCTCTGCAGCACTCCACCAATCAGGCCTGTATGGAGGAGTGGCCAGACGGAAGCCACTCCTCAGTAAAAGGCACATGACAGCCCTCCTGGAGTTTGCAAAAAGTCACCTGAAGGACTCTCAGACCATGAGAAACAAAATTCTCTGGTCTGATGAAACAAAGATTGAACTCTTTGGCCTGAATGGCAAGCGTCATGTCTGGAGGAAACCAGGCACCGCTCATCACCTGGCCAATACCATCCCTACTGTGAAGCATGGTGGTGGAAGCATTATGCTGTGGGGATGTTTTTCAGCGGCAGGAACTGGGAGACTAGTCAGGATTGAAGGAAAGATGAATGCAGCAATGTTCAGAGACATCCTTGATGAAAACCTGCTCCAGAGCACTCTGGACCTCAGACTGGGGTGAAGGTTCATCATCTAACAAGTGTCAAACTGGTGACCCTCAAGCTGTTGCGGAACTACAAGCCCCATGAGGCATTGCAAGGCTGACAGTTACAAGCATGACTCTCACAGGCAGAGGCACGATGGGACTTGTAGTTCCGCAACAGCTGGAGGGCCACAAGTTTGACACCCCAACAGAACAACAAACCTAAGCACACAGCCAGGATAACAAAGGAGAATGTCCTTGAGTGGCCCAGCCAGAGCCCAGACTTGAACATCTCTGGAGAGATCTGAAAATGGCTTTGCACCGACCCTCCCCCATCCAACCTGATGGAGCTTGAGAGGTCCTGCAAAGAAGAATGGGAGAAACCGCCCAAAAATAGGAGTGCCAAGCTTGTAGCATCATACTCAGAAATACTTGAGGCTGTAATTGGTGCCAAAGGAGCTTCACCAAAGTATTGAGCAAAGGGTGTGAATACTTATGTACATGGGATTATTTTTCCTTTTTTTTATTTTTAATAAATTTGCAAAGATTTCAAACAAACTTCTTTCACGTTGTCATTATGGGGGATTGTTTGTAGAATTTTGAAGAAAATAATGAATTTAATCCATTTTGGAATAAGGCTGTAACATAACAAAATGTGGAAAAAGTGAAGCGCTGTGAATACTTTCCGGATGCGATGTATATGATTCGGCGTTCTCAGTGTATTTGGCAGGTTGGCATGCATTAATCAGCGTTGTATCCTGTATGTTTTGTCATTGATGGACGCAGAAGAACTTCATAACTTCTTACCACCTAACCACTGTGGAATTTACTGTCACACGAGGCAGAACTTGCTTCCATTGTGCCAGTTATGTAATTGCGGGTTAGTGATCAGCAGGGTTGGTTTGCTGATGACTGGACTGCCTTGCATCACCGGCTTCTAGAATGTTATTGGTGACGGTGTTCTGGATAATGTAACAAAAATGTAAAATGAAGCGTTACACCACTGCTAAGAGGTCCAGACATGACTTTGTCAGTAAAAGGAAACCGGTACCAGCAGTCAAAGGTAACAGCAGCAGTTTCCAACAAAGTGCAGTTAGCCACTTCCGGACCACCCACCGGTACTTTGACGTTAAATACCGGGGTTATGGCAGCAGATAGCTGCCATAACCCTAGTATTTTTTTAAACGGTGGGCGCGTGGTCCGCTTTAACATAAGGGCGATCCCAGTGGATTCACCACGGGATCACCTTTATGGGCGGCAGGAGAGGTGCCCCCCACCCGCCGCTTCCCCGCCGTTTCGCCTGCTTACCGGACCCGTCGGCAGCGGAGAAAACTATCTGGCCCACTGTCCTCTTAGGCAGGAAGTCGAGTGAGAGCAAGATGGCCCCAACTCCACTCTATAGCCTTGGAGGACCAGAGCGACGTCAAACGTTGCGTCTAGCAACGGCCTTAAAGAGCCCATTTCTTTTCATAATGAAAAAAAATTACTTTAGATGAGAGATGTGAGGTCTTTTTGACCCCAGATCTCACATTAAAGAGGACCTGTCCTGCTTATTTCTATTTCAAGGGATGTTTACATTCCTTGTAATAGGAATAAAAGTGATCATAATTTTTTTTTTTTTTTAAAAAAGGACAGTGTAAAAATAAAAAAATAAAAGATAAAATTAATAGGAGAAAAAACAATTAAAGCGTCCCGACCCTCCGAGCTCGCGAGCAGAAGCGAACGCATACGCAAGTCGCACCCACATATGTAAACGGTGTTAAAACCACACATGTGAGGTATCGCCATGATCGTTAGAGCGAGATCAATAATTTTAGCCCTCCTCTGTAACTCTAAACTGGTAACCTGTAGACATTTTTAAAGTGTCACCTCTGGAGATTTTTAAGTACCAATGTTTGTCACCATTCCATGAGCCTGCGCAATTTTGAAGCATGACATGTTGGATATCTATTCACTCGGCGTAACATTATCTTTCACATTATAGAATAGTGAGCTAACTTTACTGTTTTCTTATTTTTTAATTCAAAAAAGTGTTTTTTTTTTCCAAAAAAAAATTGTGTTTGTAAGACTGCTGCACAAATACGGTGTGATAAAAAATATTGCAACAATCTCCATTTTATTCTCTAGGGTCTCTGCTAAAAAATATATATATATATATAATGTTTGTGGTTTATAAGCAATTGTTAGCAAAAAAAAAAATGATTTTAACTTGTAAACAACAAGTGTCAGAAAAAGACCCGGTCCTAAAGTGGTTACTAGGAAAAGGCTTTTTTAAACACTTCAATGCCGGATACTTTTACCCCCTTTCCTGCCCAGGCCAATTTTCAGCTTTCAGCACTGCTGCACTTTGAATGACAACTGCGCCTGTCATGCAACACTGTACCCAAATTCAATTTTTATCAATTTGTTAACACAACTAAAGCTTTCTTTTGGTGTCATTTAATTACAACTGGGGATTTTTTATTTTTTGCTAAGTGAACAAAAATAAAGACTGAAAACTTTGAAAAAATAAAGTGTTTTTCTTTGTTTCTGTAAAATTTTGCAAATAAATAATCTTTCTTCATAAGAGCCCATTCACACTAGCGCGACTTGTGAGGCGACTTGTGTGCCCTCAAGTCGCCCCAAGTCACTTGACATAACAAAAGCAATGTTAATCAATGAGTGCTGTCTTAATTGGCACTACTGAAGTCGCTCCGACTTCAGAAAAGGGTCCTGTACTACTTTGAGGCGACCTGTGATCCGACTTGTCCCATAGACTTCAATGGGAGTCGCCTCCTTATCTTAATTGAAGCGACTTGTGATCCGACTTTCCATAAAAATGGTGCTGAACAAGAAAAAAAGAGCATTTTTCTTATAATTTTTAATAGCACATGAATACGGCTTCTCTACACCTGGCCGTTTTTCTTGCAGGCATTTATCGGGCATTTTTGGAGGCAGGCATGACTTTTTTTGGATTTAGTGTCTAGGGCAGGCATGTCCAACCTGCGGCCCGAGGGCCGCATGCGGCCCGAAACCTCAGGCAATGCGGCCCACTGCCCCCTGACAATTTATTTTTTTTGCTGTGGAGGAAGGAAGTCAGGTCGGGGGCACGGCCACAGCAGCTTCCAACTAACGGTAGGCAAAGGCTGCCTCAGAGGGGAGGGGAGCATGTGCAGTGTTTCTGACTCCTAGCACCATGACCACTTCAAATCACTGAAGTGGTCATGGTGGTTAGAGTGTTCCTTTATTATCTCTCAGAAGAAGTAAACCTCTGTATACTGATTCCATTTCATTTGATCATCCTCTAGTTGTATTAAATTAGTGGGGGGGGGGGCGCGCGGTGACGCGGGAAGGGCGCGGTGTCATTTTATTACTTATATACCTTAACTATAGTATATATTTAATATGCGGCCCGAGAAAATTTCTCTACACTCAATGTGGCCCAGAGAAGCCAAAAGGTTGGACACCCATGGTCTAGGGGGTCTAAAAAGTGTACCTGTGAAGTTTCAGCTCTGTAGCATGTCCAGAACCCCCCCAAAAATATCATTTTTCTTATAATTTTTATGAGCACATGAATATGGCTTCTCTCCACCTGGCCGTTTTTCTTGCAGGCATTTATCGGGCATTTTTGGAGGCAGGCATGACTTTTTTTGGATTTAGTGTCTGGGAGGTCTAAAAAGTGTATCTGTGAAGTTTCAGCTCTGTAGCATGTCCAGAACCCCAAAAATAGAGCATTTTTTTTATAATTATTAATACAGCAGTGTGGCGGCTTCTCTACACCTTGCATTTTTTTTTGCTGGCATTTATCGGGCATTTTTTGGGCGTCTTTGCAGGCAGGCGCATACGCACATTTCTTCCTGTGTGCCTGGGCATTCGCACAAACGCCTGATTGGGTCCAGCTGAGCGTATCTTACACTCAGGCTCCTGACATCTGCTTCCTGGCTCCTGAAGACACACTGAGGCTCAATAGCAAACCTCACCAGGTGGATTACCCTCTGCTGTTTCCTTTATATATTGCAGAGAATATTTCAGTCTAGTTAAGGAGCTGCCGCGGATATCTTTGGACCTTTGAAATTTTTAGTATAATCCTACACACCCACAGCACATTCATGTCTATGATTATGTTGTAGCTTAGCTGTATTCCTACTTGCGCTATTCTCGACAATTCTCTGTATTACATAAGGGGGCATTCCAAAGTGTAACCAACACGTTTGGGGGGTCCAAATGCTCCCCCTCCATCAGGGCTAGCTTGAGAGAAATGTGAATGTGTACTGGAACTATAATGGCATTTAGCTGGTTTGGCTTGAGATCACACTGAAATCTCTGTAATAGACTCTGCTACTCCAATGATCTCCACTAGCTTTCGGCCCCCATGCTCAGCGCCTGCCCCGCTGCTGCGGTGTCTACTACAGTGACTTCCGGTTGTAGCACTGCACCATTGAGGACTGCTGGATAACACACTTTCGGGTCCCCCTGGTTACCGTTAGCAACTCTGGTATTCACAATTTACTTCTTGGCTCAGTCAGTGATCAAGTCCAGGGGTTTGTAGTTGTTTTTGTTGTTTTATTCTATATAGGGATGGGAGAAGGGAATAGTGGGATACTCCAGATTAACTATTCACAAAATATGAGGACTCCTGTCTGATGATGCAGCCAGGCTGCTGATTTCACCTTACTACTAGGTGAACTTGGGTTAAGTCTCTATCCAGAAGACTTGATGAATTAATTATCTTCAGGATACTCTCCTAGTATCCCCTTTCACTTAAAGCACTGACACCCGTCCTCTGACTATCCTACACAGGGGTGGCCCCCCTCAGGTCAGACCCCTTGACACAATCCTCTGTACTCACGATACTGTTTTTCAAGGGTCTCCAGTGTCTCTCCCCCTCTAGTCAGTTCTCCTGGACCTCTGGGTTCAGTTCCGTTCCTTTGATCCCCAGGCCGACCGCCTGCAACCACATGCCACCACTACAGAGGAGGAGGTAGCCGCCACCCTCCCCCTGGGACTCTGCTTACCAGCCAAAGACCCCACAACACATGCGCTCCTGGCTTTTATACAGTATCCCATAATGCACAGAGACAGTCGATCTTTGCCAATCACCAGAACTGTATTAAAGCCTGTGCACCCATTGGTCTGGTTTCCTCCCACTGTCCAACATGCCTCCCTATTGGACCAGTGTGAAACACAATCTAGACCCAATGAATCACATACTGAGCACAATGAGCAGACCTAACTCACAGATCCTGTTCTCTGGTAGGCAGAGAGCAATATAAATTTGCCTGTTGCTCCTCTGATAGGCAGAGGGAGCCAAAAACTATACTCTCTCACTAGCACCTACCTAGGAGGGTGCTACACGGTTATAAGAACGGATGAGCGCACACCTCAAATCATGGCTAAAAATCTGTCTTCTTTATTTTTATCAGTTAAAAAGAGAACATCAGCACACACAGAGAGCAAGGTTGACGCGTTTCACACATGAGGCATATGTGCCATGATTTGAGATGTGCAGTTATCCATTCTTATCATTTGCAGTATCTCCGACACCTGCACCCTGTGTGGTGGCTGGGCAGTAAGTGTTGGACCAACCTGCAGCAGTGATTTCCAACTTCCACGGTGATCCCATAAGTATAGTATGTGTCCAGTGGGGGGCACTCCATCTTCATTCTGGCCTTCTGGCTTTATAGCATCCCTGCTGGTATGATGGGGGTCCTGAGGAATCTTCTTCCTGGGAAGGGATCTGAATCAAGCGCCCACTGGGTAAGGTTAAAGTCAGTAGTACTTCTCTAATGTTGAGGGTTCCGAGGGGCCCAGTGCCTCCTGATTCGATGGGTGCTGCCTTGTCTGGTCAGGGGTGAAGGAGGCAGAGAGCCTGAAGAGTTAAAGTGATTGTAAAGGCAGCATTTTTTGTTTTAAAAATAATGAACATGTCATACTGTACTTACCTGTTCTGTGCAATAGAATTGCACAGAGTGGCCCCTCATCCTCCTCTTCTCTGGTCCCCCACTGGCACTCCTAAATCCTCCTCTTCTCAAGGTGCCACCATAGGAAGCGGCTTCCTATTGTGGAACACCTTTGGGCTTAATCCAGAACCAGGCTGTAAGCGTCCATAGGCACAGACAGTGCAGCTGGGCTCTTTTCCCCATGTGTGTGTCACCTGCAACTATTTGTGTTTTTTTACTCAAAAATTGTAGGGTGTGGGTTGTCTGGCCTACCTAGGGGGGAGGTTCTAGGGGTAGGGTATGTGGCCCTAGGTTGCTTTCTCCCCTGCTTTAGGGGGGTCTCTCTTCAGGAGGGACCCCTCACCCAGTACTCATTGGTTGTTACTGTTTTTTTTTTTTTTGGTGGAGATGACGGGGATCGAACCCAGAGCCTCACACATTCATTGGTTGTCTTCAGCTGATCATGAGTAGGGTCTGCCGGGACTTTTGACTAGGTGGTCTGAGTGTGCCTTACCCCTGTCAGGAGTCTTGCACCCCAGGGGTTCTTCCTCTACAGGAGGGGTGTCACAATCACACTAGGAGACCAGTAGTTATAGCAGTAGAGAGGCTCCCACCGACCAGCAGAATAAGTATACAAGCAGGTTACCCTGACAGATGACACGGGATCACCGAAGTGCGGGGTATAAATGCTAACTGGTATTCACCCGAGCCCCTGATGGTGGGGATGGGTTTTGCTGCATGTTAGTACCAAGTAACTGTCCCCAGGATTACCCCACTAGGACGTGAGCAAGCCGTGGTCCAGTAGGAGATATAGCAAGTAGGGATCAAATGGAAGTTTAGTCAGTAAACAAGCCAAAGTTCAATAACGAATGGTTGCAGGTTGGGATCAAGCAGTAGCGTAGTCAAGGAAAAAGCCAAAGGTCGTAAAGAGTGGTAGTGAAGATAAGGACAGTTGCAGGTGTGCAAAGGAGCAAGATATTGGCTAGAGGGAGCACAATAATATGGTAAACAGGAAGTGAAGAGCCATGGCTTTAATTGGAAGTTCATGGGAGGAGCTAAGGGTTCAAGGTTCACCAGAAACAAGAGACAAGGCAAGATTCTCCAAAGAATCAGACGGGATACTGTTTGGCATCTTATTTGGCTCAGCATGAAGAGCTACTGCCGGATGCAGCAGGTTGTGGGTTCAGAGCCTGGTCTTGACAAGGGGGCCATGTGACATACCGTAATGCACCTTTTTGTGTGTGTTTAGATACACTTTTTTTGGTTCACTTATGGCATTGTGTTTTTTCACAAAAAAATAAATTGCATAGTTACATTGGTTCAAGCTAAGTCAATGTAACTATGTAAAAAATTCAGTTCAGCTTTAAACTATTTTGGGGTCTCTAACAAACTAAAATGCCTCCGTCCTTTACCGGAGTTCTTCCTTAAATGTTCTTCGATCTCGGCTTATCATCCATCAGACAGATGGGATTTGTCTCCTGTTAACAGGAAAATATATGTTTCAGCGTCCAGAGATTGTGGATTTGATTGTGGGTAAAGCATAAAAAGCTTTTTTTTTTACATAATGAGAACCATTTGTATCCGGAAAATATGTTCCCGCTGTATTATATAACTCAATTTGCATAGAACTCAGGGATTGTGTTCAACGTCTGCCCACCACTAATCACGCTGGCTTCTCTTTGTCAGGCCTCACAATGATTTCTTCATTCAACCCAAGCAAAAAAAAGCAAACAAAGCTCCACCAAGTTCAATATATCAATTGAAGGATGAGAGACCATTTGAATGTAATGGACGAATATTTGGGTACATTCAGTGAAATAGTATAAAGTGGAATATTCTGAAGTCAGTGATATGATTCTTTTTGGCTGGGTCTTTTCTCAGGTCTTCTAGAACACCCCAGGTTGGAAGGATTTCCTGGCAGTGCTGGACACATGGCTAGGCACAGTAGGCTTGTGCCTATTGGTGGCAGAGGAGAGTTTTTCTATGTACAGTCATTAATCCGCTCATAGAAATATATTTACACAGTCACTATATTCTTTGCTGGGTTAGGACTAATAAAACCAGAATATGTTTTATGCAAAGAAGTGACCTTAGCAGAGTACGTTTCCTTTGGTTGTGTGCGCCTACAAGCTCCAATAATGGAATCTGGATCTTTTTCCAGTTCTGGGCTGGCCAAACCAACAAGAGCTTGGTGATGTCTCCATCTGTGGTCAGCACTGACACAGGAAATGCTAATGAGGAGACTGGGAGAGCAATACTCTACTGATTTTGGTCCTTGATCTTGGGGAAACTGGTAACCCTTCCCACAGTCTGCATTTTGCCAGCCCGCTTTCCGGGTGGGCATACCCAAGCCACACCCACCTCAAGCGCAGATCCCTTCCAGATCCTACCTCTAAATATGTGTTGGCCATCCTTCACACCCACTTTACAGGTTTGAGCCACCCAGATCCCGCCTATAAATAAGTAGGAACCACCCACTGGGGGCCTGATCCTGGAATTGTATGCCTTTTTGAGTTACTGTGCATGTGCAATACCTCAAATAAGGATGATAATGTGACCCCGGGACATGGCCCTGGACACAACCTCTGAGGGCCAAGATGTGAGGCTTGCCTGAAAAACTGGGAAAGTCGACTTCCGTTAATGGTCGTGTGTCTACAAGTTTCAATGATGGAAATATGGACTTTCTTCCAGTCCTGGGCAGGCCAAGCCAACAAGAGCTTGGCAATATCTCCATCTAAGGTCTATACTGGAAATTCTGATGATGAGGAGGACTGGAGCTGGGAGAGTAATTCTCACCAAGATTATAGTCCCAGATCCTAGGGACTATTTGCCGGCCCACTTTCCGGGTAGGCATGCCCAAGCCACACCCACTTTGATCAAAGAAAATAATGCCTTTTTGAGTTTCTGTGCATGTGCAGTAACTCAAATAAGGATGATATTGTGATCATGGATCAGTACACAACCCCAGAGAATCAAGATATGAGGCTGTCCTGAAAAATTGGGACAGTTGACCTCCTCTAATGTATATGTGCTTACAAGCTTCAATAATGGATATCTAGACCTTCTCCCAGACCTGGGCAGGCCAAACCAAAAAGAGCTTAGTGATGTCTCCATCTGGGGTCTGTACTGGAAATTCTGATGGATCTTAGGGAAACTGTAATCTCCACCAAGTGTCTGCATTTTGCGAGCCCACGTTTCCATGTGGGCGTGCCCAAGTCACCCCCATTTTAAAGAGGAAGTAAACCCTCCTCTGTAACTTGTACCTATAGGTGATCCTATGATAAGGCTCACCTATAGGTACTGTAAATATCTCCTAAACATGTACCGTTTAGGAGATATTTACCTTACATGCATCCAGTGACGTCACTGGCGCATGCGCTCTGAAGAAACGGCCGATCGTGCCGTTCCTACAGAGCCCCGTGCCGTGACTGTCGGCTCCCGCGCGCGTGCGCGGGAGTGACGTCACCGCGGCTCCGGCCAATGAGATGGCCGGATGCCGCGATCCCGGAAGACGGGCGACTGAACATGTCGCCCGTCATACAGGTGAGTGAGCGGCACGGCGGGGGCTCGTTCTAAGGTAAGTATTTCATAATGAGCTAGTATGCGATGCATACTAGCTCATTATGTGTTTGTCTTGCAGGTTGTGAAAGAAAGAAAAAAAAAAAAGAGTTTACAACCTCTTTAAGTGTTGGTCCTGCCCACACCTCACCTTTGAATATGTATGGCCCACCCTTCACGGCTACTTTTCAGGTCTGAGCCATCCAGATCCCACCTATAAATAAGCAGGGAGCACTCACTGGGGGCCCTGATCTCTTTGAATGGTGCTGGCCATAAGACTGAGGACATTTAGTGGCAGAAAAAAGTAGCACAGGGCATTTAATAATTATGGGGCCTGATCCCACCAGGGCCCTATAATTAATGCTTCTTTTGAGTTACTTTTTCATGTGCAGTAACTCAAACATGGATGATGCTGTGATCCCAGGACATGGCCGAGGACGCAGCCTCATCGGGACTGAAGTTCAAGATTTAAAGGCTGTCCTGGAAAACTGGGACAGTTGACATCCTTTAATGGTTGTGTGCCTACAAGCTTTAAAAATGGAAATCAAGACCTTCTTCCAGCCCTGGGCAGGCCAAACCCATAAGAGCTTGGTGATGTCTCCATCTGAGGACTGTACTGGAAAATCTGATGGATCCTGGAGAAACTGGAATCTCCACCAAGTGTCTGCATTTTGCCAGCCCACGTTCTGGATGGGCGTGCCCAAGCCACACCCACTACAAGCTTCAATGATGGATATCTGGACCTTCTTTCAGCCCTGGGCAGGCCAAAACAACAAGAGCTTGGTGATGTCTCCATCTGAGATCTGTGCTAGAAATTCTGGTGAGGAGAAAAATTGGAGCCAGAAGAGCAATACTTAGCAATATTACGGTTCCGAATCCTGGGGAAACCGGTAGCTTCTACAACAGTTGGCATTTTACCAGCCAACTTTCCACCCACAGTCCGCATTTTACCAACCCACATTCAGGGTGGGCATGCCGAAGCAAAACCTACTTCAAGGGCTGATCCCATCCAGATCCTACCTCTAAATATGTGTGGGCCACACTTCACGCCCACTTGGCAGGTTTGAGCCATCCAGATCCCGCCTATAAATAAGCAGGGACCACCCACTGGGGGCCCTGATCTCTTTGAATGATGCTGGCCATCAGACTGAGGACATCTAGTGGCAGAAAAAAAGTACCACAAAGCGATTCATTTCATAATTATTTGTGTCTTCATCATCTTCCTGGAGTTCAGCTTTAGGTCTGCATATACAATTTTTATGTTAATAACGTCGGATGCTTCACCTCTTCTGAATGGGAGAAGAGAGTAACCTTGCCATCGCAGCGCGCTCCATTGTTTCGGAAAATCTCTTAATTATATCATTACAATTCAAGCATGTGCGTTCATCGGCAGCTGCCGCGTTGGCCGGGATCCCTGATCTTGTTGCTTGTGAAAGTTTTAATGAGGGGAACTTTAGTCCCCTTGGTGCCTGTTCTTTCACTTAGCATAGCTAATACGGGACTGTTAACATGCACCTACATGCCGCCCTGTTAATCGGTACACAGAAAGCAGCTTTAGGTGGGGTTAGGAATACAAATTCTAAACATTGTCAGCTACGCCGGCTGGATGGAACCTGGCCGAGATTTCCGAAGACAGAATTTGAGAAGTTTAAAAGCAACTACGAGCCTCTGTTCAGGATTTAAAGGTACAGTCCACTGCAGAATAAAATGTTTTTGATTAAATATTAGGCACGGCCCACCTGCCCAATGCTTAGACTAAGTTCACACCTACAGGTGCAACCGAGCGCACTCATTTCCATGCATTCAGGGCAGACTATTCACTTTAACCCAGGGATCCAGGAAAGACTACGGCCCTCCAGCTGTTGCGGAACTACACATCCCATGAGGCATTGTAAAACTCTGACATTCACAGACATGACTAGGCATGATGGGAATTGTAGTTCCTGAACAACTGGAGGGCCAAAGTTTGGAGACCCCTGCTTTAACCACTTCTGGACCGGAAGAGTTTCCCCTTTAAAGAGGAAGAAAACCCTCCTCTGCAACTTTAACCTATAGGTAAGCCTATGAGGCTTTCCTATAGGTACTGTAAATATCTCCTAAACTTGCACCGTTTAGGAGATATTTACCTGACATGCAGCCAGTGACGTCACTGGCGCATGCGCTCTGAAGGAACGGCCACTGGTGCCGTTCCTTCAGAGCCCCGTGCCGTGACCGTTGGCTCCCACGTGCATGCGCGGGAGTGACGTCACCGCGGCTCCGGCCAATCAGATGGCTGGATGCCGCGATCCCGGAAGACGGGCGACTGAACATGTTGCCCGTCATACAGGAAAGCGGGCGGCACGGCAGGGGCTCGTTCTAAGGTAAGTATTTCATAATGAGCTAGTATGCGATGCACACTAGCTCATTATGTGTTTTTCTTTCAGGTTAAAAAAAAATAAAAAATGTTTGAGTTTACAACCTCTTTAATGACCAGGCCATTTTTTGTGATTCAGCACTGCATTACTTTAATGGACAATTGCGCGGTCCTGTGACGCTGTACCCAAATATAATTGATGTCCTTTTTTTTCCCATAAATAGAGCTTTCTTTTAGTGGTATTTGATCACCTCTGAAATTTTTAGATTTTGCACTATAAACAAAAAAAGAGCGACAATTCTGAAAAAAAAAAATATTTTTCAAATTCTGCTATATAACATCCCCCCCCCCCCAAAAAAAAAAGCATATTTTGATTAATTTGTGCAAAAAATATCGCGTCTACTAACTACGGGAAAGATTTATGTAATTTTTATTGTTTTTTTTTTTTTGGTTTTACTAGTAATGGCGGCGATCTGCAATTTATAGCGATGCAACATTGCGGCGGACAGATTGGACCCCTAACTGACATTTTTTACACTTTTGGGGGTACCAGTGACATTACTACAGTAATCAGTAATAAAAATATGCACTGTTACTGTACCAATGACACTGGCAGGGAAGGGGTTAACTCAGGGGCAATTAAAGGGTTAAATGTGAGCCTACTGAGTGCTTTCTAACTGTATGGGGGAGGGGCTTGTGAAATCAATACAGGGACCTGTGTTCCTAAATAGGAGGATCACAGGCGCTCTGTGTTGATAGCAGAGAGAACATCGGTCTGCTGTGTTTACAACAGCAGACCGCCTAAGTGTTGTGTTTATATATAAAGCTATATACACACATATATATATATATATATATATATGTGTGTGTGTGTGTATATATATATATATAATATGCGTGTGTGTATATGTATATATATATATATATATATATATATATATATGTGTGTGTGTGTGTGTGTGTGTGTGTGTGTGTGTATATATATATATATATATATATATATATATATATATAATATATGTGTGTGTGTGTGTGTGTGTGTGTGTGTGTGTGTATGTATATATATATATATATATATGTGTGTGTATATGTATATATATTATATATATGTGTGTGTGTGTATATATATATATATAATATAAAATCATTTTTTTTTTCAATAAGTGATCCCGTGACTTCTGTTCTCAGCTGCATAAGGTGTTTGGAGAGCTGGGGGAGGAGAAACAACAGAGCACTGATCTTCCCAGTGAATGGCTGTTCAGTGCTGGCATGTTAGCACAAGTCTTGGCTATTCGAGGACAGGCAGGCTGTTCTACCAGCACAGCCAGAAAACTAACCATGCAGGGATGATATGCTGTCATGCCTAGTGTGGTCGGTTAGAAATAGGAAAGCAGATGGATGGGCGGGATCATCAGGGATTTCACACAAAGGGAGACTTCTTCATACAAGTACATGGGACGGCACAGACATACCAGGAATAGGAAATAGGGATTTAAATAACCTGACAGTTTGGTGCACGTATTAAAAGAAAAAAAAAAAACCGATGAGAATCTGGATGACATTTCGGCTCCTTTGAAGTTCCCCTCCATTGATGGTATATAAATTGGCGCGCTCCGTGCTTGGCGTTGGCTGATCCGGCCTTTTGTATGTAACCATCGGCTGGGCGGTGAATATTCCTCTTCAGCATGTGGCGTGGGGCTGCGCATAACTTTACAGTGCCGGCTTTTCCACCTCGATAGTTACATTCCATCCCCTGATTCATAAAGTCACGTCTGGAGCACGGCCCCCTTGTCATCGCCTCCTATCCCACACAAAGATTATTTCCTCCTTTACATACAGGATGTATATTTGGATCACACAGATTTTATTAGTGCCAAATCAAATATATCACAAAAAAAAGAAGAAAAAGAGAAATTAAAAGGTCAGTAAAGATAAACGTCACAATTTTCATTATCATGTCAGTAGCTCACCATACACAATCCAATCTGATTGTACAATCTCCGTTAGATCTTCCAACAGGGACTGTATGTAGTGCAAGGGGCGGCCTGATTGGATACAAATCCAAAAACTTTGTTGCAGATTCCTACCTTTTGTTATTCTGAAGAAATCATTGTTTGTTCCTCTGTGCTGGGTGGGTCTAATGGGAGTGGTTTCATAATTATCTATCAGCTGTGACAGCTTCAGGGCTCTAATGAGGAAATCTGCTGGGCCTGCATCCCTTTAGACGTGTTCCTGTTGGGAGTATCTCACCAAAAATGACATTTTTGTTGCAGGGGATGCCAGAAATCTGACTTGTATCTTAGTGCAGACTTCTGGGAAAATTGGTGAGCCAATCACACAAACAGGAAATGATGTTTCTGGAGGTGTGGTCAGTATACATACTGGGGGTGTGGTCAGTACACATTCTGGGGGCGTGGTCAGTATACATTCTGGAGGTGTGGTCAGTATACATTCTGGGGGTATGGTCAGTATACATTCTGGGGGTGTGGTCAGTATACATTCTGGGGGTGTGGTCAGTACACATTCTGGAGGTGTGGTCAGTACACATTCTGGGGGTCTGTTCAGTACACATTCTGGGGGTGTGGTCAGTATACATTCTGCAGGTGTGGTCAGTATACATTCTGGGGGTGTGGTCAGTGCACATTCTGGGGGTGTGATCAGTACACATTCTGCGGGTGTGGTCAGTACACATTCTGGAGGTGTGGTCAGTACACATTCTGGGGGTGTGGTCAGTACACATTCTGGAGGTGTGGTCAGTACACATTCTGGAGGTGTGGTCAGTACACATTCTGGGGGTGTGGTCAGTACACATTCTGGAGGTGTGGTCAGTACACATTCTGGGGGTGTAGTTAGTATACATTCTGGGGGTGTGGTCAGTATACATTCTGGGGGTGTGGTCAGTATACATTCTGGGGGTGTGGTCAGTACACATTCTGGGGGTGTGGTCAGTATACATTCTGGGGGTGTGGTCAGTACACATTCTGGGGGTGTGGTCAGTAAACATTCTGGGGGTGTGGTCAGTACACATTCTGGAGGTGTGGTCAGTACACATTCTGGAGGTGTGGTCAGTACACATTCTGGGGGTGTGGTCAGTACACATTCTGGGGGTGTGGTCAGTATACATTCTGGAGGTGTGGTCAGTACACATTCTGGGGGTGTGGTCAGTATACATTCTGGGGGTGTGGTCAGTACACATCCTGGGGGTGTGGTCAGCACACATTCTGGGGGTGTGGTCAGTGCACATTCTGGGGGTGTGGTCAGTACACACTGGGGGCGTGGTCAGTACACATCCTGGGGGTGTGGTCAGCACACATTCTGGGGGTGTGGTCAGTGCACATTCTGGGGGTGTGGTCAGTACACACTGGGGGCGTGGTCAGTATACATTCTGTGTACAGAACACCTCCAGGTGGCCATATTGCATTTTCAGTAAATTACAACAGCTGCAGATTGAAAAGGAAAGATAATTTTTAATAACATTCAATTACAATCTGATTTGTGTCGCTATTGTATACGCTATATTGTTTTTTATTTATTTGCTGATTTTTTTCCCCCACGAAAGTGGAGTTATCCTTTAAATTTAGGGATGTGGCACACTATGGAGCTTAATCGCTGATACCCCTACACAAATGTATGTAATTGCAACTCAGTTAACAAAAAAAAAAAAAAGAATACATTTTGCTCTCAAAAAAATGCACTGCAAACGCATTTCAAATGATGTGAACGCACAGGTGGAACAACACGCTAAACACGGGGGGTTGCAGCTTAACCACTTCCTTACCGCTGGAGGTCATATGAGGTCCTGGGCTTTAAGTGGGGATATCTGGATGATGGGTGCAGCTGCAGGCATTATTCAGATATCATTTTTTTTAGCTGGCGATTTCCTGCACCGTAAGAACAATCATAGGGGCTGATTGTTCTTACAGGCGGTGGGAGGGGACGTTCCCCCCCCTCCCCTCCCACCGCCCTCAGGTGCTCTTACTGGCTTGCCAATGCGATCGGCGAGTCGGAGAAGGAATCCGCCGGCGGCGGAAGTAAACCATAGAGTATACCGAGAACCAGATGGTCCCCGGCAGTCTCTATGACTCTCAGAGGCCTGGGCACGACGGTATGACGTCACGCCTGGCCTGGCAGTTGTCAATACTGCCGTGATCTTGGCTGGATAGCCGGCCTCGTTTTTTTTTTTTTTTTTTTTTTTTTTTTAGGCTTTACGTTTTGTAGGAGAGATCTGAGGTCTTATTGACCCCACATCTCTCCATGAAAAGGACCTGTCATGCACCATTTCTATAACAAGGGATGTTTACATTCCTTATATCAGGAATAAAAGTGATCAAAAAAAAAATAATTAAAGGGAAAGATATAAATATATAAAATATAGAAAAATAAAAAATAAATAAATAAAATAAACAATAAAAAAAAAATTTAAAGTGCCCCTGTTCCCGTGTGCTCGCACGCATAAGCAAATGCATGCGTACATCGCGGCCACATATGTAAACGGGGTTCAATCCATACATGTGAGGTCTCACCGTAATCGTTAGAGTGAGAGCAATAATTTTAGCCCAAGACCTCCTCTGTAACTCTAAACAGGTAACCTGTAAACATTTTTAAAGTGTCGCCTATGGAGATTTTTAATTGCCGAAGTTTGGTGCCATTCCACGAGTGTGTGCAATTTTAAAGCATGACATGTTGGGTATCTATTTACTCGGTGTAACATTATCTTTCACATTATACAAAAAAATTGGGCTAACTTTACTGTCCTTTTTTTTTTTTTAATTCATAAAACTGTTTTTTTTCCCCCCAAAAAAAGTGTTTGAAAAATTGGTGTGCAAATACCGTGTGACATAAAAAGTTGCAATGACCCCCATTTTATTCTCTAGGGTCTCTGCTAAAAATATATATATAAAGTTTGGGGGGTTCTGAGTAATTTTCTAGCAAAGAAAATGATGATATTTACATGTTAATTCATAAAACAATTTTTTTTCCCCAAAGAAAGGGTTTGAAAAATTGCTGTGCAAATACCGTGTGACATAAAAAGTTGCAATGACCCCCATTTTATTCTCTAGGGTCTCTGCTAAAAAAAAAAAAATGTATAAAGTTTGGAGGGTTCTGAGTAATTTTCTAGCAAAGAAAATGATAATTTTTACATGTTTGAGCGGAGTGCCAGAATTGGCCCAGTATGGAAGTGGTTAAATTCCCCCTTAAAGGGGTATCCCCCTTAGAGCGCAGTGTGCGGAGCGGCTGGCTGTGGCTGTGTGTTGTCCTGTCAGTGTAGAAGACACAGATGTCTCCAAAGATTAACATTATGGCAGACCAGCTGTCTGCTCCGTGTTTACAGGGAAGGGGGGCGATGCGGTCAGACGGATCCAGGAATCTGCCTTTAAAGCTGCCATTGGTGGCGAGACCACAGCAATGCTGGGATTTGTAGTTCCTCAGCTGCTATCACAGACATTTGTTTGCTAGTCATGATTTATTAAGGTCTCATGCACATTGTGCATTTGCTCAGCTCCTCAAAATGCCTTTTTTAGGTGCAGGAGAAAAGCTGCTTGTACTGCGATCGGGGGCGGCCCGTGCACGCAAATCGATGTACCTGTACGTCACCGCCTGCTTCCTTGTTTAGGCCCCTCCCACCGACACCTGTTGTGATTGTACACAGCAGGAGCCTGTCAGCAAGTCCCAGCCAATGATTCACAGCTGGGACCTGCTGATCGGCTGTGTCCAATCACAGCCCAGAGCTCTGTGTTGACAAAAAACACAGAGTTCTATACAGAGAGAAGGATCTCCCTGTTTCTCATCCCTGCAAAGCAGGGAGAAGGAACAAAGAGACATTTAGGAAAAAAATCAGCACACTACACACATTACACATAGTTAGGCACACACAGTGTTTGGACATGGTCACCCAGCGCCCAGGGTAAATGACAAACTGTGACCCCCTCCCCCATTCATGATGTGCAGGCTAAGGGGATCCAATAGCTTTCAGTCACTGCCGCTGTCACTACTCCTGTTAGCCTTGCAACAGAAAGATCTAGAGCAGTGATGGAGAACCTTGGACACCCCAGATGTTTTGGAACTACATTTCCCATGATGCTCAACTACAATGCAAAGCGCTGGAGCATCATGGGAAATGTAGTTCCAAAACATCTGGGGTGCCAAGGTTCTCCATCAGTGATCTAGAGGATACTTTTTTTTTACCTTTGGCCTTTAAAGCTCTGTTCCCTTAGGGGGGTTCTTTTTTGTTTTTTGCAACAGAAAGAAGGTGCCCCCATCCCTACGGTAAATCATTGCGCTGAGGGCAACCATCCCTCCCGTCCACCCCTTGGCACACATTTAACCCTCTGAGATGTTAACCCCTTCCCAGCCAGTGTCATTAGCACAGTGACAGTGTATAGTATCACTGGTTAGCGTATTAGTGTCACTGGTGATGTCAGTGGCAGTTAGATAGTCCCCCCCCCCCCCAGCATCAGTTAGTGTCAGATTGGCCACCGCACTATCACAGTCCCATTAAAATTGCTAATTACTGCCATAATTAAGAAGAATAAACAAATTCCAGTATACAGTATATCCCCTAGTTTGTAGAAGCTATAACTTTCACACAAAGCAATCAATATACACTTATTGGGATTTTTTTTTATTGTCAAAGACGTAAATCAGAATACATATTGGTATAAAATGATGAAGAAATTCGATTTTTTAAATTTTTATTGGATATGTTTTATAGAAGAAAGTAAAAAATTATTAAAATTTTCAATTTTTTTTTCTAACATATTTTGGTCTATTTTCATTTTCCCCACCCCCGCTCGTACCCGAAGAAGCCGGCTGGTGTGACCGGCGGACCCGATGTCCGCTGGTCACTCGCGATCCTCGGGTAGAGAGGGAGAAAGGCAGGCGGCTAATGTAAACAAGCCGCCTGTCATTCTCCCCTGTGTAAAAACACTGATCACTCGGTCCTGCTATGTAGGACCGTAGATCTGTGCTGTTACACAAACAGCCACATCCAATGACAGTAAGAAACACGCCCCTAGGGACACACATAGCCCCTCCCTCTCCAATAAAGTTAACCCCTTCCCTCCCAGTGTCATTTTTACAGTAACAGTGCATATGTATAGCACTGATTACTGTAGTAATGTCACTGGTTCCCCCAAAAGTGTCAAAAATGTTAGTCAAGGGTCCGATCTGTCCGCCGCAATGTCACAGTCCCGCAAAAAAAATCACAGATCGCCGCCATTACTCGTTAAAAAAAAAAACCAATGAAAATGACAAAAATCTTTCCCTTAGTTAGTAAACGCAATAACTTTTGCGCAAACCAATCAAAATACGATTATTGTGATTTTTTTTTACCAAACATATGTAGCAAAAAACAAATTGGCCTAAAATGTTAAATTTTGATTTTTACATTTTTTGGGGGGGGGGGAATTTCATATAAAAAAATGTGAAAAATATTGTTATTTTTGCAAAATTGTCGCTCTTTTTTTGTTTATAGCGCATGATCAAAAAATCGCACAGGTGATCAAATACCACCAAAAGAAAGCTCTGTTTGTGGGGAAAAAAGGACGTCAAATTAGTTTAGGTACAGCGTCGCACGACCGCGCAATTGTCTGTTAAAGTCACGCAGTGCCGAATCGCAAAATACCCCCTGGTCAGGAAGGGGGTAAAATCTTCCGGGGCTTAAGTGGTTAATGACCAGGCCATTTTTTTGCAATTCGGCACTGTGTTATTTTAACGGACAACTGCGCGGTCGTGCGACGCTGTACCCACATAAAAATAATAAAAAAATTGATGTCCTTTTTTCCCCTACAAACAGAGCTTTCTTTTGGTGGTATTTGATCACCTGTGCGGCTTTTTGATCATGCGCTATAAACAAAAACAAAGCGACAGTTCTGAAAAAAAAAAAAAAACAATATTTTTCACATGCGCATACAAACGGCTAAAAAAAATGGCCTAAAAAAGTTAAAAAACCGCAAGGCTCGGGTGTGAATGCAGCTGTACAGTACAGCTACCATAGTGTACAGATATCCTCTGTCATGTGACTTAAAGCCTTGGCACAGATCACATGGTCTCCAGCTGCCAGGAAATGAAGTCTGTAATTGTAGCTGTAAAGGGAAATAACCATCAGCACCAATCAGAATGTCTCTTTCACTGACCTGTCTAGAGAGCTGATATCTGATTGGCCCCTTGGCCTGCTGTACTTTGCAAAGCTGTATGCGCGCTCTCCGTATGTCTTTTTGCCAAGCAGCGAATGGTTCGCTCCTCTGCAGTTTCCCGCACTCGTTACGTGCGAATAATGAGGCCTTTGCTGTAAAAATCCAAATAGAAGTTTTGCTTTCAACTTGCTGAGCTGAGAAGCGGCGTGTGCAGACAATGTGGGGCATTAGCGGGGGAAGGAGTGTTTCTTTTTCTTCTATCTGCAGTGCTGACCTGATAGAACCTTCCGGATTATAGAGAGGGCCAACAGAGCAGACACTGAATCCTAATAGAAAACATCGGCTTCTGTGCCCCCCATACCGGGACATTCTTCTACAACATATCCGCCATTGTCCCCTCCCAGCACTATTCTGTGCTCCCCATACCGGGACATTCTTCTACAACATATCCGCCATTGTCCCCTCCCAGCACTATTCTGTGCCCCCCATACCGGGACATTCTTCTACAACATATCCGCCATTCTCCCCTCCCAGCACTATTCTGTGCCCCCCATACCGGGACATTCTTCTACAACACATCCGCCATTCTCCCCTCCCAGAACTATTCTGTGTCCCCCATACCGGGACATTCTTCTACAACATATCCGCCATTGTCCCCTCCCAGCACTATTCTGTGCCCCCCATACCGGGACATTCTTTTACAACATATCTGCCATTCTCCCCTCCCAGAACTATTCTGTGCCCCCCCCCATACCGGGACATTCTTCTACAACATATCCGCCATTCTCACCTCCCAGCACTATTCTGTGCCCTCCATACCGGGACATTCTTCTACAACATCCGCCATTCTCCCCTCCCAGAACTATTCTGTGCCCCCCATACCGGGACATTCTTCTACAACATATCCGCCATTCTCCCCTCCCAGCACTATTCTGTGCCCCCCATACCGGGACATTCTTCTACAACATAACCGCCATTCTCCCCTCCCAGACTATTCTGTGCCCCCCATACCGGGACATTCTTTTACAACATATCTGCCATTCTCCCCTCCCAGAACTATTCTGTGCCCCCCCCCCCCATACCGGGACATTCTTCTACAACATCCGCCATTCTCCCCTCCCAGCACTATTCTGTGCCCCCCATACCGGGACATTCTTCTACAACGTATCCACCATTGTCCCCTCCCAGCACTATTCTGTGCCCCCCATACTGGGACATTCTTCTACAACATATCCGCCATTGTCCCCTCCCAGCACTATTCTGTGCCCCCCCATACCAGGGCATTCTTCTACAACATATCCGCCATTCTCCCCTCCCAACACTATTCTGTGCCCGCCATACCGGGACATTTTTCCACAACATATCCGCCATTGTCCCCTCCCAGCACTATTCTGTGCCCCCCATACCGGGACATTCTTCTACAACATATCCACCATTGTCCCCTCCCAGCACTATTCTGTGCCCCCCCCCATACCGGGACATTCTTCTACAACATATCCGCCATTCTCCCCTCCCAGCACTATTCTGTGCCCCCCATACCGGGACATTCTTCCACAACATATCCGCCATTCTCCCCTCCCAGCACTATTCTGTGCCCCCCCCCCATACCGGGACATTCTTCTACAACATATCCGCCATTGTCCCCTCCCAGCACTATTCTGTGCCCCCCATACCGGGACATTCTTCTACAACATATCCGCCATTGTCCCCTCCCAGCACTATTCTGTGCCTCCCATACCAGGACATTCTTCTACAACATATCCGCCATTTTCCCCTCCCAGTGTCTCCTCCCAGCACTATTCTTACTCTTCATCATTCTTTAATGCTAAACTCCAGACACAAAAATGTCATTTAAATCTATTCCTCAATTATTATTTATTATTATATATTATAAATGTATATATACTGAGCGCTGGGTACAGGACTGCATAATACACAGAGCACTGAGTACAGGACTGTATAATACACAGAGCGCTGGGCAGAGGACTGTATAATACACAGAGCGCTGAGTACAGGACTGTATAATATACAGAGTTCGCTGGGTAAAGGACTGCATAATACACAGAGCGCTAGGCACAGGACTGCATATTACACAGAGCGCTGGGCACAGGACTGTATAATACACAGAGCGCTGGGCACAGGACTGTATAATACACAGAGCACTGAGTACAGGACTGTATAATATACAGAGTGCGTTGGGTACAGGACTGCATAATACACAGGGCGCTAGGTACAGGACTGCATAATACACAGGTCGCTGGGTACAGGACTGCATAATACACAGAGCGCTGGGCACAGGATGGCATAATATACAGAGTTCTGGGTACAGGACTGCATAATACACAGGGCGCTGGGTATAGGACTGCATAATACACAGAGCGCTGGGCACAGGATGGCATAATACACAGAGTGCTGGGTACAGGACTGCATAATACACAGAGTGCTGAGCACAGGATGGCATAATACACAGAGTGCTGGGCATAGGACTACATAATACACAGAGCGCTGGCCACAGGACTGCATAATACACAGAGCGTTGGGTACAGGACTGCATAATACACAGGGCGCTGGGTACAGCCCTGCATAACACACAGAGTGCTAGGTACAGGACTGCATAATACACAGAGCGCTGGGTACAGGACTGCATAATACACAGAGCGCTGCATACAGCCCTGCATAATACACAGAGCGCTGCATACAGCCCTGCATAACACACAGAGTGCTAGGTACAGGACTGCATAACACACAGAGCGCTGGGTACAGGACTGCATAATACACAGGGCGCTGGGTACAGCCCTGCATAACACACAGAGTGCTAGGTACAGGACTGCATAACACACAGAGCGCTGGGTACAGGACTGCATAATACACAGGGCGCTGGGTACAGCCCTGCATAACACACAGAGTGCTAGGTACAGGACTGCATAACACACAGAGCGCTGGGTACAGGACTGCATAATACACAGGGCGCTGGGTACAGCCCTGCATAACACACAGAGTGCTAGGTACAGGACTGCACAACACACAGAGCGCTGGGTACAGGACTGCATAATACACAGGGCGCTGGGTACAGGACTGCATAACACACAGAGTGCTGGGTACAGGACTACATAATATACAGAGACACTGGCATTCGAGCCACCAGGCTGTTTCTCAACCAGCATGGGATGCCCTGTCTATATTATTTTGCCCCTGAATCCGGGAACAGAACCGGGCACAGACTTTGTCTGGGGACAGAACCGGGCACAGACTTGGTCTGGGGACAGTGTCCTCAGCTCAGGAACTGACCCCGGAAACGGGGACGTCTGGTCACCCTACCTTAACGCCCATCCTCTGCACATACTGTATTTACCCAAGGGGCCTCTGAAATTCTGTACTTTATTTTTCCGTTTTGGATAGAGCGGAAAAAGTGTTACATCCTCTGTTACATCCTCTGTCAGGTTTTTATTTCTCATTGTGTCCCCTCTGGGGAAAGTCCCCTCTGTGTGTTGTCACAACAGGGGGAAATTCAGGGCCATGTACACAGGCTGCGTCTTCTGACATCTGTTTATGAAGGTGTTAATGAGATGCAGCGCTGGGATGGTACAGCAGGGGGCAGTGGTGGTTGTGTGGAAAATCCTAAATCTGGCCTTATTAGCTAATTATCTAATGGCGCTAAGCCCCCTGAAGTCTTGTGACGGTAAAATACATTGAAGTGCCCACGTGTCCACATTCGTCGCTGATCCCTTCCGCGACCTTATAGAAAACCAGGGGCTTTTTCTCACGCCGTCCCTTATAAAATGTGGACATGAGAAAGAAAATGAAGATTTTGTTTTTTTAGCCTAAAGTTACTATATATAAATTTAAATAAAGAATAATAATATAATAAATAATAATAAATATAAATACAGAATAATAATATAACAAATAGTAATAAACATAATAAATAATAATAATATAATAATAAATATAAATTATAATAATATAATAATACATAGTAGTAAATAATATCAATAATATAATAATAAATATAAATAAAGAATATTAATATAACAAATAGGAATAAACATAAATAATAATATAATAACAAATAATAAATATAAATAATATCAATAATATAATAAATAAAGAATATTAATATAACAACTAGGAATAAACATAAATAAATAAAAATATAATAACAAATAATAAATATAAATAATAATAAAATAAATAGTAATAAATATAAATAATAATAATATAAAACCTAATAAATATAATAAAACCTAATAAATATTATAATTATTGGATGTACATGTACAATCCAACCACCAAATCAAATTCGTTATTATTTAAATAATAATATAATAACAAATAATAAATATAAATAATAATAATAATAATATTACAATAATAAATATAAATAATATAATAAATTATAATAAATAAAGAATAATAATAAAACAAATAGTGATAAACATAAATAAATAATAATATAAGTGGTGTGGTGGTTAGCACTTTCACCTAGCAGCAAGAGGGTTACTGGTTTGAATCCCAACCACGACACTACCTGCCTGGAGTTTGCATGTTCTCCCTGTGCCTGCGTGGGTTTCCTCCGGCTACTCCGGTTTCCTCCCACACTCCAAAGACATGCTGGTAGGTTAATTGGATCCTGTATAAAATATTGGCCCTACTGTGTATGTATGTGAGTTGAGGACCTTAGATTGTAAGCTACTTGAGGGCAGGGACTGATGTGAATGTACAATGTATATGTAAAGCGCTGCGTAAATTGACAGCGCTATATAAGTACCTGAAATAAATAATAATATAATAATAAATATAAATAATAATATAATAGTAATACATATAAATAATATCAATAATATAATAACAAATAATAAATATAAATAATAATAATATAGTACTAAATAGTAATGAATATAAATAATAATAATAAATATAAATGATAATAATATTATAATAAATAAATATAAATATAAATAATAATAATATAATAAAACCTAATAAATATTATAATTATTGGATGTACATGTACAATCCAACCACCAAATCAAATTAGTTAATTATTTTTCTAAATATTAATTTTAAAAAAAATATTATTAATTCATTTTCTATGATAGGGATCAAAAAATTCTGCAAATTGATTCACCACAGCGCAAAAGGCTTTATAGAAAACAAGGAAAATTGCCTTTCAGTCCCGGTTCACATATATGCGATGCGGGAACACTGCGAATCCACTGCGGGTTCCCTCATCACACTCAACTCACAGGCAGTTCACACTGCCATATGCGAATCGCTGGGGGTGTCAATAGAAAGTTAATGATGCCCCCAGATCAGTGCGCATATCGCAGGGCAAACTGTCAGTTCGGACATGAATCGGATCGCATAGGTGTGAACACCCATGCAATCCGATTCTGGCGTGGACCAAAAAAAGGGTCCTGTGCAGCTCTGGTCCGAATGCGATGTGAATTCAGCCAAACAATCAGTATGGCTGAATTTGCATCTCACAGACATCGCATGTGATTTGCAGAGCAGGGCGCTCCGAATCACATGCAATGTCTGACATCGCATATACTGTACGTGAAACAGTTTTTACAGTGGGATTGCGCCAAGCAAGGCTGCCCCACGCATTTGGTGGGGATGGGCTGTTGGGACAGTTCATCCCAGAAGGACTCTTGTCGAAATTGGAGCACCCAGTAACACATCTAATGCGATAAGATGCATTGACGACACATTTTTTTGGTGCATTTTGAGGCTGAATTCACATTGACTTGCAGCAAAATTTGCGTTGCGTTACAAAATTGCTAGCCAGGCGCCCCCTCTGTGCTGTTTTTTTATTGTATGGATTTTTGTGTTATCATCTCACTTTTTAAACGCATCTCACACATAGGGGGTCTGTGACGCCTTGGCCCTGCATTTGCAGCATGTTTACATTGACATGGATGGAAGTGTTTGGGGAGAGGCAAAGCCTGGGTAAACCATGCATGTCGGGTCAATTTTGATGCGACACACCACAACGCACCACAAAGCAACGTGCCGCAATGCTAATGCAACAATGTGAACAACACTGGGTGCTACAATGCACACAAGTCTGAAAGGCGATTGTGGGGCTTCAAATACTTTTAAAGCCAGTATAAACGTAGTCTAGGAGCTTCAAAATGTGACATTGGACGCTATTTTAAATCACTCTGAATGTTAATCAAAGCTCCTGTCACTAAATAAATTGCTCACCTTACTGTCCTGTTCACATGTTGCGTTTGCTTTGCTTCAAAAATGATTCTATATGTACATTTTTTGGGTGCTTTAAAGCGACTCCAAAGCCTCCATAAAAGTCTATGTGCATTTTTGAGAGGCTTTTTATTCAGCGTTAGCTTTGCTTTGTATTGGAGGTATTGCAGGTATGAGATATCCCAGGATGCAACGTCATCAGTAGTCACTTGGGGTTCATGTGTATATATGTGTCTGGTGCAGGCGTCACATCTGGAGTGCAGCGAGGAGTAGCAGGAAGGTGTGTGGGGTCTGGAATGGAGCAGAGCAACTATCAGATGGCACATGTGGTGTGCAACATGGGAGCGCTAACTGGACTGGAGAGAGGGGACTGAGCAGCAGAGGATCAGCAGATTTGGGGGACCGGAGCAGGAGAAGCTAGCAATGTTGGATTGGGTGTGCAGCATGGGAGAAGTATGGCATTCGGGAAGCAGGGACCGGAGAGAGAGGAGGATCTGAAAACCAGAGGATCAGCAGAACCGGGAGTTACTACTGAGTGGGGAATGAGCAGAGCCGGGAGTTACTACTGAGTGGGGAATCAGCAGAGCCAGGGGTTACTGCTGAGCGGGGGATCTGCTGAGTGAGGGTACTAATGAGCCCATTTAAAACAAATAGAAAATCAACACACACACACACAGGGCATCTGCCAAGCTTTATTAAAGCTTCAAAAAAGTATCACTGAAGCATCAAAGACACATAAAAAAGCATGTGAAAGGTGTACCTGTACTAGAAACCCCTCTACTGGAGACCCCTGTACTGCAGACCCCTGTGCTGCATTCCCCTGTACTGGAGACCCCTGTATTGCAGACCTTTACACTACAGACCCCTGTACTGGAGACCCCTGTACTAGAGATCCCTGTACTGGAGACCCCTGTACTAGAGATCCCTGTACTGGAGACCCCTGTACTAGAGATCCCTGTACTGGAGACCCCGGTATTGCAGACCTTTATACTGCAGACCCCTGTACTGGAGACCCCTGTACTAGAGATCCTTGTACTAGAGACCCCTGTGTTGCAGACCTTTATACTGCAGACTCCTGTACTGGAGACCCCGGTATTGCAGACGTTTATACTGCAGACCCCTGTACTGGAGACCCCTGTACTGCAGACCCCTGTGCTGCATTCCCCTGTACTGGAGTCCGCTGTATTTCAGACCTTTATACTGCAGACCCCTGTACTGGAGACCCCTGTATTGCAGACCTTTATACTGCAGACCCCTATACTGGCGACCCCTGTACTAGAGATCCATGTACTGGAGACCCCTGTACTAGAGATCCATGTACTGGAGACCCCTGTACTAGAGATCCCTATACTGGAGATCCCTGTACTAGAGATCCCTGTACTGAAGACCCCGGTATTGCAGACCTTTTTACTGCAGACCCCTGTACTGGAGACCCCTGTACTAGAGACCCCTGTATTGCAGACCTTTATACTGCAGACCCCTGTACTGGAGACCCCTGTATTGCAGACCTTTATACTGCAGACCCCTGTACTGGAGACCCCTATACTGCAGACCCCTGTACTGCATTCCCCTGTACTGCATTCCCCTGTACCGGAGACCCCTGTAATGCAGACTTTTATACTGCAGACCCCTGTACTGGAGACCCCTGTACTAGAGATCCCTTTACTAGAGACCCCTGTATTGCAGACCTTTATACTGCAGACCCCTGTACTGGAGACCCCGGTATTGCAGACCCCTGTACTGGAGACCCCTGTACTGTAGACCCCGGTACTGCAGACCATTATACTGCAGACCCCTGTACTGCAGACCCCTGTATTGCAGACTCCTGTATTGCAGACCTTTATATTGCAGATCCCTATACTGGAGACCCCTGTACTAGAGATCCCTTTACTAGAGACCCCTGTATTGCAGACCTTTATACTGCAGACCCCTGTACTGGAGACCCCTGTACTGGAGACCCCTGTACTAGAGACCCCTGTATTGCAGACCTTTATACTGCAGACCCCTGTACTGGAGACCCCTATACTGCAGACCCCTGTACTGCATTCCCCTGTACCAGAGACCCCTGTACTGGAGACCCCGGTATTGCAGACCTTTATACTGCAGACCCCTGTACTGGAGACCCCTGTACTAGAGATCCTTGTACTAGAGACCCCTGTATTGCAGACCTTTATACTGCAGACCCCTGTACTGCAGACCCCTATACTGCAGACCCCTGTACTGCATTCCCCTGTACTGCATTCCCCTGTACCGGAGACCCCTGTAATGCAGACTTTTATACTGCAGACCCCTGTACTGGAGACCCCTGTACTAGAGATCCCTTTACTAGAGACCCCTGTATTGCAGACCTTTATACTGCAGACCCCTGTACTGGAGACCCCGGTATTGCAGACCTTTATACTGCAGACCCCTGTACTGGAGACCCCTATACTGCAGACCCCTGTACTGTAGACCCCTGTACTGCAGACCTTTATACTGCAGACCCCTGTACTGGAAACCCCTGTACTGCAGACCCCTGTATTGAAGACTCCTGTATTGCAGACCTTTATACTGCAGATCCCTATACTGGAGACCCCTGTACTAGAGATCCCTTTACTAGAGACCCCTGTATTGCAGACCTTTATACTGCAGACCCCCGTACTGGAGACCCCGGTATTGCAAACCTTTATACTGCAGACCCCTATACTGGAGACCCCTATAATGCAGACCCTGTACTGTAGACCCTTGTACTGCAGACCTTTATACTGCAGATCCCTATACTGGAGACCCCTGTACTGCAGACCCCTGTGCAGTACTGCGGACCCCTGTAGTAGTCTATGTCCATGTAGAGGAGGCAGAGTGGTGGCTCTCAGTAGATGGGAGATCCTCTCATGGCGCTCCGTGTCCCGGGTGACATTTCTTAGACACAGACACTCATCCGATTATCAGTAATCCGTGTCACCGGTGTCACCGCCATTCCCCGTCACATGGACCCCTTCCATCCTCCTCACCACATATCTGCCAGTCCGGGGATGTGGAGTGCGGATCATGGGGGGGAGGGTGAGGGGGCCAACACACCGGGATAGAAGTGTGATCTGTTCACTGACACCACTGACACCTTCTCATCCCATCCCATCCTTTCCATAATCCAATCATTTCCATAGACCCGCCCTCTGCTCCAATCATTTCCATAAACCCGCCCTCTGCTCCAATCATTTCCATAAACCCATCGGGAAGCTATATCCAGCCCCCCGCTGGCCCCTCCCACCAGCTATTATCTGTCCCTATTGCATAGAGAAGCACAAAGACCCAAATTTGCATAACTCCTCCCAAGAACCCGCCCACTGCTTGCATCAGGACTGAGGACTCTTGAGAGGAGTACTGAGGCTGGGTACAGTGATGTCATCAGCAAGCTATGTACAGCCCCCTGCTGGCCCCTCCCACCAGCTATTATCTGTCCCTATTGCATAGAGAAGCACAAAGACCCAAATTTGCATAACTCCTCCTAAGAACCCGCCCACTGCTTGCATCAGGACTGAGGACTCTTGAGAGGAGTACTGAGGCCAGGTGCTGTGATGTCATCAGGAAGCTATGTATAAAAAGCCTCAATAAAAAATATTGAACTAAAGACGGAAGCTATGTACATCCCCCTGCCAGCCCCTCCCACCAGCCATGATCTACCTGCATTGCATAGAGAAGTGCAGAGACCTGGTTAAATTTGCATAACTCCTCCCAAGAACCAGCCCACTGCTTGCATCAGGGTTGAAGATTCTTGAGAGGAGTACTGAGGCCGGGTGCTGTGATGTCATCAGGAAGCTATGTACATCCCTCCCACCAGCCATGATCTGCCTGCATTGCATAGAGAAGTGCAGAGACCCGGTGATGACATCAGAGGGTCTATAATAAGATATGTATTTAATCATTTCATTTGCATGTTGATAAGGGGGAAAGGTCAGCAGTCTGCCTCCAGCCCCAGAAGAACTACAAGTCCCAGTATGTCTTAGAAGATCACAATGTAATTTGTAGGGTTCAGCTGGGTGTCTGTCTGTCTCAGAGTGATAAGAAAACACGCAGTGCGGTTCGGATTTGTCTGGACAGAGCCCAGCATGCGTGTTTTATCACCGGCTGTGTCAGAGGTATGCCGGCAATTATCGGTTTCGGTGTCGTTCCTCGCAGTTCTGTGCGGTGAGTCAGCGGCCGGGCGGTCTCTCCCAGAACACGAGATCAGCGGCTGGGCGCTCTCTCCCAGAACACGAGATCTGCAGGTTTTCTGATTTCTGTTTGATAGCAGATTATGGGCCTGTGCAGACAGGCCGGGGATGGCAAGCACAGCGGGGGAGGGGAACTCCTCAACGGGCCAACCTCACTGTAACCCATCGGGTCCACCAACACACGGACATTGGATGCATCCTATCCTCAGACCACACCTTTTCTGAAACGTGTTTAAAAGTAAAATTCTGTTATTTTTTGCCAGAAAATTACTAAGATCCCTCAACCATTATATATTTTTTTAGCAGAGACCCTAGAGAATAAAATGGCGGTCGTTGCAACTACGGTACCTTAAAATCTCCATAGGCGACGCATGTGTGGTGCAAACAACTTCTGCAGCTTTGAAGACCACGTAGACCCATTCTAGGTGACACCTGAGAAGACCACCTAGACCCATTCTAGGTGGCAGCCAGGGATGGCAAGCACAGCGGGGGAAAGGGGAACTCCTCAACAGGCCAACCTCACTGTAACCCATTGGGTCCACCAATATATGGACATTGGATGCATCCACGTAGATCCATTCTAGGTGGCAGCTGAGAAGACCACGTAGGCCCATTCTAGGTGACAGCTGAGAAGACCACGTAGACCCATTCTAGGTGACAGCTGAGAAGACTACGTAGACCCATTCTAGGTGGCAGCTGAAAAGACCACGTAGACCCATTCTAGGTGACAGCTGAGAAGACCATGTAGACCCATTCTAGGTGACAGCTGAGAAGACCATATAGACCCATTCTAGGTGACAGCTGAGAAGACCACGTAGACCCATTTTAGATGGCAGCTGAAATGACCACGTAGACCCATTCTAGGTGACAGCTGAGAAGACCACGTAGTCCCATTCTAGGTGGCAGCTGAGAAGACCATGTAGACCCATTCTAGGTGGCAGCTGAGAAGACCATGTAGACCCATTCTAGGTGACAGCTGAGAAGACCACGTAGACCCATTCTAGGTGGCAGCTAAGAAGACCACGTAGACCCATTCTAGGTGACAGCTGAGAAGACCACGTAGACCCATTCTAGGTGACAGCTGAGAAGACCACGTAGACCCATTCTAGGTGGCAGCTAAGAAGACCACGTAGACCCATTTTAGGTGACAGCTGAGAAGACCACGTAGACCCATTCTAGGTGACAGCTGAGAAGACCACGTAGACCCATTCTAGGTGGCAGCTAAGAAGACCACGTAGACCCATTCTAGGTGACAGCTGAGAAGACCACGTAGACCCATTCTAGGTGGCAGCTAAGAAGACCACATAGACCCATTCTAGGTGACAGCTGAGAAGACCACGTAGACCCATTCTAGGTGACAGCTGAGAAGACCATGTAGACCCATTCTAGGTGGCAGCTAAGAAGACCACGTAGACCCATTCTAGGTGACAGCTGAGAAGACCGCGTAGACCCATTCTAGGTGACAGCTGAGAAGACCATGTAGACCCATTCTAGGTGACAGCTGAGAAGACCATATAGACCCATTCTAGGTGACAGCTGAGAAGACCACGTAGACCCATTCTAGGTGGCAGCTGAGAAGACCATGTCGAACCATTCTAGGTGGCAGCTGAGAAGACCATGTAGACCCATTCTACGTGACAGCTGAGAAGACCGCGTAGACCCATTCTAGGTGGCAGCTAAGAAGACCACGTAGACCCATTCTAGGTGACAGTTGAGAAGACCACGTAGACCCATTCTAGGTGACAGCTGAGAAGACCACGTAGACCCATTCTAGATGGCAGCTGAAAAGACCACGTAGACCCATTCTAGGTGGCAGCTGAGAAGACCATGTAGACCCATTCTAGGTGGCAGCTAAGAAGACCACGTAGACCCATTCTAGGTGACAGCTGAGAAGACCACGTAGACCCATTCTAGGTGACAGCTGAGAAGACCATGTAGACCCATTCTAGGTGGCAGCTAAGAAGACCACGTAGACCCATTCTAGGTGACAGCTGAGAAGACCACGTAGACCCATTCTAGGTGACAGCTGAGAAGACCACGTAGACCCATTCTAGGTGGCAGCTAAGAAGACCACGTAGACCCATTCTAGGTGACAGCTGAGAAGACCACGTAGACCCATTCTAGGTGACAGCTGAGAAGACCACGTAGACCCATTCTAGGTGACAGCTGAGAAGACCATGTAGACCCATTCTAGGTGGCAGCTAAGAAGACCACATAGACCCATTCTAGGTGACAGCTGAGAAGACCGCGTAGACCCATTCTAGGTGACAGCTGAGAAGACCATGTAGACCCATTCTAGGTGACAGCTGAGAAGACCATATAGACCCATTCTAGGTGACAGCTGAGAAGACCACGTAGACCCATTCTAGGTGACAGCTGAGAAGACCATGTAGAACCATTCTAGGTGGCAGCTGAGAAGACCATGTAGACCCATTCTACGTGACAGCTGAGAAGACCGCGTAGACCCATTCTAGGTGGCAGCTAAGAAGACCACGTAGACCCATTCTAGGTGACAGTTGAGAAGACCACGTAGACCCATTCTAGGTGACAGCTGAGAAGACCACGTAGACCCATTCTAGATGGCAGCTGAAAAGACCACGTAGACCCATTCTAGGTGGCAGCTGAGAAGACCATGTAGACCCATTCTAGGTGACAGCTGAGAAGACCACGTAGATCCATTCTAGGTGACAGCTGAGAAGACCACGTGAAACTGTTTTAGGTGGCAGCTGAGAAGACCATGTGGACATTTTTTCAGATGGCAGTAGATAAAACCACAAAGAACCATAGTAGACAGCAGCTGATAAAACCAGAAAGAACCAGTCTAGATGGCAGCTGGTAAGTCCACATGGACCCGTTCTAGGTGGCAGTTGATAAGATTACATCCAGTCATTCCAGGTGGCAACTGCAGAAAGCATGTAAAAGTTGTGAGTTCCCCGACCCCTTTCTTGGATGCATTTAGGGATTGTTCACACCACATTGCCTGCATCGACGCATGCAGAATACAACTACGTAGAAATGCACTGATGTGTTGTGTTTTAAGTTCTACATTGCATTATTTGAAGGCATTACATTTTGTTGATGTGTTTTTTTTCTCCAGTCTTCTGCACATGAGGTCACTTTTATCGCAAGTTGCGGTACATTAAACACTACACTGCAATAAAGCACATGTAGCACTGCCCCCGTAAGGACTGCAGAATATCCACTCTGCGGGTCCCCCTGGTTACCAACACAGGGCTATAAGCAAATGCAATTCTTACATTGCTCCTGGCTCTTCACTTCATTAAACAGTCCAGGGGTATTTGGTTGTTTTTGTTGTTTATTTTGTAATGGGGATAGGAGAAAGGAATAGTGGGATACTCCAATTTAACTATGTGACGTTACTCACCGTTACTGGGAGTGAAAGAGATACTTAATGGTTTGGATTGCTTCAAATGGGTTTAGTGTTTACACTTATGATAATGTGTATTGAAATTCAATGTCAGAGACAGGCTCTCCCTATTGTTTGTGTATTGTATTTCAGGAGCTCGAGGACAGCCGTTTGCTAGTTAATTGGCTCAGGTTGATTGAATCATTGTCATCTGTTAGTTGCTGAGTGGAAATCGTATACTGTTTGTGTTGGTTGTTCTTTAGATATGTTAATTATATTTCTGTATACAATTTCATCTGCATATGATAATGTAATCAGGCAACCCCTGACCTGATGGGGTAATTTGATCAGGAGCGGGGAGGTCCATGCTGTATATAAATTCTGTGTGACTGTTCAATAAAAGAGAAGATTCCAGTACAAGCTAAGTTGTTGGCTAACTTTGTATGGGGGTGGCTGGAAAATCTGATATCTATGTTCACGACTGGGAGGAAGCCGTATACTGATGGAAGTCCACAAGTACAGTGTGGGCTGTGGTTCCGTTACAAACTATTCACAATCTCTGAGGACTTCTATCTTCAACTTCACTTGCAGGTATGGAACAGCCAGGCTGTCAATTCGTCCTGCCACTTTAGATGAATGGAATTTAAGTCTCTTGCTTTCTCTCAAGACGAGTTGGTGGACAATATATTATCATATCTTCAGGACACTCTTCCTAGCATCCTCTTTCTGCTGACACCCGTCCACTGACTATCCTACGAGCAGGGGTGGCCCTCCTCAGGTCAGACCCCTTGACACAAGTCCCTGTACTCACGATACTGCAGTCCCAGGGTCTCCAGTGTCTCCCCTCTCAATCAGCTTCCTTGGACCTCTGGGTTCAGCTCCTCTGGCCTTTAGGACGACCTCCTGCGACCACATGACACCTCTACAAAGGAGGAGGCAGACACCCCCCCCCCCTCCCTCCCTCCCTCCGGGACTCCGCTCACCAATGAAAGACCCCGCAGCACATGTGCTCCTGGCTTTTATACAGTATTTCAGCATGCACCAAGGCGACCTGCCCTCTGCCAATCATCAGGACTGTATCAAAAGTCTATGCATCCATTCGTCAGGTTTCCTCCCACTGTCCAACACGCCTCCCTATTGGACCAGTGTGAAATACCCTTCAGACTGAATGAATCACATACTGAGCACAATGAGCAGACCTCACTAACAGATCCTGCTCTCTGGTAGGCAGAGAACAATATAGATTTACCTGCTGCTCCTCTGATAGGCAGACAGAGCTCAAAACTATACTCTCTCTCTAGAACCTACCTAGGAGGGTGCTACACCCACCCCCCCGCCAAACGAGCCATGTCCTCTCTAGCACCTATCTAGGAGGGTGCTACACTCACCCCCCCGCCAAACGAGCCATGTCCTCTATAGCACCTACCTACCCCCCTCCCTCCCTCTGGGACTCCGCTCACCAATGAAAGACCCCGCAGCACATGTGCTCCTGGCTTTTATACAGTATTTCAGCATGCACCAAGGAGACCTGCCCTCTGCCAATCATCAGGACTGTATCAAAAGCCTATGCATCCATTCGTCAGGTTTCCTCCCACTGTCCAACACGCCTCCCTATTGGACCAGTGTGAAATACCCTTCAGACTGAATGAATCACATACTGAGCACAATGAGCAGACCTCACTAACAGATCCTGCTCTCTGGTAGGCAGAGAACAATAAAGATTTACCTGCTGCTCATCTGATAGGCAGACAGAGCTCAAAACTATACTCTCTCTCTAGAACCTACCTAGGAGGGTTCTACACCCACCCCCCCCCCCGCCAAACGAGCCATGTCCTCTCTAGCACCTACCTAGGAGGGTGCTACACTCACCCCCCCGCTAAACGAGCCATGTCCTCTCTAGCACCTACCTAGGAGGGTTCTACACTCACCCCCCACCAAACAAACCATGTCCTCTCTAGCACCTACCTAGGAGGGTGCTACACTCACCCCCCCCCCCCCCCCGTCAAACGAGCCATGTCCTCTCTAGCACCTACCTAGGAGGGTGCTACACTCACCCCCAGCCAAACAAGCCATGTCCTCTCTAGCACCTACCTAGGAGGGTGCTACATTGAATATACAGTATGTTTTTTTTTTTTTTTTTTGCAGAGCACACCAGTGCAGGGCATTGTTCTGAACATTTTATTTGCTGGTTGGTAGTTGGTGGCCTATACAGGACTCGGTATGTTTTACAACTTACAGATTTTTTCTTCTGGCAGTTATGGTAAGGGAGGGACGAGCTCTTTCATGTCGCGCCGAGCAATGAACTGCCAATCAGCGGCACGCAGTCACTGACTGAAGTCGTTTTATGATGTACAAGTAGAGTACAGTGAGTCCTGGCATGTCAGCCGGCTCTCAGCTTTGATTGCACTTTCATAATAATCACCTCGCTTCGCCAGAGAAGATTTCAACACCCAGCCGCAGTGTTTGTCTAGTCGCTTCTTTTTTTTTCTTTCACTTTTCTCTTGCATGACTTCTTTTATATTCCTTTGCACAACAATGTCAGCCCTTCGGGTGATTCGACCGAGCCAAACAACGTGTTATATGGAGGAGGGATTCTGCATCTAGTCCAGGGGTCTGTAAAACTTTCATTACAAGGGCCACATCGGAAAGTACAAGGGCCACATCAGATAGTACAAGGGCCATATTGGATAGTAAAAGGGCCACATCGGAAAGTACAAGGGCCACATCGGAAAGTACAAGGGCCACATCGGAAAGTACAAGGGCCACATCAGATAGTACAAGGGCCATATTGGATAGTAAAAGGGCCACATCGGATAGTACAAGTGCCACATCGGATAGTACAAGGTCCACATCAGATAGTACAAGGGCCATATTGGATAGGAAAGGGCCACAATGGATAGTACAAGGGCCACATCGGATAGTACAAGGGCCACATCAGATAGTAAAAGGGCCCTATCAGATAGTAAAAGGGCCCTATCAGATAGTACAAGGGCCACATTGGATAGTACAAGGGCCACATTGGATAGCGCAAAGGCCAGATCAGATAGTACAAGTGCCGCATCTGATAGTACAAGGGCCACATCAGATAGTAAAAGGGCCCTATCAGATAGTACAAGGGCCACATCGGATAGTGCAAGGGCCACATCAGATAGTAAAAGGGCCCTATCAGATAGTACGAGGGCCAGATTGGAAAGTACGAGGGCCACATCGTATACTACGAGGGCCGCATCAGATAGTACAAGGGCCACATAGGATTATACAGGGTACATATCAGATAGTACAGAAGCCACATCGGATAGTACAGGGGCCACATCCGATAATATGAAGGCCACATCGGATAATACAGGGGCCAGATCAGAAAATACAAGGGCCACATCCGATAGTATGGGGGCCACAATGGATAGTACGAAGGCCACATCGGAGAGTTGGGGGCTATATCGGAGAGTACAAGGGCCACTTTAGAGAGTAGGGGGCTACATTGGACAGTAAGAGGGCCACATCGGATAGTACGGGGGTCACATTGGATAGAACGAGGGCCACATCAGATAGTAAGAGTACCACATACAATAGCACAAGGGCCACATTGCATAGTATATTGGCCACATCGTATAGTAAGAGTGCCACATCAGATAGTACAGGGCCATATCAGATAGTATGAGGGCCACATCGGAGAGTAAGAGTGCCACATCGGATAGTATGGGGGCCACATCGGAGAGTTAGAGTGCCACATCAGATAGTATGAGGGCTACATCGGATAGTATGGGGGCCACAACGGATAGTACAAAGGCCATATCAGATAGTACAGGGTCCACATCAAATAGTACGAGGGTCACATTGGATAGTATGGGGGCCACATCAGATAGTGCGAGGGCCACATCAGATAGTACGAGGGCCACATCAAATAGTACGAGGACCACGTCACATGGTACCAAAATCCACGTCAGATGGTACGAGGGCCACTCTCCAACAAATACAACACACCACTCTCCTGCGCTTATATGTGGGCCCCCCAAAGTTATTACTTTAGGCTCTTAGACTTGGCAAACCCGGATAACTGCTACCTTGCTGCCCTCTTAAGACTGGGGATGTCTGGAGACACTAGAATCAAGAAATAAACAGAGGGCGCACCGGCCTAGTACATTATCCTCAGTAAAATCGGCTTTATTAAATAAATGATTAGTTCCTCACAAACATATGCTTGACAAAGGCACATCGACTCAATGTAGCTATAACCACCAGAGTTTCGCATAACAGATGCAACGTCCGCAAATAACCTGGCTGACGCGTTTCGAGGCTTTGCCTCTTTCTCAGAGCCAATTAGGCTGTATCTGAACCTTTTATTTATACACCAAAAAAAATAGAACAAAAAGGGTGTGGTCTAGTACTGACCCCTCCTTAGTGGGTGTGCATTCCCATAGTGTTAACCAGCCCATCATTGTCATGAAACCTACAGGCCTAGTCTTTGATGATGGACTCAAATGTAACAGCTGGAGAGGTTTTGAACACAAAATAAACACACCTTGGTGCCAGGGATCATCTTACCCTTAAGAATCGTAGAGGGGTAGGAGGGCCACATAAGATAGTGCGAGGGCCACATCGGATAGCACGAGGGCCACATCGGATTGAACGGGGTACACATCGCATAGTACAGAAGCCACATTGGATATTATAGGGGCTGTATAAGATAGTACGAGGGTCACATCGGATAGTACGAAGGCCACATCGGATTGAACGGGGTACACATCGCATAGTACTACAGAAGCCACATTGGATATTATAGGGGCTGTATCAGATAGTATGAGAGACACATCGAATAGTACGAGGGCCACATCGGATAGTACGAGGGCCACATCGGACAGTACAAGGGCCACATCGGTAGTACAGAAGCCACATTGTATAGTATAGGGGCTGTATCAGATAGTATGAGGGACACATCAGATAGTACAGGGGCCACATCAGATCGTACGAAGGCCATATCAGATAGTACGGGGGCCACCTTGGATAGTACAAAGGCCACATCTGATAGTACAGGGGCCACATTGGATAGTATGAGGGCCACATCGGATAGTAAGAGGGCCACATCAGATAGTACATGGGCCACATCGGATAGTAAGAGGGCCACATCATATAGTACAGGGGCCACATCATATAGCATCCCCATCAGAGCCCTCCCTTACATCATAGTTTCCCTCAGAGTTCCCCTCCCATATCAGCGTCCCTAAAAAAGTACCCCTTCAAAGTTCCCATCAAAATCCACATTTATATCAGAGTCCCCCTCAAAGTCCCCTTTACATCAGAGCCCCCCTTTACATGAGAGTTCCCATCAAAGTCAACCCGTACATTAGAGAGTTTGGTGGGTGGAGGCGTAAAACATAGTGTGGCTTTAAGGTAAACCTGAGCTCATGCAATGGACAATCCAGCCTATTTCACCTGCCCGGTAAGCCCATGTGCTGTGTACAGCCGCCCATAGACACCAATGGCTTTGCATGGCTATACTGGGGTATATCCCATTCCTCATGTATACAGCAGAATAGTGTACAAATGACAGAAGTCATAGAATTAGCAGAACCGACAGTTAGCATTTTTAGAAGCAATATAGCAATGGACACCTGAATGTAGAGGTTTCCTTTAAAATAGCGCTTTCCATAGCCGCCAGCCAGGTGCCCCGATTTTCCTTCCATGCACGGTGCTCTGTGCGTCTAAATTTCCACTGACCAACATAATATTTACCAAGGTTTTCTTTTCTGGGTCCTGCTTCCTATTTAAAGGTTCTTGTTCTAATTTTAGGCCGGTGACTGAGCTATAAAAGTGAGTATTCACACAAAGAGGAAGCACAGTGTTTGGGTTTTATTTTGGAACATTCGAGGTGAGCAAAGTTTTAATCCATTCGAGCTCTCCAAATAAGCCGCGATGGTTTCATGTTACTCAGGATGGCGAAAACAAGCTGAACTTAGGAAGGTGCTGTTCATATCTCAGAAAGTTGGGGCTTTATGTCTTAAGCAAACCTGACTTGGCCCAAAATAGTGCTGAAGTGCTGATCCTTGTGTTGGTCTTCAAAGTGGTCCTTGCAACACGGTGGAGTCCTTTGGACGCCAGGTCTGTTCTGTACGTGGGGTTACTAAAGTTGGGTGAACGGTTCAGCCCAAGCATGAGTTCGAGCCAAACACTGTCTGTTCGCCTGTTCGAGGAACCCAAATTATCACTGTGCTTGACCGTTTGTTCGACCTGCAGAATGAGCACAATGCACTGCGCCGCCACATTGGAAGCCCTGATTGGCTGAAGCAATGAAAGCTTTGCCCAATCAGGGCACAGAGCACTATCAGAGCCATGATTGTAATGATGTCTGTGCACAATCATGGCTCATTGTTCTTAGCCCCGCACCACACTATAAAAATATTGTCCCCATAGCGGCCATTTGCAGTGTGATATTGGCGTGGAGAGAGATAGAACAGGGCTCTGTTCAGTGCTGCTAGCGAGTTAGTGTGCTATTGTGCTTTTATTGTCAGTGTAGAATATCGGTTTAGTGTGAATATAGTGATATTGCAACCTGAATGTATTGCGACCATTCATTTTTACTTTAGGGTCAGTTTATTTTGTCAGAGCAGATTTCCTGCAGTATATTTCAGTGCGTTAGTGCACGTCTAATGGCGTACATTTCAGTACATTACTGCACGTTTAACACTGTATATTTCAGTGCGTTACTGCACGTTTAACGAAGTATATTTCAGTGTGTCACTGCGCGATTAACGAAGTATATTTCAGTGTGTCACTGCACTGCATTACTACACATTTAACACAGTACATTTTAGTGTGTTAGTGAAAGTTTAACCAAGTATATTTCAGTGTGTCACTGCACGATTAGCGAAGTATATTTCAGTGTGTCACTGCACTGCATTACTACACATTTAACACAGTACATTTTAGTGTGTTAGTGAAAGTTTAACGAAGTATGTTTCAGTGCGTTACTGACTGTTTAACACTGTATATTTTAGTGCGTTACTGCACGTTTAACACAGTATAGTTCAGAGCGTTACTGCACATTTAACTAAGTATATTTCAATGTGTTAGTGTATGTTTAATGCTGTATATTTCAGTGCATTAGTGCACGTTTAACGCAATACATTTCAGTGTGTAAGTGCATGTTTACCAAAGGATATTTCAGTGCATTAGTGCACGTTTAATGCAGTATATTTCAGTGCATTAGTGCACGTTTAACAAAGTATATTTTAGAGAATTACTGCACGTTTAACGCAGTATAGTTCAGAGCGTTACTGCATGTTTAACGAAGTATATTTCAGTGTGTTAGTGCACATTCAACGCAGTATATTTCAGTGTGTTAGTGCACTTTTAACTAAGTATATTTCAGTGCATTAGTGCGCGTTTAGTGAAGTATATTTCAGTGTGTTCCTGCACGTTTAAAGCAATATAGTTCCCTGCGTTAGTGCACATTTAACTAAGTACATTTCAGTGCGTTAGTGCACGTTTAACGAAGTATAGTTCAGAGCGTTACTGCACGTTTAAGGAAGTATATTTCAGTGTGTTAGTGCACGTTTAACAAAGTATATTTCAGTGCATCAGTGCACGTTTAGGGAAGTATATTTCAGTGTGTTACTGCACGTTTAACGCAATATAGTTCAGTGCGTTAGTGCACGTTTAACTAAGTATATCTCAGTGCGTTAGTGCACATTTAACGAAGATTATCTCAGTGTGTTACTGTACGTTTAACGCAATATAGTTCAGTGCGCTAGTGCACGTTTAACGCAGCACATTTCAGCGCATTACTGCACGTTTAACGCTGTATATTTCAGTGCGTTACTGCAAGTTTAGCGCTGTATATTTCAGTGCATTACTGCACGTTTAAAGCAGTATATTTCAGTGCGTTACTGCATGTTTAGCGCAATATAGTTCAGTGAGTTAGTGCTTTTACATCCGAACCCCCATCAAATTCTCCTCGCCTTTACATCCAAAATACCATCAAATTCCCCTTGTCTTCACATCCGAACCCCCATCAAATTCCCCTTGTCTTCACATCCGAACCCCCTTCAAATTCCCCCTCCTTTACATCTGAACCCCTTTCAAATTCCCATCCCCTTTACATCCAAACCCCCATCAAATTCCCCCCGTCTTTACATCCAAACCCCCATCAAATTCCCCTTGTCTTTACATCCAAACCCCCATCAAATTCCCCCCGCCTTTACATCTGAACCCCTTTCAAATTCCCACCCCCTTTACATCCAAACCCCCATCAAATTCCCCTCAATTTTACATCCGAACCCCCATCAAATTCCCCCCGGTCTTTACATTCGAACCCCCATCAAATTCTCCTCGCCTTTACAACCGAGCCCCCATCAAATTTAACTTGTTTTTACATCCAAACCCTAATCAAATTCCCCCTGCCTTTACATCCGAACCCTCATCAAATTTCCCCCCCGCCCCCCACCTTTACATCCGCACTCCCATCACATTCCCCCCACCTTTACATCCGATCTCTCAATAAATTCCCCCTGCCTTTACATCTGAACCCTCATCAAATTCCCCCCCCCCCACCTTTACATCCGCACTCCAATCACATTCCCCCCACCTTTACATCCGATCGCCTAATAAATTCCCCCTACATTTACATCTGAATCCCCATCATTTATTATTATTTATCTTCATTTAATAATTTCATTTGAGCAGAAAAACGCACAACAAAACGCACTAAAATGCTCAAAATTGCTTGAATCAAACGTTTCTGTGTATTTCTATGGAACAAAAAAAAAACGCTTCAAAAATGCACCAATCTGCCTAATTCGAGCTACAAAAAAAATCTCCAGAACTTTTTTGAGCTTGGGGCGTTTGGCTGTAAGCAAATTATAGTGGAGAGATGAACCAACTCCAATAATTCAAGCTACAAAACGCTGAGGCGTGAATGGGCCCTTGGTGTTCTCTAAAGAAGGGGAATTTCCTGCAGGGATGGATATTGGGGTTATTTTGCCGTTAGCTCTTAGTAGGACATTTCGGGTGATGTTTGGCTGTTCTTGTTTGTACTTTTCCTGGTTGCTGTGTGTGAAGCATGCTCACCTGTCAAGGTGCAGAGTGATGACTCCACTTTATACGGTACCTAACAGAACAACGCACAATGAGTCCCCTGCAGTCACGGAAATGACTATCACTGTGAATCACAGGCAGCACCCGTCCTACGCTAATCAGAACACCTTTAGGCATACAGCTGTTATAGGGAGAGATAACCATCCCAAAGGTTCTTTTTTAAAGACGGTAAATACTCAAAATTCAGCTTCTGCATAATAAAAACTTTCCATAATGGGAGAGAGAAGAGAAAAAGCATTTCACATAAATAAATCTCAATGTGAAATCATTTTGTTTAGAGTTTCTGCATATCAAACAGCTTTCCAGAAAAGGGATTAGGTGAAACCAGTGGCGGCCCGTCCATTGGGGATGCAGGGGCGTCGCCCCCCCCATCCATGCATCCGGCCCCCTAATCTACATGCAGGGTGACGGATGCATGGTTTCCAATGGGTTTTTTTTTTTTTTTTTGAAGCACGTGATTAGAGCCAGAGGCTTTAATAGGCTTCAAAAAAGGGTGGGCCCGGGGTGCAGAGAATGAAAATTCGCTATTGTCACACGGATACTCCTCCTGGCCAATCAGGAAGCGGGTTCTGAGACCCATTTCCCGATTGGCCTGAAAGGAGAAGCCATGCCATTGACCAAGGAGGAGTGAGGAGATGCAGGAGACTGAGGGGGAAGGCGCCGCTGCTGTCTGCCTGCCCTCTACATGTCCAGGGTGAGTGAGGCGGTGACCAGTGCCATCTTAAGAGCATTAAAGGGCCCCTGGCAATGCAGTGCACTGGGGCTCCGCCTACACAATCACCCACCAGATTAAAGTTGCAAATTTTCGATAAGGTGATATTTATTGGTACAGAAGTGCCAGGCTAATGACAGCTTTCAAGTTGGGCAGCTGGGTCCGGTGAACACACACACACACACACGGACGGAAGTCAGACTCGATTGTCCTGTGTATGCCTGTTCCTGTGGAGGCGGACAGGCATTCCTGCAGTTGTGGGCTCCCCCTCCATGGCCCAAGTAGCCTGACAACACTGGAGGGCCAACAGGCGCTTGCCACTTGCTAAGTTCAGCAGCAGGATGCACACGGGAATCAGGAATATTGCTTGGCTGGGGCTGGGTCACTGGGTAAGTGGGGCCCCTGGGCAACTGCCCAGTGTGCCCATTCAGTAAGATGGCCCTGCCGGTGACCGGGGGGGGGGGGGGGGTTTAGGGTATGGTGTGCGGGCTGGTATGGCCCGGGGGGGTATGGTGTGCGGGCTGCTGTGGCCTGGGGTGGGGGGGGGTATGGTGTACGGGCTGGTGTGGCCCGGGGAAGGGGGGGGGTATAGTATGGTGTGGTCTGTCTGCCGCCCCCCCCCCCCCAGGCCAAGGAGCGCCAGCCGCCACTGGGTGCAACAGGGAAAAGCTCCCTATAAACCCCTCTATCAAAAGTAGTTTTTATTTAATATTGGATGAGATATACATGACTTCCATTGTATATTCACCCCTTATCAGCAGGACTTTGTTTCAGCAGGAACGTGCACTGAATGTATGTAATGGCAACTGGTGTGGGTTGTGCTGGAGGGTCTATTGATGCTGGCTGTTGGAGGATCTATTGTCGCTAGTGGGGATCTGTTTTTGTGAGGGTCTTACGTTGCTGGTGGGGGATCTATTGTCGCTAGTGGGGATCTGTTTTTGTGAGGGTCTTACGTTGCTGGTGGGGGATCTATTGTTGCTAGTGGGTCTTATTTTGCTTATTTTTGAGATGTCTATCGCTGCTAGGAGATCTGTTGTTGTTGCTGGGGGGGTCTAATGTTGCTGGGTGGATCTTTTGTTTTGGGTGGTCTATTGGTGCTGCAGGGAATCCATTTTTGTGTGTGTGGTGGGGTGGGGGGGGGTGTCCATTGTTGTGGGAGGAGGTGCAATATTCTTGGCTGCAGGGGATCTATTTTACTGCTTTTCTTGTTAATAACAAATTTCATACAAATTATGTAGCACCACAAAATGATACATGGTTCTGTATTCTCTAAAAGGGGGGCAGTACTAGGAGGAGGGTAGGGGGTGGCATCAAGGGACAGTGCTCAGAGGTGGGTAGGGGGCAGAGACAAGGGGGTAGTTCCTGCACCTATTTTCTGAGAAAAAAAAGCCCTTCTTATCAGGGTTTAGTTACATAACTTTTCATCTAAAACTGTAGTAAATTGTATATAAATAAAAATACTGTGTTCATTTTTTGCGTATCCAGGGCTGCTATTAAACATAATGGGGCCCCATACAGCCTACCTGACAGGGCCACCTTATAGGCAAACTTCATTAAAACCATTTGACAGTACTTGCCAACCAAAGCAACCAGCAAGTGTTAGGTCAATAAATACAGAAGAGTGCAGGGGTCAGAAGTATGTAACTCCCACGATAAAGACAAGAACAGAGCGCAGGCCTCTCCCCCAGCATGGATGGTGTAGACTGTGTCTGAGAAGAGGCCGTTTTTATGCCCCACTGGAAACTCTCCTCCCTTGGATGACCTTGTCCCAGGACCAGTGGCGTCACTAGGGTGGGGCAAGAGGGGGCCATGGCCCCTCCAAAATTAGTCTGTGCCCCCCCATGTGCCCCCCCAATTAATATGAGCACAATACACTGATTCTGACACTGTCACACAATTGAATCTTCTGTCCCGCGGGCCAGGACTGCCCCTATGTAATGGGAATTAAGAGAGGAGGATATGTTTGTGGTCCAAATTAGAAGAGCAGCCTTGTGCATGGAAGCCCAGGACCTGGCTTTGTGTTCTGGCAGGGGTACCGGGATCACAAAACAGGCTGAAGATAACTAAAAAAGGATGTATTTTTTCTGCATATGTCGCTTTTTTCCAGAGTAAAAGGTTTTCTTTTTAATAGTATTATGATGTATTAATGGCTGATTGAACTGGCCCCATGACAAGAAAGTGTCAGAGGGAAGAAATGTCCCCGGTCAGCGCTGCGAATCCTTTCCCCTTTCATCGGCTCGCTCCACGTGCTCCTGACTTGTTTATATAAGAGCCTAAGTGTTCAGTCTACTGCTCAGGAAATGACTTTCTACAGCTGCAAAGTGGCGCAGTAAGGTCAGAATTAGGCTTGATTGTGACTCACTTCTGTCTCGTCTTCAACTACATGTTTACTATAGGAAGGCCTTTCATCAGCCTGGCTAAAAATACCCGACACACACCACTGAAAACGACTGCACTTTTCTTCTTCTCTTAAATAAGCCACGGAGGACACAATTCAGAGCTCTGTGATTACATGTCACCGGAGCCAGATAATAAATATTTCCAGTTGGTGAACACGGGCGTGACCATTGCCGGGAGTTTTCCCATTACTCCTGAGTCCCGACCTTTCTGAGTATATAAAGGAGCACATTATACCCCCTCCCCCATTCTTATTCTACCAGGACTAGCAACCCCAAACTGCCTTCACTTGGGCAGACAGCACCCTTCTGTTCTCCTAAAATCAGGACAGTCCCATTGTTGATTGTGTTATATTCCTAAAATAATAACCGTAAAATATAACCCTAACCATACCCATCCCATAATCTTAAAGCTAGCCTTCCCTCTAACCCTAACCCCTTCTCTAACCCCAACACTATCCCTCCCTGTAACCCTAACACTAACCCCTTCTCTAACCCCAACACTATCCCTCCCTGTAACCTTAACACTAACCCCTTATCTAACCCCAACACTATCCCTCCCTGTAACCCTAACACTAACCCCTTCTCTAACCCCAACACTATCCCTCCCTGTAACCTTAACACTAACCCCTTATCTAACCCCAACACTATCCCTCCCTGTAACCCTAACACTAACCCCTTCTCTAACCCCAACCTGTAACCCTAACACTAACCCCTTCTCTAACCCCAACACTATCCCTCCCTGTAACCCTAACACTAACCCCTTCTCTAACCCCAGCACTATCCCTCCCTGTAACCCTAACACTAACCCCTTCTCTAACCCCAACACTATCCCTCCCTGTAACCCTAACACTAACCCCTTATCTAACCCCAACACTATCCCTCCCTGTAACCCTAACACTAACCCCTTATCTAACCCCAGCACTATCTCTCCCTGTAACCCTAACACTACCCCTTTATCTAACCTCAACACTATCCCTCCCAGTAACCCTAACACTAACCCCTTATCTAACCCCAACATTATCCCTCCCTGTAACCCTAACACTAACCCCAACACTATCCCTCCCTGTAACCCTAACACTAACCCCTTATCTAACCTCAACACTATCCCTCCCTGTAACCCTAACACTAACCCCTTATCTAACCCCAACACTATCCCTCCCTGTAACCCTAACACTAACCCCTTATCTAACCCCAACACTATCCCTCCCTGTAACCCTAACACTAACCCCAACACTATCCCTCCCTGTAACCCTAACACTAACCCCTTCTCTAACCCCAACACTATCCCTCCCTGTAACCCTAACACTAACCCCTTCTCTAACCCCAACACTATCCCTCCCTGTAACCCTAACACTAACCCCTTCTCTAACCCCAACACTATCCCTCCCTGTAACCCTAACACTAACCCCTTCTCTAACCCCAACACTATCCCTCCCTGTAACCCTAACACTAACCCCTTCTCTAACCCCAACACTATCCCTCCCTGTAAACCTAACACTAACACTTTATGTGCTAATATTACTCTCTCAGCCTTTACCTTGCGTAGAGATTTTCCAGTTAATGAGACAACAATGTAAGTGTCAGCAGACAGGACATCCCTGCGGCAGGTTAGCTCTGCAGGTAAACCCTTTACACACATCTGCTGGTGCGACTCCGACATTTAATAGAAATGTATGCGATACTAACTGCCACACCCAGACAGGAGTGTAACAGAGTGCTAAAATATCTTCATCTTCACAGAGGCAAGGGTTCTTTCATTCATAACTCCACTATTGTAGGTAAAAAAAATAGCAAATAAAGAAAAAAAAATATATAGTGTATACAATTGTGACACAAATCAGATTGTAATTGAATGTTATTAAAAATGACCTTTCCTTTTCAATCTGCAGCTGTTGTCATTTTCTGAAAATGCTGCCCTCTCTCCTTGTGCAGGCAGGGTGACTGGTCTTGTCTCCGCCCCCTTCTGTAGTTGTTTTGTAGTGGGTGGGGCCTGCTAAGTCCCTTCCACAGGTCAGCTCTCTGCACAGGCTATGTATAGCACAGTGATGATGTCACTGCTATCTTTATATGGTAAAGTCAGGGTTTGGAGAGGCATTTGGTGCTCACAGAGTGGATTTACCTCCTGTTATTGAGGAATGGATGTAAATGAGAGTATTTGTGGCGGAGTGCAGCTTTAATCTGATGATAATATCAGAGAGACAATATAAAATAGTGATTGGAGCTCAGCAGAGTCCGGTCCTCCTGTGATTGGCTGAGCTGTGTGCTGTATGCGGTATGATGCCATGTTTGTGCAGCTGGCGTCTTCTATGCAAATCAGAGTCTCTCGGCTTTTATATTCCATTCAATAATCAAAGGCGGTCAGCTTACCATGTCCTCCTGTGTGCGCTCTATGGGGAGGAGCCTGACAAATACCTTCTGTATACCACACACCCCTACATTATGACTTATCTCAGCTTATATCAGGGTCACCATCAGAGTCCACCCCTTTTATCAGTGTGCCTATCAGAGTCCTCCCTTACATCAGTGTTCCCAATCAGAGTCCCCCTTATATCAGCGTTCCCATCAGAGTCCCCCCTTATATCAGTGTCACTATCAGAGTCCCCCTTATATCAGTGTCACTATCAGAGTCCCCCTTATATTAGTGTCACTATCAGAGTCCCCCTTATATCAGTGTCACTATCAGAGTCCCCCCTTATATTAGTGTCCCAATTAGAGTCCCCCCTTATATCAGCGTTCCCATCAGAGTCCCTCCTTATATCAGCGTTCCCATCAGAGTCCCCCTTATATCAGTGTCCCCATCAGAGTCCCCCCCTTATATCAGTGTTCCCCCTTATATCAGCGTTCCCATCAGAGTCCCCCCTTATATCAGTGTCACTATCAGATTACCCCCTTATATCAGTGTCCCCATCTGAGTCCCCCCTTATATCAGTGTTCCCATCTGAGTCCCCCCTTATATCAGTGTTCCCATCAGAGTCCCCCATCATATGAGTGTTCCCATTGGAGTACCCCCTTTATCAGGGTCCCCATCAGAATCTCTGATTACATCCAGGTCGCCATCAGAGTCCCTCCTTACATCAGGGTCCCCATCAGAATCTCTGCCTACATCAGGGTCCCAGCCAGAGTCCCCCCCCCCCTACATCAGGGCCCTCATCAGAGTTCCCCCTTACTCAGGGTCTCCATTAGAGTGCCCTCCTACATCAGGATCCCCATCAAAGTCCCCTATTACATTAGGCTCCCTGTTTGAGCCCCCCCCCACATCATGGCCCTCATCAGAGTTCCCCCTTACTCAGGGTCCCTATTAGAGTTCACTCTTACATCAGAGTCCCTGTTAAGAGTCCCCCATTACTTCAGGGTCCCCATCAGAGTCCCCTTTTACATCATGATCCCCATCAGAGTCCCTTATAACATCAGGGTCCCTGTAAGAGTCCTCCCCTACATCAGGGCCCCCATCAGAGTCTCCTATTACATCAGGGTCACCGTTAGATTCCCCCGCTACACCAGGGCCCATATCAGATCCTCCCCCCACATATCAGACCCCCCCCACATCAGGGTCCATATCAGATCCCCCCCCCAACTTTAGGGCCCATATCAGATCCCCCCCCCCCCCCAATATCAGGGCCCATATCGGAATCCCCCCTTACTCAGGGTCCCAGTTAGAGTCCCCCTTATATTGGGGTATGTTCACATTTGTGCATTGGGGGGAGCATACCAACAAAAATGGCCGCACTCCAGGCACGACTTTACATGTCAAATGCGTCTAACCTTTTGTATCCTGTATTGACTGTCTGTTGGGATAATAAAGAAGCCTCATTATATCTGTTGGAGTGCGGCCATTTTTGTTGGTATTTTCAAGTTTGGCGGTGGTGAGCCGAGGTGAGAGCCCCCACAGTCACTTGGACCCTTCCTAGTCGGTATGAGCGGTGTGTGCGCCTTTGTTTTCACTGGGGGGGCGCACAGAATTATCTGCGCTTCCACAATGTACGGCAAAAAGACGTGCGTCCCTTTTGCAAGTGCTCAGCAGTGCCATTATTTCCTCCTCGCACCCCCGTGCATCTTACTATCGCACACATTTTTGTCCATACACCAAAACATATGGGAACAAAGTAACAACAATTTTATAAAAAGGGTCACACACGTTTTTCTTTCCACACGTGGGGCAACCCATTGTAATGATTGAGCTTCCGCAGATGCAATGCGCAAAAACACAAACGCACCGTCTCACCTGTATAGATATAAACAGAACCTTAGAGAAACAGGCAGCCCAGTGTGACCGCTATGAACAGCCGCCATGACATGCAGAACCTTAGAGAAACAGGCAGCCCAGTGTGACCGGTATGGACGGCCGCCATGACATGCAGAACCTTAGAGAAACAGGCAGCCCAGTGTGACCGGTATGGACAGCCGCCATGACATGCAGAACCTTAGAGAAACAGGCAGCCCAGTGTGACCGGTATGGAGAGCCGCCATGACATGCAGAACCTTAGAGAAACAGGCAGCCCAGTGTGACCGGTATGGACAGCCGCCATGACATGCAGAACCTTAGAGAAACAGGCAGCCCAGTGTGACCGGTATGGAGAGCCGCCATGACATGCAGAACCTTAGAGAAACAGGCAGCCCAGTGTGACCGGTATGGACAGCCGCCATGACATGCAGAACCTTAGAGAAACAGGCAGCCCAGTGTGACCGGTATGGACGGCCGCCATGACATGCAGAACCTTAGAGAAACAGGCAGCCCAGTGTGACCGGTATAGACAGCCGCCATGACATGCAGAACCTTAGAGAAACAGGCAGCCCAGTGTGACCGGTATGGACAGCCGCCATGACATGCAGAACCTTAGAGAAACAGGCAGCCCAGTGTGACCGGTATGGAGAGCCGCCATGACATGCAGAACCTTAGAGAAACAGGCAGCCCAGTGTGACCGGTATGGACAGCCGCCATGACATGCAGAACCTTAGAGAAACAGGCAGCCCAGTGTGACCGGTATGGACAGCCGCCATGACATGCAGAACCTTAGAGAAACAGGCAGCCCAGTGTGACCGGTATGGACAGCCGCCATGACATGCAGAACCTTAGAGAAACAGGCAGCCCAGTGTGACCGGTATGAACAGCCGCCATGACATGCAGAACCTTAGAGAAACAGGCAGCCCAGTGTGACCGGTATGGACAGCCGCCATGACATGCAGAACCTTAGAGAAACAGGCAGCCCAGTGTGACCGGTATGAACAGCCGCCATGACATGCAGAACCTTAGAGAAACAGGCAGCCCAGTGTGACCGGTATGGACAGCCGCCATGACATGCAGAACCTTAGAGAAACAGGCAGCCCAGTGTGACCGGTATGGACGGCCGCCATGACATGCAGAACCTTAGAGAAACAGGCAGCCCAGTGTGACCGGTATGGACGGCCGCCATGACATGCAGAACCTTAGAGAAACAGGCAGCCCAGTGTGACCGGTATGGACAGCCGCCATGACAGCCGCCATCCTCCTACGTCTGCTAACATCTGCCGAAACACGAAAACTATAAAAGAACATGGTAGGTATGCATTAAACCCAAAAACTTGAACTACAACTAGAAAAGGAAATGTAAGAGTGGATTACACATTGAAAGGTGCCTTTCAGGTATCATTTGCTTTGCTCAGTGTTGTTAGTCTAACACTGTGAACATGCTTACAGGAGAGAATACAGTACAAGCTCCAGTCTATGAATGGACTGTATTCCAGCTTCATTCTGAACCAATGTAACTCTGTACATCCCATACCTCCCACTAGAAGCTGGAAATCACTCTATAGACTAGGGCTGCACCCATATAACCCGAAAATAGGAATATCGGCATCTTGCCAAAAGAAAAAAAAAAAAAAAAAGTGCCGATAATGGCATGCTGCGTCCCAATGACTTCACTGTAAAATTGCATCCCATTGACTTAAATGCAAAAACGCCCCCTATTGACTGCAATTAAAAAATTGCCTCTCATTGACTTCAATGCAAAATCGCACCCCATTGACTTCAATGCAAAATCGTGTCCTATTAACTTCAATGTAAAATCACGGTCCATTGACTTCAATGCGAAATCACAGTCCATTGACTTCAATGCAAAATTGCGTCCCACTGACTTCAATGCAAAATCGTGTCCCATTGACTTCAATGCAAAATCGCGTCACATTGACTTTAATGTAAAAAGGCCCCCTATTGACTGCATTAAAACAAATTGCCTCTCATTGAATTCAATGCAAAATCGCATCTCATTGACTTCAATGAAAAATCGCATCCCATCGAATTCAAAGCAAAATCGCGTCCCATTGATTTCAATGCAAAATTGTGTCCCATTGATTTAAATGCAAAATCGCGTCCCTTTGACTTCAATGCAAAATCGCATCCCATTGACTTCAATGAAAAATTGCGTCCCATCGAATTCAAAGCAAAATCGCGTCCCATTGATTTCAATGAAAAATCGCCCCCTATTGACTGAATAACAAAAATTGCCTCTCATTGTCTTCAATGCAAAATCGCATCCCATGGACTTGAATGCAAAAATGCCGGCCACATTAATTAAATTAAAATGTTAAAAGAAAACTGTCTGTTTCTGTTTCGATTTTCAGTTTTGGCACCAGAATTTTTATTTCAGTGCATCACTAGTATAGACACCGCTACCACATTGCTACTACAGTGATCTCCACTAGCTTCCAGCTCCTGTGCTGAGCGGCTGCCCTTCTGTATTGTGAACACAGGAGGTCGCTCACTCTGTGTGTGTGCCATTCAGAGAATATTTTGCATTTCCTTAATGAATGTGTAGCCAGGTGCTTGGCTAGGAATGGAGAGTGAAACACTGGCTGCAGCTGCTTTCTGTAGCTGCTGCTCTGCGTTGCTGAACTGGTTAACAGATTTATCAGCCAGAGGAGGGAGCTGCTGAGCTGGAAGAGTTCATTAGACTGAGTCAGGCAGCACTGCACTCTGGGAACTGTAGTCCGGAGGAGAGAGAGACTACTGTGTAATCAAGCTTTTGAACTACGTTCCCCAGAGAGGAGATTGCCAGGAGGAGGGGAAAGAGCTGCATTTTCCCAGGCTGTACAGGACATGACTTCCTCTTGCCGTGAGGGAGACTGGAGCGTACGCATCGCTGCCCATCATTCACTATCACTACTACATATCGACTGCCTGAGCGGGATCCGGAGCCCAATTACGCCGATGGCCAGTCATCTGGGTGCAGAGCAGAGAGTGGACTAATGGTTGTGTGTGACTGGATTGTGAGCTGTAATATCACTGGGACTGGTGAGCTGCTTGTGGGCGGGGTCATCTGTGCACATTGGGGTACCCCTCGCACGGAGCGTACTTATCAGTGCCCGGGACCTGGCAGAGAATGCGGTCATGTGGAAAATCTAACATTAAGGCAGATCCCCGACTTAGAGATGAGCCAACACTGTGTGCAGCAATAAAGTCCAATAAGGGAATTGTCACGTGTCACTACACAATGTCCTTGTATGTTTGTATTAGGGACGTGCTGAGCCTGCGCCCTCTCCACCAGTCCAGTGTGCTTTTGTTACCTCACTCCCAGTAACCAAATAATGGCCCGCCGTGCACCCAGCCTCATGTGTAATCTCACTTTACTCTTTCCTTCCAGTACCTCATGACCAGGCCATAGATCTCCATTGTTAACAGATACTAATCTTTGGGGAGGGAGCTGGAACCCCCTCGCTACAGCTACTGTGGGGATTTACTATCTGCTGCTAGAGAAAGAGAATCAGCCCTTTAGTAACTGACCATACAGCCATCTAGTAGCCTTTCTGCTGACTGCAGGCTGGACTGGGACTATTCTCATGTGCACCAATGGTACAATTGGGCCCCAGCATTAGCCGGCTGAAGAGTTAGAACTAAAGACTGTTTCTTTTCAGCTGCTACACAGAGCCTAAGGACCCGCTGAGCACCCAGCCTTATGCGTACTCTCACTTTACTCTTTCCTTCCTGTACCTCGTGACCAGGCCATAGATCTCCATTATGCAAATGTAGACCCAGTTGCTGACAGATTCTAATCTTTGGGGAGGGAGCTGGAACCCCCTCGCTACAGCTACTGTGGGGATTTACTATCTGCTGCTAGAGAAAGAGAATCAGCCCTTTAGTAACTGACCATACAGCCATCTAGCAGCCTTTGTGCTGACTGCAGGCTAGACTGGGACTATTCTCATGTGAACCAATGGTACAATTGGGCCCCAGCGTTAGCCGGCTGAAGAGTTAGAACTAAAGACTGTTTCTTTTCAGCTGCTACACAGAGCCCTTCCCCTATTATTTATGCGAAGGAGTACCTCTCAGGGGACAATGCGCCATATCCTAGCCATTCTCCTGGAGTACACTCTAGACTGGTATTAGTATTATTGTTCACATTGCAGTTACTGCTTATATGCCTTTTCTGATTCATGATTTAGGCTCAGTTTACACCTATGCAGTTTGCTTTTAACCCGTTCCTGCAGTGCTTTTTGCAGTGCCTTTTGTATTCTCGCGCATGCGTTTTTATGCGTTTTTACCATGTTTGATGCGTTTTGCATTCATTATGCTTTTTTTTTTGCCCATTTTAAAAAAAAATTGAAAAAAATAAAAAACGCACTACATACTTTTCTGCAGCTTCTCTATTGAACCCAAAACACACAGTTTTGCGTTTAAAGAAAGTCCCTGAGTCCTGGTTCACACTTATGCAGTTTGCTTTTGATCTGTTCCTGCAGTGCTTTTTGTGGTGTGTTTTGTGCCCTTCCACATGCGTTTTTAAAGTGTTTTTACTGCATTTGTTGATGCTTTTTTTTTTTTTTGCCCAGCTTGTTGTTGGGCATGTTTTAAAAAAAATGCAAATCATGTCAAAAACGGCACTACATGCTTTTCTGCAGCTTCTCCATTAAAGTCTATTATAGAAAAAACGCACTGTTTTGCGTTTAACCACTTGCCGACCAGCCGCGGCAGGTTCCAGCAAATCGCTGTACTTGTATGGTGGTCCACGGGAGCGATCCTGGGGGCGCCTGCCCACTTGCCAGCGGGGAAGCCGATCCACAGGGCCGGCGGCCGCGATTTCCGCTGGGCACCCACAATCGATGCCTGGGAAAAGAGAACGACGGTCTGCTGTTGTAAAACACAGCAGACTGATCTCTCAGGAATCAATACAGAGCCCCTGTGATCCTCCTATTTAGGAACACAGGTCTCTGTATTGATTCCAAAAGCCCACCCCCCCCACAGTTAGAAAGCACCCCCTAGGCTCACACTTACCCTTTGATCGCCCCCGGTGTTAACCCCTTCCCTGCCAGTGTCATTATTACAGTAACAGTGCATATTGTTAGCACTGTTTACTGTAGTAATGTCACTGGTCCCCCCCAAAAGTGTCAAAAATGTCAGTTAGGGGTCCGATCTGTCCGTTTTGTTGCTTTACTGCAGCAGCAAAAATGAAAACCACTTGGCAATCGCATAACAACGTTATACGGCCGCAAAGTGGATCTCCTTGTACGTGTTTCGGTTAGGGGGCATTCATGTATGTCCCAGGGACACCGCTTCTGCTGTGATTAGGCACAAGCAGGTGCCAGCCGACGGCACCCGCTGATCTGTGAGGAGAACAGAACGGAGCTCTGCCTACGTAAACAAGGCAGAGCTCTATCCTGTCAGTGGGAATGTGATGGATTTTGTTTCCCTGCAATCACTTCCCTTAGTAAAAGCAGCATACAGTATACATAAACACTTGCTAGGCACACATTTAACTTTTTGATCACCCTAGATTAGGGGTCTCCAAACTGCAGCACTGGGGCCGGATGCTGCCCTTTGCTTGCCTTTATCCCGCTCTTGGAGTACAATTCTATTCACTGACACCAACAATGGGGCATAATTTCTGTCACTGACACCAACAATGGGGTACTATTCCTCCCATTGACACCATCAAAAGGGCACAGTTCCTTCCATTAACACAAGTGATGGGGCACAATTCCTTCCATTGATGCCAATGATGGGGCACAACTCCTTCCCTCAATGCCAATGATGGGGCGCAATTCATTCCACTGATACCAATGATGGGGCGCAATTACTTCCATTGATGCCAGTGATGGGGCACAATTCCTTCCATTGATGTCAATGATGGGGCACAATTAATTCCACTGATACCAGTGACGGGGCGCAATTCCTTCCATTATCACCAATAATGGGGCACAATTCCTTCCAATACCACCAATGATGGGGCACAATTCCTTCCATTGACGCCAATGATGGGGCACAATTCCTTCCATTAACACCAATAATAGGGCGCAATTCCTTCCATTAACACCAATGATGGGGCACAATTCCTGTCATTTACACCAGTGATGGGGCACAATTCCTTCCATTGATGCCAATGATGGGGCTCAATTCCTTCCATTGACGCCAATGATGGGGCAATATTCCTCCTACTTACACCGATGATGGGGCGCAATTCCTTCCATTAACACCAATGATGGGGCCCAATTCCTGTCATTAACACCAGTAATGGGGCACAATTCCTTCCACTGACGCCAAGGATGGGACACAATTCCTTCCATTAACACCAATGATGGGGCACAATTCCTTCCATTTTCACCAGTGACGGGGCATTATTCCTCCCACTGACACCAATGATGGGGCACTATTCCTCCCACTGACACCAATGATGGGACACTATTCCTCTCACTGACACCAATGATGGGGCACTATTCCTACCACTGACACCAATGATGGGACACTATTCCTCCCACTTACACCAATGATGGGGCACTATTCCCCCCACTTACACCAATGATGTGGCACAATTCCTTCCAGTGACACCAATGATGGGGCACAATTCCTTCCAGTGACACCAATGATGGGGTACTATTCCTCCTACTGCATGGTAGGACATTTTCTACTCCCATTGGCCCTAGTCTGCCCCCCCCCCCATGTCTGAAGGGCAGTAAACTGGCCCTTTGTTTAAAAAGTTTGGAGATCCCTGCCCTAGATGCTTAACCCCTTCTCAGCCAGTGACAGTGCATATTTTTAGCACTGATCACTGTTTTAGTGTCACTGGTTTCCACAAAGTGTCAGTTAAAGTGTTACTAAACCCACAACAGTAAAATCAGTGTGTATATGAAGTAAAAAAAGCTTGTTATGTTCGCTGTGGAACCTAAGGGGTTAATTTTGTGCAAAGGCTGTTTGATCCTGTCTTCTCTGATCCTCCTCTTCTTTCACTGTCTCCAAAAAATAATCTGATATTTACAGAGCCAGGGGACAGGTTGAACATGCCCAGTTTGGTGTGTATTGATAGAGAGTTTTTTTTTTTTTTTTCTTCTTGGGAGGGTGCATGTGATCAGCACAGGGCCAATCAGCACTGTCCAGACAGAGGGTCAGGGGTCATGCATGTGATCAGCACAGGGCCAATCAGCACTGTCCAGTCAGAGGGTCAGGGGTCATGCATGTGATCAGCACAGGGCCAATCAGCACTGTCCAGACAGGGGGTCAGGGGTCATATGTGTGATCAGCACGGGGGCCAATCAGCACTGTCCAGAAAGAGGGTCAGGGGTCATGCATGTGATCAGCACGGGGCCAATCAACACTGTCCAGACAGAGGGTCAGGGGTCATGCATGTGATCAGCACGGGGCCAATCAACACTGTCCAGACAGAGGGTCAGGGTCATGCATGTGATCAGCACGGGGCCAATCAGCACTGTCCAGAAAGAGGGTCAGGGGTCATGCATGTGATCAGCACGGGGCCAATCAGCACTGTCCAGAAAGAGGGTCAGGGGTCATGCATGTGATCAGCACGGGGCCAATCAGCACTGTCCAGACAGAGGGTCAGGGGTCATGCAGCCTCATAGGACAATCAGAGGATAATGAAAACCCCCTCCTACAAGCTTTACTAGGAACTGATAAAAGTCACAAGGCTGCTATATACTGCTGATGAGAAAAAAGATTTAGCAGTTTATATTTACTAAAATAATCGCATTTCCATGTTCTGTGTACTGTGGGAGAGCAGATATAGTGACTGCAAGCTCCTGGGTTTAGTAGCACTTTAATGTCAGTTTATCCCCCGCAATATTGCAGTCCCGCTATAAGTCGCTGATTGCCGCCATTACTAGTAAAAAAAAAAAAAAAATAAAATTCCAATATATATCCCATAGTTTGTAGACGCGATAACTTTTGCGCAAACCAATCATAATACTCTTATTGGGACTTTTTTTTACCAAAAATATGTAGCAGAATACATATTGGCCTAAATTGATGAAGAAATTAGATTTTTTAAAATTTTTTCATTGGATGATTTATAGCAGAAAGTAAAAAATATTGTTTTTATTTTTCAAAATTGTCGCTCTTTTTTTGTTTATAGCTACAAAAATAAAATACATTCAGGTGATCAAATACCACCAAAAGAAAGCTCTGTTTGTGGTAAAAAATGACATAAATGTTGCATGACCGTGTAATTACCAGTTAAAATGGCCTGGTCATAGAGGGGGGGGGTAAATCTTCCAGAGTGCAAGTAGGTAAGGTCAGACCTGGCAGGCAGGGACACCCAGATCTCAAAAGTGGCCAATCAGAACTAGGAACCCCTCGTCAGATAATACATTTCCCATTTTTCTATGGAAACTGTTTAGCTCTTTGGCGGGAGTTGAGGATTATAAACAGCAGTCACGGATCATTGCACTTCTCCCGCACATTCGCACACATTTCCTGCAGGTGAATTGTTACTAATTCCTCCATGAAATGTTCCTGTGTGGACTGAATAAACATTCACCGAGCACCGGACCTGTGTACTGATCTGCAGAATTCAGACTTTTCTGAAATAGCCAATTCCAGTATGAGTGGTAAAATGACACATGGTCCCTGGGATATTCTCTCTCCCGCCCAGACTTCTGAGAGTACATCCACTGATTCATCAGCCAGTCTGATTGGGGCAAATTATGTATGTGGGCACTCTGATGGGGACCGTAAAGTAAAGAGGGCTCTGATGAGAACCCTGATGTAAGGGGGCACTCTGTTGGGGACTCTGATGTATAGGGGGACTTTGATGGGGACCCTAAAGTAAGGAGGACTCTGATGGGGACCCTAATGTAAGGGGGTACTCTGTTGGGGACTCTGATGTATGGGGGGCGACTTTGATGGGAACCCTGAAGTAAAGAGGACTCTGATGAGGACCCTGATGTAAGGGGGCACTCTGTTGGGGACTCTGATGTACAGGGGGGGCTTTGATGGGGACCCTAAAGTAAGGAGGACTCTGATGGGGACCCTAATGTAAGGGGGTACTCTGTTGGGGACTCTGATGTATGGGGGGACTTTGATGGGGACCCTAAAGTAAGGAGGACTCTGATAAGGACCCTGATGTAAGGGGGCACTCTGTTGGGGACTATGATGTATGGGGGGGGGGGGGACTTTGCTGGGGACCCCAAAGTAAGGAGGACTCTGATGGGGACCCTGATGTAAGGGGGTACTCTGTTGGGGACTCCGATGTATGGGGAGACTTTGATGGGGACCCTAAAGTAAGGAGGACTCTGATAAGGACCCTGATGTAAGGGGGCACTCTGTTGGGGACTATGATGTATGGGGGGGACTTTGCTGGGGACCCTAAAGTAAGGAGGACTCTGATGAGAACCCTGATGTAAGGGGGCACTCTGTTGAAAGCACTCTGATGGGGACTCTGATGTACGGGTGCACTTTGATGGGGACCCTAAAGTAAGGAGGACTCTGATGGGGACCCTGATGTAAGGGGGCACTCCGTTGGGAACTCTGATGTAAGGGGGCACTCTGATGAAGACCCTGATGCAAGGGGGCACTCTGATGGCAACCCTACTGTAAGGGAGAACTCTGATGGGGACCCTGATGTAAGGGAGAACTTTAATGGGGACCCTGATCTAATGGGACACTCTGATAGAGACTCTGATGTAAAGGGGGTCTCTGGTGGAGACTCTGATGTAAGGGGGCACTCTGGTCTGGACCCTAATGTGAGGGGCACTCTGATGGGGACCCTGATGTAAGGGGGCACTCTAATGGGGTTCTTAATGTAAGGGGGGACTTGGATGGGGACCCTCATGTAAGGGGGCATTGTGATGGGAACCCCAATGTGAGGGAGGACTCTGGTTGAGACCCTGATGTAAGGGAGCACTCTGATCTGAACCATGATTCAAGGGGGAACTCTGATGGGGACCCTAATATAAGGGGCACTCTAAAGGGGACCCTGATGTAAGGGAGCACTCTGATGGGGACCCTAATGTAAGGGAGGACTCCGGGGGGAGACCCCGATGTAAGAGAGCACTCTGATGGGGACCCTGATGTAAGTGGAGACTTTGATGGGGACCCTAATGCAAGGGGGAACTTTGATGGGGACCCTAATATAAGGGGGCACTCTAAAGCGGACCCTGATGTAAGAGGGCACTCTGATGGGGACCCTGATGTTAGGGAGCACTCTGAATGTTAGGGAGCACTCTAAAGCGGACCCTGATGTAAGAGGGCGCTCTGATGGGGACCCTGATGTTAGGGAGCACTCTGAATGTTAGGGAGCACTCTGATGGGGACCCTGATGTTAGTGGGCACTCTGAAAGGGACCCTGATGTAAGGGAGGACTCTGATGGGGACTCTGATGTAAAGGAGGTCTCTGGTGGGGACCCTATTGTAAGAGGGCACTCTGATGGGGACCCTGATGTAAGGGGGGACTTTAATGGGGACCCTGATGCAAGGGGGCACTCTGATGAGGGCCCTCATGTAAGGGAGGACTCTAGTGGGGACCTGATGTAAGGGGCACTCTGATGGGGAACCTGATGTAAGCGGGCACTCCGATGGGGACTCTGATGTAAGTGAGGACTCTGATGGGGACCCTGATGTAAGTGAGGACTCTGATGGGGACCCTGATGTAAGGGGGCACTCTGATGGGGACCCTGATGTAAGGGAGGACTCTGATGGGGACCCTGATGTAAGGGAGGACTCTGATGGGGACCCTGATGTAAGGTGGGAGTCTGATGGGGACCCTGATGTAAGTGGGCATTCTGGTGGGGACCCTGATGTTAGGTTGCACTCTGATGGGGACCCTGATGTAAGGGGCACTCTGATGGGGACCCTGATGTAAGGGGCACTCTGATGGGGATGGGTGCACTCTGGCATCTTTGCCCTGGGCACTGAATGACCTTTTCCCGGCACTGCGTAGGGCAGCCCATTATAATGTATGTGTGTAGCGGCAACATGCGTGCAAAAATGTGCATTCACTAAATGCTCGGTACGACCCCCACCCAGCAAGAAGTAGGTAAATGGCTGGCTCTATATAAACACCCATAATAAATAAACAGCCTCAATTTACGTGAATCAACACAAACTGCGATTTTGTTGCGCTCAACAGGATCGCACAATCACAAACAGAATTGGGCATCTCCATCTCCTGCCCTTTGCATATTGCTCTTTGCCTTAATATAGGATGCTGCCTGCCTTCTCCTCCTTCCCAGGCATCGGCGTTCAGCTGCAGGAAACCTGATGCTCAGACAGGTGTTCACTGATCCCCCCACCCCCCCACTCCCTCTTCACCTGGGAAGGAGAAGTTGTCTTGAACGAGCCCCGGAGGCTTAAGTTCCAGCAGTGCGCACATTGCAGGAGGGGAGGGTGAGAAGGAGGAACACTCAGCTCAGTCCAGGGAGAGAGGGAAGAGAGTCACACCGCCAGCACAGGCTTATAATACAGAACAAAAGTCTGCAGGATTACAGACCTTCTACATAAAATGCCTTTCGCTTTTGTGCTTTAACAGGATTCCAGAAGCCGCCGCCACCACCGCCGCAACAACGCCACACCTTCTGCTGGAGCTTGTCACCGTCTACTGATCCACAGGCAATCCCTGTGGATGGGTGACTCACAAGAAAGCATCACAGCCGTATTGTCTCTGGAAACTGCTGCAGTGCTCCTGGGATCTTCAAGGTGAAACAGTTTCCTTGGGTCGGGAGGGGAGGGGGGGGGGAAAGAATTGCCTTTTTTTCCCCCTGCTGGATGCAGCGGCTTCTTTTCCCCCCTCCAGCCAATGGTGAGCGGCGAGCAGAAGGAGCTCCCAGCCTGCACCGGCCTTCCCATCAGCCTGAAAGGTGAGTGTCCGGATTATATCGGTCTGTAGAGTAGAACGCAAAGGCTGCTGCGCTGGAAGGCGCTTGCATTATTGTGGACGGACGCCAGGCTATAGAATTAACTTTCGCAGCGAGCGCGGTGGGATTAAAAATTCAGCACAAATCGTCATCTTTTATCCCTGTGTCCGGGGGGAGAATTCGGAGGATTGACACAGGTGGTGTTATAGTACCGGTATGATGGGAGTCGAGGGATGCGATTATTTAGACCTTGGCGGATGATCGTTTTCATTCCATGAAGAAAAGTTGATTGTGTTCTTGTGTATGTCAGCCTCTCATGATGACATCACGCCGCATGCGGCAAAAGAGGATTAAAAAGTCTGATAGGTGATGGCGGAATTGTGATGTCATAGACCGACGTGCCGGGTGCTGAGAATCGGCATTTACCTTTTCAGATAAAAATTGGAAGATCGGTTTGTTCTGGTGCTGGGATCTCACCAATTTGTGGTGTGGGGTCTTTAAGGCTACCGACACTGGATGGGGTGAGTAGACAGAATGGGGCTATTAGGGTTGGGGTAAGCTTGGCTCTTGGGGGCTAAATGTTGGGGGGGGTTAAGTGGTAAGGACTTACGTTAAGGGTCAGTTTTGTGTTCAGCTATGCTCTTAGGGGTTAAATGTTAGAGGGGGGGTCAAGCGGTTTAGGAATACTTTAAGGGTTAGGTTTGGGTTAGGCTTGACCCTTTGGGGTTACATTTTGGGGGACGTTAAGTGGTAAAGGCTTACTTTAGGTGTTAGGTTTGTGGTAGGCTTGGCTCTTAGGGGTTAAATGTTGGGGGGGGGTTAAGTAGTAAGGACTTACGTTAAGGGTCAGCTTTGTGTTCAGCTATGCTCTTAGGGGTTAAAGGTTAGGAATACTTTAAGGGTTAGTTTTGGGTTAGGCTTTACCCTTTGGCGTTAAATTTTGGGGGACATTAAGTGGTAAGTTACTTTAGGGGTTAGGTTTGTGTAAGGCTTGGCTCTTAGGGGTTAAATGTTGGGGGGGGCGGAGGTAGGGGTTTACTTTAAAGGTAGATTTGTGGACTCTTAGGGGGTTAAATGTTGGGGGTTAAGTGGTAAGAGCTTACTTTATGGTTTTGGTTTGTGTTACACTTGATCCTTAGGGGTTAAATGTTGGGGAGAATTAAGTGGCAAGGACTAACTTTAAGGGTTAGGTTTGGGTCAGGCTTGACCCATTGGGGTTAAATTTTGGGGGACGTTAAGTGGTAAAGGCTTCCTTTAGGGGTTAGGTTTGTGTTAGGCTTGGCTCTTAGGGGTTAAATGTTGGGGGGGGGGGTTAGGTAGTAGGGACTTGCGTTAAGGGTCAGCTTTTTGTTCGGTTTGGCTGTTAGGGGTTAAATGTTAGAGGGAGGTCAAGCGGCTTAGGGATACTTTAAGGGTTAGAATTGGTTTAGGCTTGACCCTTTCGGGTTAAATTATGGGGGACGTTAAGTGTTAAAGGATTACTTTAGGGGTTAGGTTTGTGTAAGGCTTGGCTCTTAGGGGTTAAATGTTGGGGGGGGCGGAGGTAGGGGTTTACTTTAAAGGTAGATTTGTGGACTCTTAGGGGGTTAAATGTTGGGGGTTAAGTGGTAAGAGCTTACTTTATGGGTTAGGTTTGTGTTACACTTCATCCTTAGGGGTTAAATGTTGGGGAGAATTAAATGGCAAGGACTAACTTTAAGGGTTAGGTTTGGGTCAGGCTTGACCCTTTGGGGTTAAATTTTGGGGGGCATTAAGTGGTAAAGGCTTACTTTAGGTGTTAGGTTTGTGTTAGGCTTGACTCTTAGGGGTTAATTGTTCAGGGGAATTAAGTGGTAAGAGCTTACTTTAGGGGTTAGCTTTGTGTTAAGTTGGATCCTTAGGGGTTAAATGTTGGAGAGAATTAAGGGATATGTGCTTACTTTAAGGGATACGTTTATTTTAGGCTTGACTCTTGGGGGTTAAATATTGCGGGCAGGTTAAGTGGTAAGGGCTCACCTTAGGGGTTAGGTTTTTGTTCGGCTTGACTCTTAGGGGTTACATTTTGGGCGATGTTAAGTGGTAAGAGCTTACTTTAAGGGTTAGGTTTGTGTTAGGCTTGGCTCTTAGGTGTTAAATGTTGGGGGGGGGGGTAAGGACTTACTTTAAGGGTAGGTTTGTGGACTCTTAGGGGTTAAATGTTGGGGTTTAATTGGTAAGAGTTTATTTTATGGGATAGGTTTGTGTTACACTTGATCCTTAGGGGTTAAATGTTGGGGAGAATGAAGTGGTAAGGACTTACTATAAGGGTTAGGATTGGTTTAGGCTTGACTCTTAGGGGTTACATTTTTGGGGATGTTAAGTGGCAATGGCTTACTTTAAGGGTTCATTTTTTTTTTTGGGCTTGACTCTCAGGGGTTAAATATTTGGGAAGGTTAAATGGTAACCCCATACTTTCAGTGTTAGGTTTGCGTCAGGCTTGATTGTTAGGGGTTAAATGTTGCGAGCAGGTGAAGTGGTAAAAGCTTACTTTAAGGGTTAGGTTTGTGTCAGGCTTGATTCATAGGGTTTATATGTTGGGGAGAATTACAGGGAAAGGACTTATTTTGGGGGTTAGGTTTGTGTTAGGCTTGGCTCTAAGGAGTTAAGTGTTGGGGAAGGAGTTAAAGTAGTAAGGACTTATTTTACAGGTTAGGTTTGTATTAGGCTTGACTCTTAGGGGTTAAATGTTGGAGGGGGTTAAGTGGTAAGGTGTTTACTGTAGGGGTTAGATTTGTGTTAGACTTGGTTCCTAAGGGTTAAATGTTGGAGGGAGGTGATGTGGCTTAGGCTTACTGTAGGGGTTAGATTTTTGTAAGGCGTGTCTCTTAGGGGTTAAATGTTGGGGGGGGGGTAAGTGGTAAGGTGTTTACTGTAAGGGTTAGATTTGTGTTAGACTTGTCTCTTGGGGGGTTAAATGTAAAGGAGAATTACAGGGTAAGCACTTGCTTTAAGGGTTAGGTTTGTATTAAACTTGACTTTTAGGGGTTAAATGTTGGAGGGAGGTAATGTGGTTTAGGCTTACTTTAGGGGTTCGATTTTTGTAAGGCATGGCTCTTAGGGGTTAAATGTTGGAGGGGGGTGTTAAGTTGTAAGGTTTTACTGTAAGGGTTACATTTGTGTTAGACTCGTCTCTTAGGGGTTAAATGTTAGGGAGAAATACAGTGTAAGGACTTGCTTTAAGGGTTGGATTTGTATTAGGCTTGAATCTTAGGGGTTAAATGTTGGAGGGGGGTTAAGTAGTAAGGCGTTTACTGTAAGGGTTAGATTTGTAGTTGACCTGGTTCTTAGGGGTTAAATGTTGGGGGGGGGTCAAGTGGCTAAGGTTACTTTAGGGGTTATGTTTTTGTAAGGCATGGCTCTTAGGGGTCAAATGCTGGAGGGGGGGGGGGTTAAGTGGTAAGGCGTTTACTGTAGGGGTTCGATTTGTTTTAGACTTGATTCTTAGGGGTTAAGTGTTGGGGAGGGGGGTAAAGTGGTAAGAGCTTATTTTACGGGTTACTCATGGATCTTATGGGTTAATCATTAGGGGAGGTCAAGTGGCTTATTTTAGGGGTTCGATTTTTGTTTGGCATGGCTCCTAATAGTAAATGTTGAGGGGGAGGGGGGTTGTAGGGTTGTGAGTTACCCATTTGGGCAGGGAAGGGTAAAATCAAAAGCTCTTTTTCTAGTTTTGGAGGTTCTGGAAGGCTTAGAACGTCTGTGAGGTTTGTAACGCTATCTGTGCCCCCCCCCCCCCCATAGAGATACATGGGGGTCATTGTCATTGCCCCCCCCCCCCCCATAGAGATATATGGGGGTCATTGTCACTGGGGCAGAAAATGTAGTAAAAACCTGACAGAGATTCTAACCCTTCCCTATTTAATTCAATGCTACAAAAAGGTTTGTTGGAGATGTGTTTCTATTTTGGATAAGGTAGAAAAGTTTTTTTTTTTGAGTAGTGCCTGGGTGGTGCAAGGAGAGAAATGTTTTAGGGATATCAGGGCATGGTAGTCCTGTACAGTCTCTTATGTCATAAAAGTCCAACCTGGTTGGGGGGTTCAAAGGGTTCCTCTTCATCAGGGCTTGGTACTTGTGAACAGACTCCTATGTCATAACAATCCAACGTGTTTTGGGGTTCAAAGGTTAAGTCTTCCTCAGGGCTTGGTACTGCTGTTCTGCCTATGTTATTTTTTTAAATGCAACGCGTTTCAGGGTTCAAAGGGTACCCCTTCATCAGGGCTTGGTACTGCTGAACAATCTCCTAAGTAATATGTCAATGTGTCAATGTGTTTCGGGGTTCAAGAGACTCCTCTTCATCAGGGTTTGATTTCTGCTGTACAATCGCTTATGTCATAAATAGTCAGTATGTTTTCAGGGTTTAAAGGGCCCCCCTTCATCAGGACTTGGTACTGTTGAACAGATTCCTATGTAAAAAAAAAAATCCAAAATGTATCAGGGGTTCAAAGGGTCAGTCTTCCTCAGGGGGTCAAAGGGTCAGTCTTCCTCAGGGGTTCAAAGGGTCAGTCTTTCTCAGGGGCTCAAAGGGTCAGTCTTCCTCAGGGGCTCAAAGGGTCAGTCTTCCTCAGGGGTTCAAAGGTTCAGTCTTCCTCAGGGGTTCAAAGGGTAATTCTTCCTCAGGGGTTCAAAGGGTCATTCTTCCTCAGGGGTTCAAAGGGTCAGTCTTCCTCAGGGGTTCAAAGGGTCAGTCTTCCTCAGGGGTTCAAAGGGTCAGTCTTCCTCAGGGGTTCAAAAGGTCAGCTTTCCTCAGGGGTTCAAAAGGTCAGTCTTCCTCAGGAGTTCTAAGGGTCAGTCTTCCTCAGGAGTTCTAAGGGTCAGTCTTCCTCAGGGGTCCAAAAGGTCAGTCTTCCTCATGGTTTGGTACTGCTGTACAGTCTCTTAATGTCATAAAAAAAATCAGATCTGTTTCAGGGTTCAACGGGTCCCCATTCATCAAGGCTTGAAACTGCTGTACATTCTCTTATGTAACAAGTCAACGTGTTTTGGGGTTCAAGGGATTTCCCTTTATCAAGGCTTGATTTCAGCTGTACAATCTCTTGTATCATTAAAATTCACTGTGTTTTGGGGTTCAAAGGTTCCCCCTTCATCAGGGCTTTGTACTTCTGTACATTCTCCTATGTAATAGGTCAATGCGTTTTGAGGTTCAAAGAATTCCCCCTTATCAGAACTTGGTTTCAGCTCTACAATCTCTTAAGTCAATGTGTTTTGGGGTTCAAAGGGTCAGGCTTGGTACTGCTGTACAATTTCTTATGTAATATGTCAACCTGTTTAAGGCTTCAAGGGATTCCTCTTTATCGGGGTTTGGATTCTTCTGTACAATCATAAAAAGTCAATGTCTGTTTCGGGGTTCAAATGGTCTCTTTTCATTAGAGCTTGGAACTGCTGTACAATCTCTTGTGTTATAGAAAACCAGCATGTTTTGGGGTTCAAAGGGACCTCCTTCATCATGGGAACAAAGTGCGTATTGACTGATATAATTTGAGGGTTCCCGAGGGGGATATTAGTGTCCCTCTGGAGAGATTTCCGTTCACTTCCTGTCCTGCAGACACATCACAGAGTGAGGGAAATCCCATTTTATATTCAGCCCCCACTGGAACCAGTGTCCCCAGAGGAAGAGTTCCCCTCTATTCATTTTCTGGTGACAACTCAAAATGTTGGATCCCCCCTCATATCCAGTCCTCTTGCCAATGGTCCCCAACAAGGTGCACTTTGGGTATTAGGAGGTTGTGTCGGTGTAAATTTTTTCCTCCATCATACGTAAGGCAGCTCTAATTTTCGGCATAGCGGCAGTTGAGTCACGGTAGTTCTTAGCATGACACTTCCCACAGCAAGAAAAAATATGTATTCAAATATTTCTGATCTGAATCTTCTAGAATACGGGAATTCCAAGTAGTGACTCTGCGACTTATTGCCTAATCCCGAATCTCCTCATGTTTTCTATGACTGCTGATGGCTTGCAATGGTTAATGGACTTTCCATTACCTTTGTGATCTGTACGGAATCTGGTTGTGTGTTATGAAGGATTTTTATTATATAGAGCTCTGCTGTCCACCCTTCATTATGGTCTTCACACATAATGTGTTTCTGTCTATTATGATGGTGCCATTGGATGACTTCAACAGGGATGGTGAGAACCCTTCTTAATGGGCACAGCGGGTGTACAGACCCAGGAACTCAGCACAGGGATGGTGAGAACCCTTCTTAATCGGCACATCAGGTGCACAGAGCCGGGAACTCAGCACAGGGATGGTGGGAACCCCTCATATTGGGCACAGCAGGTGTACAGACCCAGGAACTCAGCACAGGCATGGTGGGAACCCCTCATAATGGGCACAGCGGGTGTACAGACCTGAGAACTCAGCACAGGGATGGTGGGAACCCCTCATAATGGGCACAGAAGGTGTACAGACCCGGGAACTCAGCACAGGGATGGTGAGAGCTCCTCAAATTAGGCACAGCAGGTGTACAGACCTGGGAACTCAACACAAGGATGGTTGGAACCCCTCATATTGGGCTCAGCAGGTGTACAGACCTGGGAACTCAACACAAGGATGGTTGGAACCCCTCATATTGGGCTCAGCAGGTGTACAGACCCTGGAAACTCAGCACAGGGATGGAGGGAACCCCTCATAATGGGCACAGCAGGTGTACAGACCCAGGAACTCAGCACAGGGATGGAGGGAACCCCTCATAATGGGCACAGCAGGTGTACAGACCCAGGAACTCAGCACAGGGATGGTGGGAACCCCTCATAATGGGCACAGAAGGTGTACAGACCCGGGAACTCAGCACAGGGATGGTGGGAACCCTTCATAATGGGCACAGCAGGTGTACAGACCCGGGAACTCAGCACAGGGATCACTTATATTGTCCCCCTGAGATAGGAAGAACTGTTGGTTGATCTGTTAGCAGATCAGATTTGGGTGAAGAGACTCTGCATGCTGTCATATATAGAGGTACTGTGCTGTACTATTCCTCCTGAATATTATCAAAAAATGGTCACAGGCAATGGAAAGGGATGAGCTTGTAATCCTACATTTGGGGGGGAATTTATTTCTTAAAAATTAAATTGTACAATATTATACAGGCCAACTCTTCCCAATGATAACCCATTAAATGGTTTATACTCCCCCAGGAGATCAGGGACAGCTATGAATTCTGGTTATTGAGCCGGGCATGGAGCGACAATAATGTGATGATGCCGCTCTGGACCAGGATTAGATGGGTTGGAAAATTTCAGAGTACTTTTTATTTTTGATCTCTGTTGACTCTGGAGCCCTTCCAGTGTGTGTTTTGTGGTGGAGCAGTTCTAAATCCCGGCTGTCTGGGTACCTCCAGGTTCTACTCTAACCACAGGCAGCTGATGTATAGACTGAAAACGACTGTCCACCCTATCAGCAGCTACTCAGTGGAGATATGGACAGCCTTTGCAAGGTCTAGAAGTCTGGATTACTGCAGAGCAGAAGAATTGTACAGATTGAACCCCGTGAATGTCCTTGTTTGGGAAAGCCAACAGATGGTAGATGCCTCATGTAACGGATCAACTGGCACCCTGACTGGGTACCACCGTTGACGGATGCTCCTAGTGCTTCCCGAGGGCTCCAAGCACTCCACCAGACACCATAACCACCCCAGACCCCACGAACCGCCGCAGCTTGGTTGGGGTCTCGCCGTCTCCTACCCACCCTGGACCTAAGACAAGGCTCCAGATTCCAGTAGGTGAAACTCTCTTTCCCCAGAGAATGAAGCAGAAACAGGAACAAGCTCTTACAATAGCTTAGTGATTATTCAAGGGAGTATGAGGACCATAGAAATCCCTTGTAGCAGATTCCCCCAATAAGAGACAGGACTCTAGATTGAGGGTGAAGTAGAACTCAAGGTTTAATGGTACAGCTGCTCTTTTATACAGTTTTCCCCCACAAGGTTACCACCCGGGTGGACCTTGTGGGGAACAGGACATGAAATTCACAATCCAATAAAAAGAGATTTTTACACTCAGTCACTCTCATACCGTGTACACAATCCCTCCCCTCTACCTGATTACATTATCATATGCAGATGAAATTGTATACAGAAACAGAATTAACCTGAACAAATTATCTAGCCAGCTGGACAGAACAATGGGAGGTCATTAACATTTAACAATGGGACAGGCAGACTTAACACAATCCATATTACACCTCAAAACAGACAATGGGACAAGACTGCCAGTGACAGTCTGTCCATCTCCTACATTGAAGTACATGGAATACACATCTACGTATTGCTATGATTATTTAGGAGTCAGACTTCATGGCAACAGGCTATAGGTCTCGCAGTGTAAAGTGGGATTAAATCTTCATATTTCTTAGAGAGAGAGATATTGTTGATAAATATTACTCTCCCATTTGAAGTTATCCAAACCATATTCTCAGTGTCCCTAAACTTGTTTAAGGGGTGGGGGGGGGGGGCAAGTATTGTTCTAAGAGGGGAAATGTGGAGGAGTGTGCTAAGAGTGGTGATTTAGGGAGATTTGTGTCAGGAGGGAGCACGGTAGGGGATGGTAGGAAGAATATTTGTGCTAGGAGGGGGGATTTGTGCTATGATGGGGGGGGGGGGATTTGGAGTGGGTGTGATGTGTTCTTGGAGAGGAAATTTTAGAGGTAGAAGATTTGTGCTAGGAGGGGTGATTTTTTTTTTGGGGGGAAAGCGCATTTGAGCTGGGGGGGACTTAGGGGGAGATTTGTGCTGGGAGGGGGGATTTCAGCAGAGGGGTGGATTTGTAGTAGGGGGAGGGGTAATTTATGCTTAAGGGGAAAGCATGCAGATTAGTGCTTAGTTTTTGTTTTGTTTTTTGAGAAGGGGGGGATTAAAATACATCTTGGGGGCGCAGTTTGGCATGTTCGCCCGGGGCTCTAGAAGTCCTTGTACCAAAACTGATTGCACCTTCCTGATACCAAGGCAATCCCACCCTCTTAGTTTGACTTTACTAAGGGACTATTAAAACATATGCACCCCGCAGCTCCTCATGTTAGCATGCTGTTTATACAGACAAAAGTGCAACAACCATTTTCATATATTATACTGTAATAATTAGTTCTGCCACTAGGTGGTAGTGTCAGCTGAAATGCTTTTATATTTTAACCACTTAAGCCCCGGAAGATTTTACCCCCTTCCTGACCAGGGCTTTTTTCGCGATTCGGCACTGCGTGACTTTAACAGACAATTGCGCGGTCATGCTACGCTGTACCTAAACGAATTTGACGTCCTTTTTTTCCCACAAACAGAGCTTTCTTTTGGTGGTATTTGATCACCTGTGCGATTTTTACTTTTTGCGCTATAAACAAAAAAAGAGCGTCAATTTTGCAAAAATAACAATATGTTTCACATTTTTTTATATGAAATTCCCAACAAAAAATGTAAAAATCAAAATTTTTTGATTGGTTTGCGCAAAAGTTATTGCGTTTACTAACTAAGGGAAAGATTTTTGTCATTTTTGTTGTTTTTTTTTTTTTTAACGCGTAATGGCGGCGATCTGCGATTTTTTTTTTTTGCGGTACTGCGACATAGCGGCGGACAGATCGGACCCTTGACTGACATTTTTGACACTTTTGGGATTACCAGTGATATTACTGCAGTAATCAGTGCTATACATATGCTATACGATATATTTACTGCAAAATGACACTGGCAGTGAAGGGGTTAACTTTATTGGGGAAGGAGGGGTTAAGTGTGTCCCTAGGGGCGTGCTTCTAACTGTGATTGGACATGGCTACTGGTGTAGGAACAGTGATCAACGGTCCTACATAGTAGAACCGTATGATCACCATTCCTACACAGGGGAGAATGACAGGCGGCTTGTTTACATCAGCCGCCTGCCTTTCTCCCTCTGCACCGACGATCGCCGAGTGACCGGCGGACATCGGGTCCGCCGGTCACACGCACGGACTTGCTAGGGAACGAGCCGGGGCGGGAGCGCGCCTCCGCGGGCGCGCGCTCGCCCGCTATTGGCTCCCAAGCAAGTGACAGGCTAGTGACGTATATATACTTCACTTTGCCTGGCCCGGTGCTGACCGCCGCCGTATATAGTCGTGCGGCGGTCGGCAACCGGTTAATGTTCTTTTCAGTGAAACTACATGATTATGATGTCATTTCCTTTTCTCTGTGCTCATGTCCTTTCCAATAAAACAAGAAGGGCTCAGCCATGTGTCCAGCACCACCTTGATTGGTGGGGGTCCCTTCTGCAGCAGCTTTCCAACACACAGCATGGCACCATGCACATCTTAGTGTGATGCATTCTCAATTGCACCTCAATGCACTAAAGCAGGAATCTAGGGCTAGTTTACTATCCTTCAGACTTACCTGGGGGACCGCACTGTGGCCAGTGTGAGTAGAAAATGCAATGAGAGTAAACAATGCCTCATCAATCGTATGAGTGGGAGGAATAGTGCCCTATCATTGGTGTCAGTGGGAGGAATAGTGCCCCATCATTGGTATCAGTGGGGGGAATAGTGCCCCATCATTGGTATCAGTGGGAGGAATAGTGCCCCATCATTGGTGTCAGTGGGAGGAATAGTGTCCCATCATTGGTATCAGTGGGGGGAATAGTGTCCCATCATTGGTATCAGTGGGAGGAATAGTGCCCCATCATTGGTATCAGTGGGGGAAATAGTGCCCCATCATTGATATCAGTGGGGGGAATAGTGCCCCATCATTGATATCAGTGGGGGGAATAGTGTCCCATCATTGGTATCAGTGGGAGGAATAGTGTCCCATCATTGGTATCAGTTGGGGAATAGTGTCCCATCATTGGTATCAGTGGGAGGAATAGTGCCCCATCATTGGTATCAGTGGGGGGAATAGTGCCCCATCATTGGTATCAGTGGGGGGAATAGTGTCCCATCATTGGTATCAGTGGGGGGAATAGTGTCCCATCATTGGTATCAGTGGGAGGAATAGTGCCCCATCATTGGTGTCAGTGGGAGGAATAGTGCCCCATCATTGGTGTCAGTGGGAGGAATAGTGTCCCATCATTGGTGTCAGTGGGGGGAATAGTGTCCCATCATTGGTATCAGTGGGAGGAATAGTGTCCCATCATTGGTATCAGTAGAAGTAATAGTGCACCATCATTGGTATCAGTGGGGGGACTAGTGCCCCATCTTTGGTATCAGTGTGAGGAATAGTGCCCCATCTTTGGTATCAGTGGGAGGAATAGTGCCCCATCATTGGTGTCAGTGGGAGGAATAGTGTCCCATCATTGGTATCAGTGGGGGGAATAGTGCCCCATCATTCTTGTCAGTGGGAGGAATAGTGCCCTATCATTGGTATCAGTGGGGGGAATAGTGCCCCATCATTCTTGTCAGTGGGAGGAATAGTGCCCTATCATTGGTATCAGTGGGAGGAATAGAGCCCCATCATTGGTGTCAGTTTGAGGAATAGTGCCCCATCATTGGTGTCCGTGGGAGGAATAGTGCCCCATCATTGGGGTCAGTGGGAGGAATAGTGCCCCATCATTGGTGTCAGTGGGAGGAATAATGCCCCATCATTGGTGTCAGTGGGAGGAATAATGCCCCATCATTGGTGTCAGTGGGAGGAATAGTGTCCCATCATTGTGTAACGCTCCTGCGTTTCTTATATGGTGTGGATTTTCAGCTGCAGAAATAGTTCCACGTCAGTAGTCATGTAAGAGATATGCTGAGATACCATTCCCAACCTCAATGACTCATCATGTGTGGAAGGTCTTATTTCAGCCAGTAAATACACACAATTAGCAAGCTGGTTCCTAGAATGACTTTATGTATGTGGTAACACAATGATGAAGGTTGAGGGATAGGTTGAGTGGAGGTGGTAGGTGATAGACACTTGAAGGTGAGACAGTAGCAGATGGATGCAGGAAGGTTTAGCAATGTTGTATGGTAGCAGATGACAGAATAGCAGGTGGACATACAAAAGAGATCAACCCAGTGCAGAAAAGTAGCAGTAGTCTCAAGAGCTAGCAATCTAGTTATGCAGATGTGATAAACAGTCTTTACTATGCAGAGCTAGATAGTGTAAGCTTAGTATAAGTTTATAGAGAATTCCCCTGCGGGGTACTTAGCACTATTAGCGATACAGCCGAAGGGTGGTTCAGGAGAGGCGGATGATCCAGTAGCGGGATACAGGGATCAGCGCAGCGAGGTTCCGTCAGCGAGGTAAGCTTGCAAGCATGGAAGCTTCAAGCAAGGTTAGCATCCAGGTAAGGGTGTTTGAACGAACACATGTGAGTGAGAACCGGCGATTTAAATAGCCATCTAGTCCGGCGCTGGGTGATGACAGCTCCAGTCTTAACCACTTAAGCCCCGGAAGATTTTACCCCCATTCCGACCAGGGGGTATTTTGCGATTCGGCACTGCGTGAATTTAACGCACAATTGCGCGGTCGTGCAACGCTGTACCTAAACGAATTTGACGTCCTTTTTTTCCCACAAACAGAGCTTTCTTTTGGCGGTATTTGATCACCTGTGCGATTTTTTGATCACGCGCTATAAACAAAAAAAGAGCGTCAATTTTGCAAAAATAGCAATATTTTTCACATTTTTTTATATGAAATTCCCCCCCAAAAAAAATGTAAAAATCAAAATTTTTAAAAATTTTCGGCCAATTTATTTTATGCTACCTATGTTTGGTAAAAAAAATCGCAAAAAGCGTATTTTGATTGGTTTGCGCAAAAGTTATCGCGTTTACTAACAAAGGGAAAGATTTTTGTTGTTTTTTTTTTTAACGCGTAATGGCGGCGATCTGCGATTTTTTTTGCGGTACTGCGACATTGCGGCGGACAGATCGGACCCTTGACTGACATTTTTGACACTTTTGGGGTTACCAGTGACATTTCTACAGTAATCAGTGCTATACATATGCACTGTTACTGTAAAAATACACTGGTAGTGAAGGGGTTAACTTTATTTGGAAGGGAGGGGCTGTGTGTGTCCCTAGGGGCGTGGTTTCTACTGTGATTGGCTGTGGCTCTAGCTGTAAGGACACTGATCAACGGATCTACATACCAGATCCGTTTTATCAGTGTCTTTGCAGCGAGGAGAATGACAGGCAGTTTGTTTACACAGGCTGCCTGACATTCTCCCTCTCCCCCGACGATCGCCGAGTGACCGGCGGACATCGGGTCCGCTGGTCACACGCGCGGGGGGGTCCGTGACCACGCGGGAGCGGGAGCGCGCCCCGGGGGGCGCGCGCTCGCTCCCTAGACCCTCACAAGCAAACAACGTAGCCCTACGTTAGTTTGCCTGTGAGGGGCTGACCGCCGACGTAGATAGTCGTGCGGCGGTCGGCAAGTGGTTAAAGGTGTATGCGCACCTTTCCAAAAGTAAATGGTGGGGCGCATACACTTGTGGAAAGTGTAATTTAGGGTACCGAAGGTACCGGAACATTACACATTGGTGTCAGTGGGGGGAATAGTGCCCCATCATTGGTATCAGTGGGAGGAATAGTGCCCCATCATTGGTATCAGTGGGGGGAATAGTGCCCCATCATTGGTATCAGTGGGGGGGAATAGTGTCCCATCATTGGTATCAGTGGGAGGAATAGTGTCCCATCATTGGTATCAGTGGGGGGAATAGTGTCCCATCATTGGTATCAGTGGGAGGAATAGTGCCCCATCATTGGTATCAGTGGGGGGAATAGTGTCCCATCATTGGTATCAGTGGGGGGAATAGTGTCCCATCATTGGTATCAGTGGGAGGAATAGTGCCCCATCATTGGTGTCAGTGGGAGGAATAGTGCCCCATCATTGGTGTCAGTGGGAGGAATAGTGTCCCATCATTGGTGTCAGTGGGGGGAATAGTGTCCCATCATTGGTATCAGTGGGAGGAATAGTGTCCCATCATTGGTATCAGTAGAAGTAATAGTGCCCCATCATTGGTATCAGTGGGGGGACTAGTGCCCCATCTTTGGTATCAGTGTGAGGAATAGTGCCCCATCTTTGGTATCAGTGTGAGGAATAGTGCCCCATCATTGGTGTCAGTGGGAGGAATAGTGTCCCATCATTGGTATCAGTGGGAGGAATAGTGCCCCATCATTCTTGTCAGTGGGAGGAATAGTGCCCTATCATTGGTATCAGTGGGGGGAATAGTGCCCCATCATTGGTGTCAGTGGGAGGAATAGTGCCCCATCATTCTTGTCAGTGGGAGGAATAGTGCCCTATCATTGGTATCAGTGGGAGGAATAGAGCCCCATCATTGGTGTCAGTTTGAGGAATAGTGCCCCATCATTGGTGTCCGTGGGAGGAATAGTGCCCCATCATTGGGGTCAGTGGGAGGAATAGTGCCCCATCATTGTTGTCAGTGGGAGGAATAATGCCCCATCATTGGTGTCAGTGGGGGGAATAGTGCCCCATTATTGGTGTCAGTGGGGGGAATAGTGCCCCATCATTGGTGTCAGTGGGGGGAATAGTGCCCCATCATTGGTATCAGTTGGAGGAATAGTGCCCCATCATTGGTGTCCGTGGGAGTAATAGTGCCCCAATGTTGGTGTCTGGGGGGGGGATAGTTGTTGGTATCTGAGGAAGGAGTAATGCCCCATTGTTGGTGTCAGTGGGTGGAATAGTGCCCCATTGTTGGTGTCAGTTTTAGGAATAGTGCCTTATTTTAGGGGAGGAATAGTACCCCAAGGGCTGGATAAAGGCAAGCAAAGGGCCGTAGATTGGAGACCCCTGCACTGCAGGCATTTTCCTATAATACAGGCAGCCCAATGCATAGAAGAGACTGGGAACATTGTTGCCTGTCTGATTTTCAGTCCATTGCTGTGTATTGGCAGCCTCCTGGAATGAATGGGCCTCCTTGGTATAATGTATGTTATTGCACTGCAGCAAACACGATAGATGCGAAGATTCCTACTCAGCTCTGCAGCTCAAAGCTGAACTGAAAGCTAAACACATACCTGAAATGCGTGTCTAATGTATTATCAGGTGAACGATTTGAGATTCTGTTCAGCCCGTCCTGTGATTTGCACGCACTTCCCTCACTGTAAATCCAGACAGGTGCCCCCGCCTTTTTCCCGCTCCACCAATGCGGATTCCTGTCTCGCTTCTCCATCTTCAGCTTACTTACTTTTTTGTAAATGAATCGGCATCTTTGAGCTGGTGAGCAGGGGGGAGGGGGAGATTCAAAATGAGGAATTTAATTTCCATGAAATTTTGGCAAATTTTTTTTGGCAAAGATTCACCAACTATGCAAAATCCAATGAAATAACAGGGAGGGCAAATGGAAGTTGGTTTTAACAGGGTGCAATAGGATTTAAGGCTCGGTTTCCACTAGTGCGGCTACGAAGTCGTGCTACTTCTAGCACGACTTCGTAGCGAAAGTAAACTGCGGCTTTCAGTACGACTTCTCTCATATATAGAGGGAAGTCGCACTGAAGCCGGCTCAAAAGTAGTGCACGAACTACTTTTGAAGTCGCCGCAACTCAAGACGCGGCAGTGGACACGGGCCACATTGAAAACAATGGCTTTTGACTTGCTGTGCGACTTGACATGTGTCAAGTCGCACTAGTGGAAACCGAGCCTAACCCCCCGCTATGAACGGCCAACACACATGTAGCTGCAAAAGGGGTGGGCTTTACCACCCACACGCTGCGCATATGCGTCGCCAGGCGGTCCATGTCAAAGTCTGAGCTGGTAAAGACTGCTAAAGATAGGTAGCCAGCAGGACCGGTTTCTGACCGTGTGACCGCTATGACAGTGGTCACATGATCGCTGATCCTTCCTGTCCCCCCTGGGCGTTCCAAACAAAGGGACGACAAGCTGGGCAGGAAGAGGTTAAATGACTCCTGCAAGTTTTATAAGCTCCTTTCAACTATTCTGAACCTGTTCTTGTACAAAAAAAAATAAAACTCATTATTTGTTTTATTTTTATTTATTTCTTTCTTTTTTTTTACAAAAATAAATAACAGACAGGGGAAAAAAAAAAAAAAAACAACAAATAACCACCAAACTGAAAAAAAAAAAAACCATGAAATTAAATAGCATAAACTATCCAAATAACAACCTTAAAAATTACTAAAAGGCGAAGTAAGAAAAAAGAAAAATCAAGGCGAAACCGGTCATTTCTGCCGTAAACTCACTTTGCTCTTAGCTAGCCTGTATGGGTCGTAACTCACCTTGCATGCATTGGTGGGCTGCAGTGAAATCAGAAACAAAAAAAAAACAAAACCTTATTTTACTGCACTGGGGTTCGTGGACAGAGACACGGTGTATGAATACGATTATAATAAATATATAATTATATAAATATATAATATAAAAGTATAATAATCTATCAATAATTAATATATAATAAACAAAATAATTTAAAAATATAAATAATGTAGCAATAATATATATTATTATTATATATTATATTATATTATTATTATTAATATTATTATTATGAATATTATATAAAAATAACAATCTAATAATATATAGTATAAAAATATAATAGTAACATATAAAATAATAATTTAACAATAATAATATAATAATAATGTAACTATATATATATATATATATATATATATATATATATATATATATATATAAAAGCAATTTTAATAATATAAAAATATAATAATGTCAAAATAATATGCCCTACTATTATTATTATTATACATAATTTATACAGTGCCAACAGTTTGTGCATCCCTTGACTACATAAGGGCAGACAGTAGTTACAATTCAATTCAATACAGGAGAAATCAGAGGGCCCTGCTTGTTAGAGCTTAATAAATGTGGGAGATGATAATATAAAAAATACAATAATAATGTAACAATAATATATGATTTTATTATAACTGTTATTATTATATAAAATTAAAAATAACAATCGAGCAATAACATATAATATACAAATATATTAATAATAATGTACTAATAAATAATATAAATATTTAATAATTTAAAAATATAAAGACAATGTAAGTGCCGGTTCACACATATGTGAATCAGAGGGCCCTGCTTGTTGGAGTTTAAAAAATGTGGGAAATGATAATAAAAAACATATATAATAATAATAATGTAACAATAATATATAATTTTATTATTACTATTATTATTATATAAAAAAAATATCAATAAAACAATAACATATAATATACAAATATATTAATAATCTACCAATAAATAATTTAGAAATATTTAATAATAATATAAAAATATAATAAAAATGTAAGTGTCGGTTCACACATATGCGATATGGGAATCCTGCAAATCCACTGCAGGTTCTCGCATCGCACTCAACTCACAGGTGGTTCAAGATTCCATATGCGAATCACTGTTGGTGTCAGTACAAAGTTAACGACACCCCCAGATCAGTTCGCATATCGCAGTGCGAACTGTCAGTTCGGACATGAATCGGATCGCATAGGTGTGAACACCCATGCGATCCAATTCTGGTGCGGACAAAAAAAAAGAGTCCTGTGCGACTTTGGTCCGAATGTGATGCTAATTCAGCCATACAATCTGTATGGCTGCATTTGCAATGCACAGACATCGCATGTGATTTCCAGAGCAGTGCACTGCAAATCACATTCGATATCTGACATCAGTGCTGGGAGAAGGCCATTCAGCACCCAGGGCAAAGATGCCAAACTGCGCCCCCCTCCTTCCCTAATGGTTAGGATCAGGGCGCCCAAATCCCTGCAAAAAAACACTGTGGCCCTCCTGCCCACCCCTTGTCCCGGCCCTGTCTGAGATCGCATATGTGTGAACCGGCACTAGCAGTTATACATAATATAAAAATATAATAACAATGTAACAGTAATATATAATAAAAAAAATATAACACTGTAACAGTAATATATAATATAAAAATATAATAACACTGTAACAGTAATATATAATAAAAAATATATAATAAGAATGTAACAGTAATATATTATATAAAAATATAACAATGTAACAGTAATATATAATATAAAAATATAATAACACTGTAACAGTAATATATAATATAAAAATATAATAAGAATGTAACTGTAATATATAATATAAAAATATAATAAGAATGTAACTGTAATATATAATATAAAAATATAATAAGAATGATAATCTAAGCCATTGCGATCAGGATCAGGGCGCCCAAATCCCTGCAGAAAAACCATTGCATCCCTCCTGCCCACCCCTTATTCCGGCCCTGTCTGACACTGCATATATGTAAACCGGCACTAACAGAAATACATAATATAAAAATATAATAATGTAACAGTTATATATATATAATAAAAAAAAATAAGAATGTAACAGTAATATATAATATAAAAATATAATAACAATGTAACAGTTATATATAATAAAAAAATATAATAATAATAATGTAACAGTAATATATAATATAAAATTATAATAAAAATGTAACAGTAATATATAATATAAAAATATAATAACAATGATAATATAAAAAAATAATACTAATGTAACAATATATAATATAAAAAAATATATAAAAAAAACTAATAGTAATAAAAGAAAAAATAGAATAACAGCGATAGTGATGTATCCAGTCGTCCTCTTCGTGTCCCCTCCTGTCTATATAAATATACATTGTCCAGAACACTGGGAGAGGAAACTAGGAGGATGTTGGGGACATAAAGGTGTCTTTTGTTCTGTAGGTTTTATGGCTTCTGTTACGTTCGCTGTTGTTCCCGTCCAGTGCTGGCGGATCGGTGTAATATTTGCATTACATTATAAAGTGACATTAAAGCGTGATGTTTGCCATTCTCACTGATGTCTCTTTCATGCCCCATTAAATTTCTGCAGCCGGCTTCACACGAGATGGTAAGCCATAATTATACAAAAGTCACACATTAGGTGAGTGTGTCGCGTGTGAGGCAGGATCACCTTGCTGTATAGAAATCGCAGTTCACAGCCCCATCCCAGAGTAATCATCAGTGGAAAATCTGTGGGTTTGGTATCTTTTTTTTCTTAAATATTTGCAGGAAATCTTGTGTCTATTTTTCTGTTCATCCTATCCTGTATTTTACACAGCCCTGCCATACTGTACAGCCCGGCTGTTGACCTCTGCTGCAGTTAAACAGTACAGCTTGGTCACCTCCCTGCAGGGGGAAGGAATGATACATTGTAACATGCATTATCACTTGAAGGAGATTTCAGAGGCTGCATTGCTGACCATTTCATCTGAAAATGCTATCTGCCAGGCTGTCACACTGATCCAGTGGCTTCGATACTTTCTCAGTCACTGACCTGGACAAAATCTGCAGAATGGGAATTCTGACATCACACTGAGGTTTCTAATGTGCAGGCCAGTGACTAAAGTCAGCCAGGCAACTGTCATTTTTAGGAAGAGTCCCGCAATGGCAGAACCTGCAAAACCTCACTAATGATGACACAGGGTTTAATCCCCTCCCCCAGCTACAAAAAAGCCTGTCTGTGTCCCCAATAGAGAGATTCTCCTCACTTCCTGTCCCTGCCACCCCAACAGGAAGTCCTGGGAAATCTCAGCAAGGACTCAGACAGCAGTAAAAGTCCAACAGAGGGTCTTACCCTTCCACACCCTATCCAAAATAAAAAAGAAACCCCCCCCCTTCCCCATCCTCCAGGTTAGTCATGTATACTGTATTATACAATTTTATCCAACGCACTTCATCAGATCATTCAACATTGTATTGTTCCATCTCTTATACATTGTATCGTTCCATCTCTTATACATTGTATCGTTCCATCTCTTATACATTGTATCGTTCCATCTCTTATACATTGTATCGTTCCATCTCTTATACATTGTATTGTTCCATCTCTTATACATTGTATCGTTCCGTCTCTTATACATTGTATCGTTCCGTCTCTTATACATTGTATCGTTCCATCTCTTATACATTGTATCGTTCCATCTCTTATACATTGTATCGTTCCATCTCTTATACATTGTATTGTTCCATCTCTTATACATTGTATCGTTCCGTCTCTTATACATTGTATCGTTCCGTCTCTTATACATTGTATCGTTCCGTCTCTTATACATTGTATTGTTCCGTCTCTTATACATTGTATCGTTCCGTCTCTTATACATTGTATTGTTCCATCTCTTATACATTGTATCGTTCCGTCTCTTATACATTGTATCGTTCCATCTCTTATAAATCTTAATGTGAAGTCAATAAATATCTCGGGATGGCGCTTTCCATTCAGCATACTAGTGTGATCTGGTCACATGACTCTCTGCCAGGATATCCCACCGACATGACCAGTCTCTCTCTTCCTAGTATATACATTTGTACTGTTATCTATCAGTGTTTGTAGTTGTCCGCCTCCATTTTTATCAGATCATTTCGATAAGGCGGTTTTTCTGTGTGTGGATTTATTTATAACCCGTGTGGTGGCAGATGAACATATGGCTCCGGAAACCTGCAGAGTTTGCTGTGGAAGTGGTGAAAGTGTCCAACATTTCCTGACATGTTCTGTGTGATGTGCCAACTCTACGACCCCCGATATCTCCACTCCAACTGCTCAGAACTTCATTTCCTGACATGTCCTGTGTGATGTGCCAACACTACGACCCCCCGATATCTCCACTCCGATTGCTCAGAACTTCTCATTTCCTGACATGTCCTGTGTAATGTGCCAACACATGGAGCCAACACTACGACCCCCAATATCTGCACTCCAACTGCTCAGAACTTCTCATTTCCTTACATGTTCTGTGTGATGTGCCAACACATGGAGCCAACACTACGACCCCCGATATCTCCACTCCGACTGTTCAGAACTGTCTGTCTGTCTGTCGTATCTATCGTATCTATCGTATCTATCTTACATTTACTAACACTTGCCTCTCCTCTCTTCTCCCCTCTCCCTTCTTCCTCTCTCTTGTTACTCTCTTCTCCCCTTCCCCTCTCCCTTCTTCCTCTCCTCTCCCTTCATTCTCTTCTCCCCTTTCCCTTTTTTTTTTCCTCTTCTTTCCCTTCATCCTTTCCTCTTCTCTCCTTTCTTCTTTTCCACTCCCTTCTTCCTCTCCTTTCCCTTCATTATCTCCTCCCCTCTCTCTTCTTCCTCTCCTCTCCTCTTCTCTCACTTCTTCCTCTCCTCTTCTCCCACTTCTTCCTCTCCTCTTCTCTCCTCTCACTTCTTCTCCTCCTCTCTTCTCTCCACTTACTTCTTCTTTTCCTCCCCCCTTCTTCTCCCCCCCCCTCCCCTTCTGCTTTTCCTCTTCCCCCTCTTCTTCTTTTCCCCTTCTCTCCCTTCATTCTCTTATTTTCCTCTTCTCTCCTCTCCTCTCGTCTCCCTTCCTTTTCTCCTCTCCCCTTTCCCTTCTTCTTTTCCTCTTCTCTCCCTTCTTCTTCTCCCTCCCTTCATTCTCTTCTCCCCTCTCTCTTCTTCTTTTCCTCTTCTCTCTCTACTTATTTTCCTCTTCATAGCCTCCCCTCTCCCTTCTTCCTCTCCTCCCCTCTTCCTTCTTCCTCTCCTCCCCTCTCCCTTCTTCCTCTCCTCCCCTCTTCCTTCTTCCTCTCCTCCCCTCTCCCTTCTTCCTCTCCTCCCCTCTTCCTTCTTCCTCTCCTCCCCTCTTCCTTCTTCCTCTCCTCCCCTCTTCCTTCTTCCTCTCCTCCCCTCTTCCTTCTTCCTCTCCTCCCCTCTCCCTTCTTCCTCTCCTCCCCTCTCCCTTCTTCCTCTCCTCCCCTCTCCCTTCTTCCTCTCCTCCCCTCTCCCTTCTTCCTCTCCTCTCCTTCTTTTCCTCTTCTCTCCCTTCTTTCTTCTCCTCCCCCTTCCTTTTTTTTCTCCTCTCTCCCTTCTTCCTCTCCTCTTCTCTACCTTCTTCCTCTCCTTTCCTCTCCTCTCCTCTCCTCTCCCCTTCTCTCTCTCCTCTGCCCTCCTCCCTTCTTCCTCTCCTCTGCCCTCCTCCCTTCTTCCTCTCCTCTCCTTCTTTTCCTCTTCTCTCCCTTCTTTCTTCTCCTCCCCCTTCCTTTTTTTTCTCCTCTCTCCCTTCTTCCTCTCCTCTTCTCTACCTTCTTCCTCTCCTTTCCTCTCCTCTCCTCTCCTCTCCCCTTCTCTCTCTCCTCTGCCCTCCTCCCTTCTTCCTCTCCTCTGCCCTCCTCCCTTCTTCCTCTCCTCTCCTCTCTTTCTTTTCCTTTTCTCTCCCTTCTTTCTTCTCCTCCCCCCTTCCTTTTTTTCTCTTCTCTACCTTCTTCCTCTCCTTTCCTCTCCTCTCCTTTCCTCTCCTTTCCTCTCCTCTCCTCTCCTTTCCTCTCCTCTCCCCTCCTCTCTCTCCTCTGCCCTCCTCCCTTCTTCCTGCCCTCCTTCCTTCTTCCTCTACTCTCCCCTCCCCTCCTCCCTTCTTCCTCTCCTCTCCTCTCCCCTCCTCCCTTCTTCCTCTCTCTTTTCTTATCTTCCTCTCTGCTCTCTTCTCCTATCTTCCTCTCTGCTCTCTTCCTCTCTGCTCTCTTCTCCTATCTTCCTCTCTGCTCTCTTCTCCTATCTTCCTCTCTGCTCTCTTCTCCTATCTTCCTCTCTGCTCTCTTTTCCTATCTATTTTACTATATCTTCACCTCCACCTTTTTCTCCTCTTCTCTCCCCTTTAATATCCTTTCATCTCTTCTCTCTTCTTCTTCCCATTCAGCTCCTTCCTCTTTCACAAACTGATTTCCATTCTTTCATACAGTTTCCTCTTCTCTTTCTGTCTCCTCTAAGTATCCCAATTTTGCTCTCTCATTTCCACTCTATAATACTTTTCTCCACCTCTCTCTCAAGGGTTTTTAATGATTACATACGGGGTTATATATTGGAAATGGGTCTTTTTTATATCAGTTTTTAGTTCAGCATTAAACATCGATATAACATAAATCCTGTACAAGACATTTCTGAATCATTTTTTTACAATCATCTCTCAGTCCGCAGTCGGCCATGTTTTGATATAATTGGCAATAAAATTCCAATTTCTGAACCACGTCAGCAGACTGCAGTAGAATAGGTATGTAGGTGGGATTTCCCAGAATCCTCAGCTTTCTTCTACTCTCGTCGTCCTGTGCAGAGTCTGAGGATGAAGTACATATAAGCGGATGAAGGAAAATCCCTGCCACCTCCTTAGATGGGAATATGCTGAAGGTCCAGTGCAGTAAACACTTTCTAATCATCCAAATGCAGTGATGTTAACCCTGTTATATCTAGATTAAGTGGATGAGTCCTTTGGAAAGGTTTGCTTGTCTGGGAGTTTGATCTCTAACGAGATATTTGCAAGAGTTACATATTTCATGCCTTAGCTGATTATTTCCTAACAACCTCCCACATTTTCACAACAAAATGATTTTTAGCAATAATCATGAAATAAAATAATAGTAATGACCAGAAAAGAAATGTAGATGATAAAAATGTTACATTGGTGGTCAGAGGAGAAGGGCCCCTCTACATTGGTGATTAGTGATGAAGTACTCCCTTTACATTAGTAGTCGGTGATGACATGCCTCCTAACACTGGTGATCAGTGGATAAGAGTCACTTTACGTTGGTGGCCTGTTTAGTGCCCCCTTACATTGGAGGGCAGTGGAGAAGTGTCCCCTTACATCGGTGGACTATATAGGGCCCGTTACATTGGAGGTTAGTGGAGAAATGTCCCCTTACATTGGTGGCCTGTATAGTGCCCCCTTTCATTGGAAGTGAGTGGAGAAGTGCCCCGTTACATTGGTGACCTGTATAGTGCCCCCTTACATTGGAGGGCAGAGGAGAAGTGTGCCCTTACATTGGAGGTTAGTGGAGAAGTGTCCCCTTACATTGGTGGCCTGTATAGTGCCCCCTTTCATTGGAAGTGAGTGGAGAAGTGTCCCGTTACATTGGTGGCCTGTATAGTGCCCCTTTTAGTGGAGGTGAGTGGAGAAGTGTCCCTTTATATTGGTGGCCTGTATAGTGCCCCCTTTCATTGGAAGTGAGTGGAGAAGTGTCCCGTTACATTGGTGACCTGTATAGTGTCCCCTTACATTGGAGGTTAGTGGAGAAGTGTCCCCTTACATTGGTGGCCTGTATAGTGCCCCCTTTCATTGGAAGTGAGTGGAGAAGTGTCCCATTACATTGGTGGCCTGTATAGTGCCCCTTTTAGTGGAGGTGAGTGGAGAACTGTCCCTTTATATTGTTGGCCTGTATAGTGCCCCCTTTCATTGGCAGTGAGTGGAGAAGTGTCCCGTTACATTGGTGGCCTGTAAAGTGCCCCTTTTCAGTGGAGGTGAGTGGAGAAGTGTCCCTTTACATTGGTGGCCTATATAGTGCCCCCTTACATTGGAGGTCACTGGAGAAATGTCCCCTTACATTGGTGACCTGTATAGTGCCCCCTTACTTTGGTGGTTAATGGAGAAGTGCCCCCTTATATTGGAGGTCAGTGAAGAAGTGCAATTTCACATTGGTGGTTAGTGTAGAAGATCCCCGTTTCATTGATGATCAGTGATAAAGTGCCCCTTTACATTAATGGTCAGTGGTTAAGTGTCCCTCACATTGGTGGTCAGTGGATAAGTGTCCCATTACATTGGTGGTGAAAAAAGTGCCCCCTTAGATTGAAGGATAGTGGAGAAGTGGCTCCTTATACTGGTAGTCACTACTGAAGTGTCTTCTTTCATTTGTGGTCCATGTAGGGCCTTCTTATATTGGTCAGTGGAGAAGTGCTCCTTTTATATTGATGATCAGTGATGAAGTGCCCCCTTTACATTACTGGTCAGTGGTTAAGTGCCACCTTTGTTGCCAATGGAGAAGTGTAACGCTACATTGGTGGATTATACAGTGCCCTCTTAGATTAGAGGATAGTGGAGAAGTTGCTCCTTATATTGGTGGTCACTGCTAAAGTGTCTTCTTTCATTGGTGGTCTATGTAGGTCCTTCTATCACTGATCATCAAAGAAAGGGGGCTCTTCTACACTAACCACCAATATAAAGGAGCACTTCTCCACTGACCAATGTAAGAATGCCCTACATGGACCACCAATGAAAGAAGACACTTCAGCAGTGACTACCAGCCACCTCTCCACTATCCTTCAATCCAAGGGGGCACTTTTTTTGACCACCAATGTAATGGGACACTTCTCCACTGACCACCAATGTGAGGGGCACTTAACCACTGACCAATAATGTAAAGGGGGACTTTATTACTGACCATCAATGAAATGGGGCTCTTCTATACTAATCACCAATGTAAAGCGGCACCTCGTCACTGACCTCCAATGTAAGGAGGTGGTCAGGGAAAAGCCTCCTTAGGTTGGTGGTCAGGGACGAGCCCCCTTACGTTGGTGGTCAGGGACGAGCCCCCTTAGGTTGGTGGTCAGTAAAGAGCCCTCTTAGGTTGCTAGTCAGTAAAGAGCCCCCTTAGGTTGGTGGTCAGTAAAGAGCCCCCTTAGGTTGGTGGTCAGCAAAGAGCCACCTTAGGTTGGTGGTCAGTAAAGAGCCCCCTTACGTTGGTGGTCAGCTAAATAGACCATTGCTGTCAGAGGTTACCCGATAATAGAGAGACTCAGTTTCTCCTGCAGTGCTTACTCTGAGTTTGCTGAATGACTGCAACACCAGGACTATGCAGTCACTGTCAAGTGTTTCGGAATGGGCTACTATCTCCAGGCCAGAAATTTCCCTTTAACACTGAATTTTCAGTTTAATTTCTGTGCTGTGTTTATAAAATACAGTAAACGACTTGTCCGGAACGCATTGATGAAGCACAATATTAAATCATCTCTGCAGACTAAACTGCCGCATCCATAATCGGAGAGACGTAAGCCACATGCAGAATTAGAACAAGAGCTTCACAAATGTTTTTCTCTCCAAAATATTTTCTTGAAGTTTTCTGACAAATGTTCTTCTGCAACGGGGTTCCTTTACATGTCACAACATCAGCGATTCGGGAACCGCTTTTATATACAGGTAAAATAAATTGAGGAAATAAATCAATCTCCAAAAGGAACACTGGAAAAATCTTTGTTAGTCCCGAAGATCTATTTTCTGTACCTACCTTCTCTGAATGTCGCTGCTTCGCAGAATGTGGGATTAGGAATATTTACTATGGGGCATCTAAATTTAACCAAGAAGAAATATAATAAAATACATTTTAGTGCAGACACACACAATTCCCAATGTGACCAAAGACCCAGAAAGCTTTGGGTGCCGCTCAAGGTACTCATCTCTCTAGTCCCGATGACTTACACAAAGGGTGCTTGCATGGAAAGAGCCTGTCTTGGCTCGATGCACACACTCACAAGGTAAGAAGACCCTATTGACACACACCAACAAAGCCCGAGTATTACATTAGTGAAAGGGGCTTCAGCCCTTCTCCGTGTCTTAACCCCCGGAGCTTGGGTGAAACATGCCTGGGCGTGGCCTGGACTGGACGGAGTCAGGCTGAAGCTGCTTTCACAAGTTTAATACCTGGGCTTTGTTGGTGAGCAGCAATAGGGTCTTCTTTCCTTCTCAGTACACACAATACCCAGTTTTTTGGTAATATATAAAAAATTGGGCTTGTGTGGAGTTATAAGATACCAAACATGTCATGTCATGTGCAATATCTCAAACAACTATGGTTACCTTTACTGCTCATCAGTTTAGAGTTAACCAACAGCTAAGGCGCTAGAATTATGGCCCTTACTCTGAAGTTCACAGTGATACCTCACCTGTGCATTTCCATTTGTGGGTGTTTGCAGGGAAATGGTGGTTACTATTTTTTGTTTTAATAAATTATATTATAACTTTTTTTTCTTGTTTACACTTTATTGCTAGCATGAGTGGTTAACAAACACTGGTGTGATAGCATTGGACAAGTGACAGGTCTTCTTTATGGAGATATCAGGGGTCTATTACACTGACAGATCCTCTTTATGGAGATATTAGGGGTCTATTAGACTCACAGGCCCTCTTTATGGCGATATCAGGGGTCTATTAGACTGACAGGTCCTCTTTATGGAGATATCAGGGGTCTATTAGACTGACAGATCCTCTTTATGGAGATATTAGGGGTCTATTAGACTAACAGGTCCTCTTTATGGAGATATCAGGGGTCTATTAGACTGACCGGTCCTCTTTATGGAGATATCAGGGGTCTATTAGACTGACAGATCCTCTTTATGGAGATATTAGGGGTCTATTAGACTGACAGGTCCTCTTTATGGAGATATCAGGGGTCTATTAGACTGACCGGTCCTCTTTATGGAGATATCAGGGGTCTATTAGACTGACAGGTCCTCTTTATGGAGATATCAGGGGTCTATTAGACTGACCGGTCCTCTTTATGGAGATATCAGGGGTCTATTAGACTGACAGGTCCTCTTTATGGAGATATAAGGGGTCTATTAGACTGACAGGTCCTCTTTATGGAGATATAAGGGGTCTATTAGACTGACAGGTCCTCTTTATGGAGATATCAGGGGTCTATTAGACTGACAGATCCTCTTTATGGAGATATTAGGGGTCTATTATACTGACAGGTCCTCTTTATGGAGCTATCAGGGGTCTATTATACTGACAGGTCCTCTTTATAGAGATATCAGGGGTCTATTAGACCCCTAGTGTCTCCTCTCCAAGGTAGCTAACGAAGTACAGATTGTGCTTGGCCAGCTGCCTCCCTGGCTGTAACAGGGAATGACAGCTAAAACAGATACTTTCACTGCCATGACCACCAATGCAGGGGTTGTCTCTGCAGTAATCCAGCGTGAGACTTCCTGTAACAAAGACCGCTCACTGCTGCCCTCTCTCCTTTTACAGGTTTATTGGTCTTGTTTCCGCCCCTCTTGTAGTTTTCTGTGATGGGTGGAGCCTGTTAGGATGGTCCCACGGCTTTAACTTTGTGCAGGTGGACTGTTCTTGTCTCCACCCCCTCCTGTAGTTTTCTGTGTTGGGTGGAGCCTGCAGTGCCCCTCCCACAGCTCTGTTCTCTCTCCTTCTGCAGGGTGACTGGTCTTGTTCTCTGCCCTGTCCTGTAGTTTTCTGTGGTGGGTGGTGACTTCAGTACCCCTCCCACAGCTCTGCTCTCTCTCCTTCTGCAGAGGGACTGGTTTTGTCTCTGCCCCTCCTGTAGTTTTCTGCAGGCAGTCTGTGGTGGGTGGAGCCTTCAGTGCCCCTCCCACAGCTCTGCTCTCTCTCCTTCTGCAGGGGGGCTAGTCTTGTCTCCGCTTCTCCTGTAGTTTCTGCAGGCAGGCTGTAGTGGGTGGAGCCTGCTAGACCACTCCCACATCTCTGTTCTCTCTCCTTCTGCAGGGTGACTGGTCTTGTCTGCGCCCCGTCCTGTAGTTTTCTATGGTGGATGGAGCCTTCAGTGCCCCTCCCACAGCTCAGCTCTCTCTCCTTCTACAGGGTGACTGGTCTTGTCTCCGCCCCTCCTGTAGTACATGCACTACTTCCCCCACGTTCCGGTGTGATTTTGCAGGTCGTCAAGTAGGCGGCAAAACTGAAATGCGCGAGAATCGCATGAGAACACGGCATAAGTTCCTGTGCGATCCCGGCGTGAACTGGCTCTCGGGCCACATTTACGTGTGAGCTTTTCATAAACGAGCGCTAAATTGCACATTTGTTGTGCACGTTTTTCACGCTACATGCCTAGGGTAGCTTATTTATTTCAGTAAGGCTGCCCTATGTGTGGTTTTTAACTGCGCATTTTCCTGCATTTGACAAACAACAAATGAGCATCTTTTTTGGTGCGTTTGGGGTGCCATTAAAGAGGAAGTAAAGTCTGTTGCTTTTTTATTCTTTTTTCTTACCTGGAAAATAAAGACATAATGTGCTAGTATATGCAACGCATACTAACACATTATGTGACATGTGATACTTACCTCCAAATTAAGCCCTGGTCCTCCCTGCTGGAGGCCACATCCATCTTCACCCATCTTCCTTCCAGGTCCGCAGACTCCGGCTGTGCTGCTGGCCGGAGCTGCGTGACGTCACTCCCACGCATGCGCGGGAGCCGTCGATCACGACACAGGGCTCTGAAGAGACGGCACGTGTGGCCGCTTATTCAGAGCTCATGCACCGATGATGTCATTGACGCAGTATACAGTAAATATCTCCTAAATGGTGCAAGTTTAGGAGATATTTACAGTACCTATAGGTAAGCCTTACTATAGGCCTTATTATAGGCTTACCTATAGGTACAAACATTACAGGGGGTTTTACAACCACTTTAACTAATGATGCTCCAAAATTTTGGCCACTGAAAATTCTCAGACGAAAATAGGGTTTTCGGCATTGTGTCGATAATAATTCCCAAAAAACCCACAATTTTATCGCGCTTATGGTGCGTTTCTCTTTCATTCATTAATGAACACAGCTCCTGATCTTCTTAACCATTGGGTTATACTGCCCCCTACAGGAGTAGGACACTAGGTAGAAAAAAAGACTATGACTATACCTATGGGCAGTCCCAGGAGGTATACTCCCCTCTCTGCTATAGGTTCTCAGTTTTTTTCTGACTAGTCAGGAGTAAGGACCTAGTTCCTTGCTGGGATCTTTGTCCCTGCCAATTTTTTCCCTATTAATTAATAATGGGTGATTGGCTGGATAATTTAGATCCACCCCCATCTGGCCAGTGAGCGCATGCAGACCTCAGCTCCGTGCTAGGTCGGCCACGACATAGCCCCACCAGACGGGGGCTGGCCTGCGAGTTAAACTCTTTGTGAGGTCACATACAACTGGGTCTCGGCCTGCATCGCAGCGTTCCTCCTGGCCGACAGCCCCTCCATTTCGATGGAGAGGTTTGAATTGTTGATTTCAACACTGTTGAAAACTTGGAAGTCTACTTCTAGGAAGATCTACTATCATATGTGGAAAACATACATTGCGTGGTGGGAGTCTCTTAGGGTTCATCCTCGCTCTTTCTTGGTGGCTCTGGTCTTGACCTTCCTTCAACGAGGTGTTGAGCAGAAACTGGCTTTGAGTACCATTGAGGGCCAAATATCGGCCTTGGTGGTCTTCTTTCAACGACCTTTGGCTACACACTCCCTGGAGCGTACCTTTCTTCAGGTGGTTGGCTCCTCCAGTGTGGTCCCCGTTACCACCTTGAGACCTCAACTTGGTGCTCTCGGTTCTCCAGAAGCCTCCCTTTGAAAATCTTCGGGAGATTCCCCTAATTACGCTGTCCCAGAAGGTGGCCTTTTTGGTGGCAATCACCTCTGCGCACAGGGTGTTGGAATTGGCGACATTATCTTGTCGTTCACCTTACTTGGTGGTTCACAGAGATAAGGTGGTTCTTCGCCTCTGTCCGTCTTTCCTTTCTCAGGTTGTCTCTGATTTTCATTTGAATTGCCTTCCCTGTGTCCCAGGCCAAAACATCTAAAGGAAATTGCTTTGCATGCCTTGGATGTGGTCGGGCAATTAGGGTGTACCTGGCAGCTACGGAGTCTTTTAGGAAGTCACTCACTATTTGTGCTTACGGATGGGCATCGGAAAGGGTTGTCCCTGTTCGCTTCCTCTGCGACCATTTCTAGATGGATCAGACAGACGGTGGTTCAGTTCTATTGCACAATTTACAACAGGAGATCGCCGTTTTCTCTCCACGGGGAGAAATCGCAGGTGCCCGGCAGCAATCGAGGCCATCGGTCCCGTGAATCGGTTTCCCTGCTGGCTAATGGGGGCCAGGATTGCTTCCACTGATCCCCGTACAGGTACAGCGATTCGCGCAGCTGAGCCAGCCTGCCGCAGTATGTATGCGGCGGGCAGTCAGGAAGCGGTTAATTCATAAATCTTTTTTTTTTTTCCAAATGGGCAAATATGGTGAGACATAAAAAATTGCAACGACCGCCATTTTATTCTCTGGGGTCTCTGCTAAAAAAAATATATATACTGTGTGTATATATATATATATATAATGTTTGGGGGGTTCTTAGTAATTTTCTAGCAATAAAATGTAGGAGAAGTGGCGGAATAGGGCCGGTATGGAAGCGGATAGGAATGTATTGATACAATGTTGCAGGTTTGACGGAGATCTTCCATCTATATAGAGGAACACGTTCTATGTTTCCATTGGTTGGATAAGTGCGTCCCTTTGATGGCGATCCGTCCCTCGCTGGGAATTCTTCTTTGTAGTGAAGTATCGCTGTGCCTGCGCCGTGTCCCTGTGTTCTGTATCTTACCTTTCACAGTAACCTGATAGCGGATCGCTCGCCCGGCATCGCACAGGAGGATAGCCTTACACGGTGACAACAGTGTCTCAGCAATGCTTCCATCAACAAAGCAAAGTCACGCCAGAGGATCCACTTTACACTCCCACCCTCTGGAACTCCCTACCCCAATCTGTCTGCCTATCTCCTACTCTGGCCACTTTTAGGCGATCCCTGAAAACTCATCTCTTCAGGGAAGTCCATCCTGCCCCCAGCTAACAACCGAACGTTCTCCATGGGTTCATCCCTCTACAATTATTACCTTTTGTTCCACCAGCCCCTCCCTATTAGATTGTAAGATCCCAGGAGCAGGGCCCTCTCCCAAACCTCTTGTATTGAATTGTATAGTTGCTATATTGTCTCCCTTTAGGCCCGGTTCACACTGCAGCGAATTCTGTGCCTTTTCCACACCGCATTAAAATCGCACCCTGTTCACGCCAACCGCTGCCGGTGTGCATGTTAAGTTAACGACACCCCAAAATCAGTTTGCAATTTGCAGAATCGGAAGCCGGGGAATGATCCGAATGTGCTGCAGCAAAAGAAATGGGTCCTGCGTAATCTTGTTTCGGATGCGGTGCGAATTGAGCCATACAGTATGAATGGCTCAAATCACAACTGCTGCAGAATCACATGCGGTGCGATTCCTGTTCAAATCGCATACGTTTCCTGCACCGCATCCAATGTGAACCGGGCCTTATATTGTAGAATGCTGGGCAAACTGTTGGCACTATATAAATCCTGTATAAATATGATTAGGGGGCAGCACAGTGGCTAAGTGGTTAGCACTTCCATTTAGCAGCACTAGGATCACCAGTTCAAATCCCAACTTCGACACCACCCGTCCGGAGTTTGCATGTTCTTCCTGTATTTATGTGAGTTAGGGACCATAGATTGTAAGCTTCATAGGCGTGCGCACACGGTGTGCCAGATGTGCCTGGGTACACCTCACCTCATGTGGCACCGATGACCCCTGATATTTCACCAAAGCCCCCTAATGTGGCTCCTAAAAATGTTTTAAAGAAATAAAAAAAAATTAAATAAATAAAAAGTACTGACGCCATCCACTGCTCTACTGACACTGTCCACTGCTCTACTGACACCATCCACTGCTCTACTGACACCGTCCACTGCTCTACTGATACCGTCCACTGCTCTACTGACACCATCCACTGCCCTACTGACACCATCCACTGCCCTACTGACACCAACCACTGCCCTACTGACACCGTCCACTGCTCTACTATCACCATCTACTGCTCTACTATCACCATCCACTGCTCTACTATCCCCATCCAGTGCTCTACTGACACCATCCACTGCCCTACTGACACCCTCCACTGCCCTACTGACACCGTCCACTGCTCTACTGACACCGTCCACTGCTCTACTGACACCGTCCACTGCTCTACTGACACTGTCCACTGCTCTACTGACACCGTCCACTGCTCTACTGACACCGTCCACTGCCCTACTGACACCATCCACTGCTCTACTGACACCGTCCACTGCTCTACTGACACCATCCACTGCTCTACTGACACCGTCCACTGCTCTACTGACACCATCCACTGCTCTACTGACACCGTCCACTGCCCTACTGACACCATCCACTGCTCTACTGACACCATTCACTGACCTACTGACACCGTCCACTGCTCTACTGACACCGTCCACTGCTCTACTGACACCATCCACTGCTCTACTGACACCGTCCACTGCCCTACTGACACCATCCACTGCTCTACTGACACCATTCACTGACCTACTGACACCGTCCACTGACCTACTGACACCGTCCACTGCTCTACTGACACCGTCCACTGCTCTACTGACACTGTCCTCGTCTCTACTGAATAAATAAATAAAAATAATCATTAATAAATACAATAAATTAATACTATGTAATAATAAAGACAACAATAAGTAACCCCTAAGCGTAACCCCTAAACCTTAAAGAATAAAATAACAATAAAAAATTATTATAAATAATTGATTATTCTTATTTATATTATTAATATTTATATTATTAGTATATATTTTTTTTGGTTGTTTATTATGATGATACAAAAAAAAAAAAAATATATATATATATATATATATATATATATATGTGTGTTTAAGTTTAGGGGTTAACTATTATTTATTTATGATATATATTATATATTATTAATTTATTTTATTTATTTATGATGATTTTTAGTTATTTGCAAATTTATTTTACATTTATTTATACGTATATTATTACTATTTGTTTATTTATTTTCATTTGAGCACAAAATCACACAAAAACATGTGAAAGAGCACAGAAATGCAAATTGCACATTTCTTTTTATTTAGATGGAAATAAAAACATGCCAAAAATGTGCAAATCTGTCTAAATTGAGCTAAAAAGAAAGCTGCTGAAAAACTTTTTTTGAGCTTCAGGCGACATGGAGTGGAGATGTGAACCAACTCCATAAAGAATATTTGATTTTTTTTTTCTCCTCCAGTGTTTTGGAGCTTCAAGCGGTGTGAATGAGGCCTGACTCAGCAGTGGGTGTGTTGGACCCCTGTAGAGAGATCACTGCTTCCACACCTTCTGTGCAGCATGGTGGCAGGGGATTGGCTGTTTACTTTTTTTTACAGGCTGTGTCTGCTTTCTAAAGAAAACCAATTATAAGACTTTGCCAACCTTTTTGTTGTTGATGCACCTGGAAAGGATTTTCCTGCCTTAGAAGGAAAGTTTATAGGCTTTAACCGCTTGCCGACCGCCGCACGACGATTTACATCGGCAGTCAGCCCCTCACAGGCAAAGCGACGTAGGGCTACGTCACTAGCCTGTGAGGGTTTAGGGAGCGAGCGAGCGCCGCCGGAGGCACGCTCCCGCGCGGTCATGGACCCCCCCCCCGCGCATGTGAGCGGCTGACCCGATGTCCGCTGGTCACTCGCGATCGTCCGTTAGAGCAGGAGAAAGGCAGGCGGCTAATGTAAACAAGCCGCCTGTCGTTCTCCCCTGTGTATGAATGGAGATCATACGGTTCTACTATGTAGGACCGTTACTCATTGTTCCACAGTTAGAATCACGCCCCTAGGGACACACATAACCCCTCCCCCCCATATTTATAGCACTGATTACTGTAGTAATGTCACTGGTAACCCCAAAAGTGTCAAAAATGTCAGTCAAGGGTCCGATCTGTCCCCCGCAATGTCGCAGTCCCGCAAAAAAATCGCAGATCGCCGCCATTACGCGTTAAAAAAAAAACAACAAAAATTACAAAAATCTTTCCCTTAGTTAGTAAAAGCAATAACTTTTGCGCAAACCAATCGAAATACGCTTTTTGTGATTTTTTTTTTTTTACCAAACATAGGTAGCATAAAGCAAATTGGCCTAAAATGTTCAAAATTTTGATTTTTACATTTTTTTTGGGGAATTTCATATAAAAAATGTGAAAAATATTGTTATTTTTGCAAAATTGTCGCTCTTTTTTTGTTTATAGCGCATGATCAAAAAATCACACAGGTGATCAAATACCACCAAAAGAAAGCTCTGTTTGTGGGAAAAAAAGGACGTCAAACTCGTTTAGGTACAGCGTAGCACGACTGCGGAATTGTCCGTTTAAAGTCACGCAGTCCTGAATCGCAAAATTGGTCCTGGTCAAGAAGGGGGTAAAATCTTCCGGGGCTTAAGTGGTTAAGGATTTGAGAATAAACCTGAGTCTCCATGCAGACATATCGGACACTTTAAGATGCTGCGGTGATCAGGATAAAATTCCATTTGTCATTTTCCGGCACTATTGTCGGTAATGAAATGATCAGCTAACTGTGAATTCAGAATGATGATACAGAAGGTCATAAGATTGTCCAGCAAATTGTCATCTATAAAAGCCGTTCCGGCGTACTCACTCAGCCGTGATTCATCGGCAGCTGCCTTCCAAATTACAGCCACGCCACCCATAGCCCTGACCTTGAGGCGTGCATCGTCCATCGTCCTAAAGAGCTGCACTGAGCTGTACAAAGAGCCTGTTCTGGTCAGAATCTTCCAATGTAGAGATTTTCTGCAATCTACGCCCTTCCGGTTCTGCTTTAGAAACAGGCCTGGACCAGCAAACCGGCCAGTGGGGTTAGTGAGTATGCAGTATAGTGAGTATATCTGCGGCTTGCTGTGAGCACCTGCCCATTCTCATTTAAACTGGGGAAATGAGTCTTGAAATGCTTGCTGGGATGGACTTCATACATCTACAGGGCCCCTTTACCAGTTCACCTAAGTGGGCACCCTCCATCAGAAGTGAAGGTGAAGTCCAATGGGGGAGCCTGGTTTTATTTATCCAATGAGCTCAGAGATTATGGAGCACGATTCTCTGCCAGCGTTACGTAATAGTTATGGAAAGTGGAAAAGTAGTGATGGACACACCAGGGTATCTTATAGTAATAATGTTGATGTCGCTGATTTAGTTCCTGGGTAGGCGGCTTCTACACCTCAGATGATCTTCTCGGTTTCCTTGGCTTGTTCCTCCAGAGGTTCCAACTGGCTTCCTAGGGGTTCCTTGAGTTTTGGCTAACTGACCTCCCATTTGATGATGCCTGCATAGTTCCTGGCCCAATGCCACTTGGCAGAGGCAGCTGCAGACACCAATGATCTTTTTTGCTGTCTGTAGGAATGGCATTCTGATTACCAATGTAAGGGACATTCTTCCCACTGACCACCAACGTAAGAAGCGTTTCTCCCACTGAACATTAATGGAAGTAACATTCTTCCTACTTACCTCCTATGAAAGGAGTATTCTGACCACCAATGTAAGGGACATTCTTTCCACTGATCACCAATGTAAGAAGCATTTCTCCCACTGACCACTAATGGAAATAACATTCTTCCTACTGACCACTTATGGAAGGAGCATTCTTCCCACTGACCACCAACGTAAGAAGCATTTCTCCCACTGAACATTAATGGAAGTAACATTCTTCCTACTTACCTCCTATGAAAGGAGTATTCTGACCACCAATGTAAGGGACATTCTTTCCACTGATCACCAATGTAAGAAGCATTTCTCCCACTGACCACTAATGGAAATAACATTCTTCCTACTGACCACTTATGGAAGGAGCATTCTTCCCACTGACCAACAATGGAAGAGCTATTCTTCCCACTGACCACCAATGTAATAAGCATTCCTCCCACTGACCACCAATGTAAGGAGCATTCTTCCCACTGACCACCAATGTAAGGAGCATTCCTCCCACTGACCACCAATGTAAGGAGAATTCTTCCCACTGACCACCAATGTAAGGAGCATTCTTCCCACTGACCACCAATGTAAGGAGCATTCCTCCCACTGACCACCAATGTAAGGAGAATTCTTCCCACTGACCACCAATGTAAGGAGCATTCTTCCCACTGACCACCAATGTAAGGAGCATTCCTCCCACTGACCACCAATGTAAGGAGCATTCCTCCCACTGACCACCAATGTAAGGCGCATGCTTCCCACTGACCACCAATGTAAGGCGCATGCTTCCCACTGACCACCAATGGAAGTAACATTATTCCTACTGACCACCAATGAAAGGAACTCGATGTCCGTGGGCACCTGCTGACCGTTCAGTACACAGGCAGAATGGCGATCTACCTATGTAAACAAGGCAGATCGCCATTCTGTCAGTCGGGAAGGCATGGATCCTGTGTTCTTGCAAAGCATGGGCACCAATTCATGCCTTCCCCTAGTAAACGTACCTCCCCCACAGTACACAAGCACTGGCTAGGTACACAGTTAACCCTTTGATCGCCCATGATGTTAAACCCCTTATCAGCCATTGTCATTAGTACAGTGACAGTGCATATTTGTAGCACTGATCACTGTATTAGTGTCACTGGTTCCCAAAAAGTTTAACTAAGTTTCCAAATATCACAGTCCTGCTATAAGTTGCTGATCGCCGTTATTGCTAGTAAAAAAAAAAAAATCTTTCCCATAGTTTGTAGATGCGATAACTTTTGCGCAAATCAACCAATATACGCTTATTAGGATTTTTTTTTTACCCAAAACATGACGCAGAACACATATTGGCCTAAATTGATGAAGAAAATTAATTTTTTACATTTTTATTGGATATGTTTTGTAGCAGAAAGTATTGTTTTTTTTTTTTTTTCAAAATCTGTTAATATCGCAAAAAATAAAATCGCAGAGGTGATCAAATACCACCAAAAGAAAGCTCTATTTGTGGGGAAAAAATGACATCAATTTCATTTGTGTACAGTGTCGCACGACCGCGCAAAAAAGAGTAACACAGTACCATATGTCCTGGTTATAAAGGGGGGTAAACCTTCCGGAGCTGAAGAGGTTAAATGCTATTAAAATGTGACCGTGTCACTGTGATTCTCGCTTCATTCATAAGCTAAATTTTGGGGCCCCCCCAGCAAGATGGCTGCCTCCACATTGGGGACATGACAGGTCTACTTTATTGCATTTTCCATTAGTCATTCATGGTCCTCCTCCACCTCACTAAACCCCAAGATAAGCAAAGCATCTGATTAATATCCCATTTAACTCATTGCAGATTCCAAAACATCCCCAAGACAAATACAAACGGAACAAGCAAAACACGCGGCCACAAAAGCAGCTAAACATTTTTATCCTGAAGTATTTCTGGAAAAATATTGTGTTTGGACCGGCGTCCAACAACCATTGTGGTTTCCTGGCAGGCAGATTATGTGTCTCATTTACAATAACCCTCTAAAGCCGCTCCACGGTTTCATAAAAGTGAGGATTGTGTGAAAAAGTCGCCTTTTATTCCGAGATTTCTGCCTTTTATCCTCGAAATAGTTTTGTTTAGAAGAAAGAATCTCTGCTGTCTCCATTGTTACTTAAAAACATTCTTGACAGTGGAAAGGCAGTTCTGTATGGCATGTTACATTGCATGAATATAGAAATAGACTGTACTGCCGCAAATGTTAAATGAAAAGTGAAGGGCATTATAAGGCATGGGGTTTCCAATCAACCCCCAGGGTTCCTCCAGGGGTGGCTAGGTGCTCCTTGAGACGTAGAGGATTGACCTCCCATTTGATGGTGCCTGCATAGTTCCAGGGCCAATGCCATTTGGCAGAGCCAGCTGCATGTCACCCAGTGGCGTAACTAGAACCTTCTGGGCCCTGCTGCAAGAGCCCATGAAGGACCCTTTGACCCCCCCCCTCTTTTTTCTGGCCCCATTCCATCGGTCCCATGGCACTTCCCAGAGAAAGAATCTCTGCTGTCTCCATTGTTACTTAAAAACATTCTTGACGGTGGAAAGCCAGTTCTTTATGGCATGTTACATTGCATGAATATAGAAAGAGACTCTGTACTGCCGCAAATGTTATTAATCGAAGAGCGAAGGAACTCATAAGGCACAGGGTTTCCAATCAACCCCAGGGTTCCTCCAGAGGTGGCTAGGTGCTCCTTGAGATGTGGAGGATTGACCTCCCATTTGATGGTCCCTGCATATTTCCAGGGCCAATGGCACTTGGCAGAGCCAGCTGCATGTCACCCAGTGGCTTAACTAGAAACTTCAGGGCCCTGGTGCAAGAGCCCAAGAAGGCCCCTTTGACCCCCCTTTCCGGACCCATTCAATCGGTCCCATGGCCCTTCTCTCTGGAAAGAATTTACACTGATCCTACATCCCTTTACTCCCGATGTAGGGCCCTTTAATAAAAACAAAACAACAGTAACGCAGGATCCGATTAAAAACCAATAGTATTTATTCATACAAAAAATATATCACATTACATTCAAGCAGATCTATATCCGCATGGATGGAAGGGACCGAGATGTGCACAGAGGCAGATAGGGCTGTATGAAGCAGAAGCAGCTGGTGATCCCGACGCAGGCATAGGGGGACCCACTCAGTGTAGAAAACGGTGTCTGCCTGAAGCAGCTTGGGTCCCGCAGCCGGACCCTTTCACATGTTCTGCAGCGGGCCCCCTTCCTGCCATCTTGGGGGCTCCCCAATGGTGGCAAAACGCCAGGGCCCGGTTGCAAGTGCAACCTTTGAGACCTTGGTAGTTCTGTAGGTGTAGCAGTCTGACTACCAATGGAAGGAGTATTCTTCCTACTGACCACCAATGAATGGAACATTATTTCTACTGACCCCCAATAGAAAGAACATTCTTCCTACTAATTACCAATGTAAGGAACATTCTTCTTACTGACCACCAATGGAAGGGACATTCTTCCCACTAACCACCAATGTAAAGGACTTTCTTCCCACTGACCACCAATGGAAGGGACATTCTTCCCACTGACCACCAATGTAAGGGACTTTCTTCCCACTGACCACCAATGTAAGGAGCATTCCTCCCACTGACCACCAATGTAAGGGACTTTCTTCCCACTGACCACCAATGTACGGAGCATTCTTCTGACTAACCACCAATGTAAGGAGCATTCTTCTCACTAACCACCAATGTAAGGGACTTTCTTCCCACTGACCACCAATAAAAGGAACATTCTTCCAAATGACCACCAATGGAAGGAACATTCTTTCTACTGACCACCAATGGAAGGAACATTATTTCCACTTGTCTTCACTTATCCACTTCCCGCAAACCGAGATACTTGTACGTCAGCTTTAAGAAGTGGTTGTACCGGGATGATGCCTGCAGCTGCAGGCATCAACCCTGTACTGTTTTTTAGAGCCGACAGTCGACTTTCAGGAAATAACAACCAATGCGGCTCAGCCATTATCTCAGTTAGCAGGAAGGGACGTCCTCCCCCTCCCGCCGCCTTCTGCGGCTCCACCCGTGTCTCCCGTCCCACCGGGAAACTTGAGCAACAAGCCAGCACATCTGCCAGCTGGTTGGAGTCCTGAACAAAGCTGTCACTTCCGGTTTAGTGGCGCTGATTTAAAAAAAAAGTGTCAGTATTCAAAAATGCAGATTTCGGCATTTTGAATACTTTGAAGTGCAGTGGAGGGGTTTGGGGTCTTTTTGACCCCAGATCCCTCCATAAAGAGTACCTGTCACTGACTATTACTCACATGGGATGTTTACATTCCTTGTGACAGCAATAAAAGTGATCAGATATTTTTCTTTTTTTTAAAAAAAACCGTGTTAAAAATAAAAAATAAAATAAATAGGAAAAAAAATGTTTTAAAGCGCCTCCGTCCCAGTGAGCTCGCGCATGAAAGAAAACACATACATAAGTTGCGCCCGAAAAGGAAAACGGCGTTCAAATCACACATGTGAGGTATTGCCGCAATCAGCAGAGCGAGAGCAATACATTTAGAAAAAGACCTCCTCTGTAACTCTAAACTGGTAACCGTTAGAAAATTTTAAAGCGTCGCTTATGGAGATTTTTATGTACCGTAGTTTGTCGCCATTCCACAAGTGCGCACAATTTTAAACCGTAACATGTTAGGTATCTATTTACTCGGCGTGACATCATCATTCACAATACACAAAAAAAATTGGGCTAACTTTACTGTTTAGTTTTTTTTTAATTCAGTGAAATGTATTTTTTCCAAAAGAAATTGGGTTTGAAAGACCTCCATTTTGTTCTCCAGCGTCTTTTATAAAAAATATATATATATTAAGTTTGGACGTTCTAAGTAATTTTCTAGCAAAAAATACTGATTAATAAACTTCATGATCTGTAGATATGCAATATATAAATCCTTTTCTAAATCTTTACCAAATAATGGGTAACTTAACCAAAAATCAATATTTCTTTTGTGTTTTATCTGATTCTCAGGGACTCAGGGGGTGAAATCGCCTGTGTTACTAGTTCCTGAGCATTTATATTGTATTATATTGGACGGTGACATCGTGGGCTGTTGGTGATGAGGGCTCCCAAGAACATGCTGTAAGGAACATGTTGCCTCTTGTATCCTAAAGGAGAAGTACAACCAAAGCTCTTTTGGCTGTACTTCTCCTGTGGTTCACAGGAGTTAAGTTTGTTTTGAACTCCTGTGACCCGTTTTCAGCAGACAGTGGGCTGAATCATGCTGTTGGCTGATGTCACAGAGCCGGTCCAGGCTCGGGCAAGATTGTGACAAAGAAGTCGGGATCTGACCATATGCCTGGACCGGAACCCAGCTCAGCCTCTCAGCGAGCCGCTGAGAGCCTGAGCCTGACACTCCCGCCCCCTCCACAGCTTAGCTCGCCAGTGAATACGGGGGGGGGGGGGTAGCAGAGCAGAGAGCAGTGACTGATAGTCACCAGCTCTCTGCTCAGGGAGCTCTGAAAACTGAGAGATCAGAGGTCTTGGATTGCTCAATGCTCAGTGTTAGAGCCGGTGGGGGGCAGATGCAGCATCAGACCGCTGGTGCATCCACCTAGGTAAAAATGATTGTGAATAAACTCCATACTTCTCTTTTAATGGTTTTATGTTATATATTAGTCAAAGTAGCATTATGGAGTCCTTGGAGCACTAAATGGAATGATCTGAGACTCCGTCCTTGCACAAGATACATTGATCTCTCTCTCTCTCCTTGCAGAGAAAAAAAAACGTGTTTGTAAAAAAAAAAAAAAATAGAATAATAATAATTATAATAAAAAAATAAAATAAAAAAATACCTAGATCAAGGTTTGATCTAGGTCAGTGCTAGGGTTAGTGTAAGGGTCAAAGGTCTTCTTTTTTTTTGGACAGAATCTTTTATCATTTAAGGATTTTAGACACAATCTAAATCCTTGCCAGAAGAGTGGAGACTTTTATAACCACAAAGAGGGGCCAACTCTATTCTAATGGCCATGGTTTTGGATGGGAATGTCCAACAAGCTCATATAGGTATGATAGTCAGGTGCCTACAGTTTTTAGCCATATAGTGTACAACGTTGGTAAACAATTAAAGTAACATTTAGAGCCCATTCAGACTAGCGTGACTTGTCAGCCTGACAAGTCGCGGTCGGTCGCGGTCCATTGAGTAGTACAGGACCCGTTCTAATAGGAGCAACACAAGTCGCTCCGACTTAGAAAAAGGGTCCTGTACTACTTTGGGGCGACCCCGGAGCGACTTGCATACACTTCCATTATGTGAAGTCTCTGCAAGTCGCGCCGATGTCGCGGTGCACGCGACTTCACAGTTCGCCCCCCAAAGTCGTGTCGCGCTAGTCTGAATGGGCTCTAAAGGCAATAACATTTTAAAAAACAAAAACAAACATGTTATACTTACCTACTCTGTGCAGCGGTTTTGCACAGAGCAGCCCCAATCCTCTTCTTCTCGGGTCCCCTGCAGGGGCTTATGGCCCCTCCCTCCTGCCTGAGTGCCCCGAGAGCTAGCAGCTTGCAATGGGGGCACCCAAGCTACGGCTCTGCATGTCCATTCACACACAGAGCCGCGGCTCGGCCCTGCCCCCTCTCTCTCCTCTACGGCTCACTGGCTGTGATTGACAGCCAATGGCTCCCGCTGCTGTCTCAGCCAATGAGGGAGGAACCCAGCAGAGCCAAGGTTCCTGTGCACAGCGCTGGAGAAAGATCAGGTTTAGGTAAGTATTAAGGGGGGTTGCTGCACAGAAAAAGATTTTTTGTATGCATGTAGATAGAAAATGTTGAGATTTTCAAACCTCTTTAAAGTGACCCCCATAGGCTGGCCCAGGGCCATCTTTAATATAGATTGGACCCTGGGCAAACATTTTCTTGGGCCCTCCCAAATGCACTTTTCAACTGTTTGCAGGCAGTGCTGGCTCAAGAGGCAGCTGCTTTGGGCCCCACAACAATGACTGGTTCCGGGGCAGCTGCCCCTTTTGTCCTGTGTTAAAGACGGCCCTGGGCTGGCCCAACATTTCACATTAAAGTAGAACTATAGGCAATTTGTTTTTCATTTTGGATAAAGTAAGGATGGGTTATAACCCCTATCAGATTTTTTTCGCCAGCTGTGTCCCTTTGGGGAGATTTCCCTTCACTTCCTGTCCCATAGCGAAACAGGAAGTGGGAGGAAATCCCTACAAATTAATGGAATTCCTTAGGGATCCCCAGCTCACCAGAGCTAGTGTCCCCATTGGAAGATTTCCCTTTTTATTACTTTTTTGAGACAACCCAAAATGTGGGCTTTTATTTTACTTTCAATGATAATGGTAAACAGGACAAATAGAGAGAGTGAATCTCTCTAACGGGGGCACAGACAGCAAAAAACTGAAAAGTGTTCTAATCCCTCCCCACTCCATCCAAAAATAAAGATAAAGTTTTGCCTTTAGTTATACATTAAGATCCTTTCTATTTGATTAGATAACAGGGCGCATTGAACAGTTTCTAGAGACAATCTACATGGTGGAAGAAATAATGTGAAGCAAATTTTCCATTGTTCCTTCCCAAGAGATTCAGTAGAAACATTGAATGAGAAAACCTAGGTAGGTAACCCAAGGGAAACCAAGAAAGGCCTTGGGATGCAATGTTTTTAATACTGTAATTACTTTTCCAAGAAAAACATTTAAAAATGATTCAGCATTTAATGAAAGGATAGCAGATTATGGGATAAAACAAGTGCAGATATAAATCCCTAAATGACCATAAAAAGCTGCGGCTTTTGATGCACACGAACATTGCAAAATGAGAGTTTATTAGAAGTGCAAATGAAAGAGAAGAGTTTTCTTTTAAAGGCTCCCCTTGTACCACTTCATAGAGGTTACTGCAGTGAGTCACCACAAGTGATTAAAGGGAAAGCAAAATTAATCAGTGATTTAGAGTGTCACTGTGGGTGCAAGGGTGGGGTTCTGCAGGAGGTTAGGGTACACTGTAACAGATTTGGTGGCCCTGTGGGGGATGAGGTTCCTGGAGGGGGCTGGGGGAAACTGTTGGGGTGGGGGGGGGTAGATTGTATGGAGGGGGCTGGGAGTTATTAAAAGAGGGCAGGGACTTTACAGGGACACTTTCCAGCCTACTGCAGAACCTCCAATCCCCATAGTGCCGGTAAGCTCCAACAATGTCCCACACTTCCATGGAGGGTGCTGCAGGGGCTGGGTAACACTGTGGGAGGTTGGTGGGGGTAGTGTGGGACATTGTTGGAGGTTATGGGGTGCTGGAGCCTCTGCAGTAGGCTAAGGGGCAGTGAAGGGGGCTGGGGGCTCCATGGGAGGCTGTGTGACATTTGGGAGGTTAGAGATGACTGTGGTAGTTTGGGGGGCACTGTGGGGGCTAGGGGCACTGAGGTCCACTGTTGAAGGTTGGGGGGACTATGGGAGCTGGGGGGCACCGTAGAAGGTTGTAGAGCACTGGGGGGCACTGAGGTCCACTATAGAAGGTTGAGGGGACTATAGGACCTGATGGGCATTGTGGAAGGTTGGAGAGCACTGTGAGGGCTGAGGGGTACTGAGGTCCACTATGGAAGGTTGGGAGGCACTATGGGAGCAGGGAAGCACTGTGAAAGGTTGGAGAGTACTGTGGGGGCTGAAGGACACTGAGGGCCACTGTGGAAGGTTGGAGGCACTATAGGAGCTCAGAGGCAATGTGGAAGGTTGGAGAGCACTGTGAGAGCTAAGGGGCACTGAGGTCCACTATAGAAGGTTGAGGGCACTATGGGAGCTGGAGGGGGGTGCAAATGGAAGGTTGAAGAGCAATGTGGGGGCTGAGGGGCATTGGGGTTCACTATGGAAGGTTGGGGGGCATTATGGGAGCAGAAAAACACTGTGTAAGGTTGGAGAGCACTGTGGGGGCTGAGAGGCATTGGGGTTCACTATGGAAGGTTAGGGGGCACTATGGGAGCTGGAAGGCAGGGTGGAAGGTTGGAGAACACTGAGGGGCACTGAGGTCCACCATGGAAGATTGGGGACACTATGGGAGCTGGAATGCATTGTGGAAGGTTGAAGAGCACTGTGGGGGCTAAGGGGCACTGACGTCCACTATTCAAGTTTGGGGGGCACTATAGGAGCTGGAAGGCAGGGTGAGAGGTTGGAGAACACTGAGGGACACTGAGGTCTACTATAGATAATCGGGGGCACTATGGGAGCTGGAATGCATTGTGGAAGGTTGGAGAGCACTGTGGGGGCTGAGGAGCACTGTGGTCCACTGTGGAAGGTTGGAGGCACTATAGGAGCTCAGAGGCAATGTGGAAGGTTGGAGAGCACTGTGAGAGCTAAGGGGCACTGAGGTCCACTATAGAAGGTTGAGGGCACTATGGGAGCTGGAGGGGGGTGCAAATGGAAGGTTGGAGAGCAATGTGGGGGCTGAGGGGCATTGGGGTTCACTATGGAAGGTTGGGGGGCATTATGGGAGCAGAAAAACACTGTGTAAGGTTGGAGAGCACTGTGGGGGCTGAGGGGCATTGGGGTTCACTATGGAAGGTTAGGGGGCACTATGGGAGCTGGAAGGCAGGGTGGAAGGTTGAAGAGCACTGTGGGGGCTAAGGGGCACTGACGTCCACTATTCAAGGTCGGGGGGCACTATAGGAGCTGGAAGGCAGGGTGAGAGGTTGGAGAACACTGAGGGACACTGAGGTCTACTATAGATAATCGGGGGCACTATGGGAGCTGGAATGTATTGTGGAAGGTTGGAGAGCACTGTGGGGGCTGAGGAGCACTGAGGTCCACTATGGAAGTTTGGGGGCACTGTGGGAGCTGGGAAGCACTGTGAAAGGTTGGAGAGTACTGTGGGGGCTGAGGGCCACTGTGGAAGGTTGGGGGCACTATGGGAGCTCAGAGGCAATGTGGAAGGTTGGAGAGCACTGTGAGAGCTAAGGGGCACTGAGGTCCACTATAGAAGGTTGGGGGCACTATGGGAGCTGGAAGGAACTGTGGGAGCTAGTGGGCACTGTTGTCCACTATAGAAGGTTGGGGGCACTATGGGAGCTGGAAGGAACCGTGGGAGGTCAGTGGATCTTCAGCTGGCTGGAGACCCTTAGGAAAGAGACCATGGGCTGGCAGTGGGTCATATCTGGTGGTTGTGAAAACTGCCTTTGACAGTTGTCACCAGAACATCCCTATTTCTCTATTAGTTGATTTCTCTTTGCTTCCTGTTCTGGTGATAGCTGTAGGATTTTGGATATACCATCACTTTCAGTCCCAGTGACAATAGTCCCCATGATAAATAGAAAGACAGCACATGATCCTGATGGGAGTCTAACCCTTCCTTACTCTATCCAAAAAAATTAAAAAAATGGCTTTAGATACACTCTACCTGTAGTTTAATATGTGAATCGGTCTGGGCGCCCTTTGTAATTACAGTTTGCACTGCTTTTGTAAATTGCATTTGCCCCACAGATGTACCTTGAGGGTTTAGTCATTACAAGTCTTTTCAATAAACAGGCGAAAGTGAACATATAAGTGAAGTCTCTACTTGTCATTTTGACAAACGCAGCAGATCAGCAAGTCTGTACAGACAGGAATAATTACAAGTTATTTGCCACATAAAAAGATATATATAACACTTGTACAGTGGAACATATAAATAACCAGTCTGAAAATATGTGCATTGTCCTGTGTAATGGTCAGAAGACCATTTAAAGGGAATTTCTTGTATTTTATATTTTTTTTGCTCTTCTTATCTCCCGAGTCTGGCGAATAGGGAGCTAGGGAAGGTGGGAGAGACCATCAGGATGAGATCTGGTCTCTGTTTGTGTCAGGGTTACCTGATCCGAGGCCGAGGTGCTGAGAGGGCTCCCCTTGCGGCTCAGTGCAGCACACCCCTGGAGAAGGTACAGAGGGTGTGGCGCCCCAAGTGGCACGGGTTACCAGCTGCAGGCAAGTAGGTAGAACCAGGAGCAATCCGAGAGTGAACTGGAACAGGCTGGAACCACAGCAGGGTAGGAGTCTTCATGGGCTCTGGAGCAGACGGGCTACCTTGTGCCAAGGAATAGTCTCTGGTAGCGGAGACAGGAACTGGCCGAGGTCTGGGACTGGAGCAGGCAGCGGGAACCGTGGTACATGCCATGCACAGGAGACAACCAGAATAGCCGAGGTCTTGAAGCAAGCCGGGGTCATACACGGTAGGTAACAGAAGCACGGTCAGTGGGAGAAGCCAGGGGTCAAACCAGGAGCAGGAGATCAAACGGAATCAGGAACAAGCCAAGGTCACAACAGTAAGTCCAAACAGGAAGCACAGGAAGCTGAGAGATAATCCAGCAATGAGTCTGATCCTATGGCCATCTTTTATAGGCCAGCAGAGGGCAGTGTCAATTGAGGCAGGAGTGACCATTGCTATTACTGGCAATGTTTCCAGTTCTCCTACGGCCATTTCCCTGACAGTTTGCTAAGCAAAGCCCCAGGATTATTGGGTAACAAAATGTGCATGTTTGCTCCTGGTTCATCCTACAGGTTCTCCTGAAAGCTCTACAACTGGGCTGACCTGTGTAAGCTCTATGATGGTCAATGTAAGAGCTTACACAAGGTAATGATCTGCTTGTCTCCCCTATGTGACAGCATTCAGGCCTGGGGATTGGCCGCACTCTGTATCCATGGAGGAAGAAGAGAAAGTCACATATTCTCCCATATCCAGAAGTACCAGAAGACCGAGAAATGGAGGCAGAGGAGGAAGGTGAGCGGATATCAGTAGATGGGTGAGAGAGGTTTCAAGAGAATCTGGAATTGACCACAGTCCAGCAGCAGAAGTCCTGGTCCTTTTTGTGGGCACTTGGAGGCTGGAGTGCCACTGCCTGGAGCTCCATACTGTACAGGGCCATACAACGCACCTAGTTCAGAATATTAGCAGAATAATCGGTACACTTGTTGCTGCAGATGAGTGGCTACCTCCGATGGTGGTGTTGAGTAAGGCAAATTTAGTGCTAGACTTTGTCCTGTTCTATAAGTCATCTCAATAAGGCTAATTTATTAGGAGTGCAAGCTTCTGTGCTATCAATTTTTTTTCGGTTTGGTTGGAGTTAACCTTTTAAATAGACTTTTTTTTCTTAAATTAGATCCTAGAAAACCAAAGAAAAATTTCAGACCGTTTTGGACACCGGAGTCCCGTATTTTTCTCCTTTGTCTGGAGCGAAGGTTCCCAACACTTAATAAACATTTAAGTATGATTAGAGTTATGGAAACTCTCCAAACAATAACGTCTGCATGGTTTTCAAAGGGGAAAGTATTTTGGAAAGTGCGGATCTTGGCAACTGGAGCTTGAAGACAAATAAGCTGCCTGTCTATAAATCTTTCTTCTCACTGACTGTCAAAATCTGAAAGATTATTGGATTTAGTCTTTCAGTTTACTGGCTGGGTGAGGGTATTCTGTATGGATGGAAGGCTTCATTCACATGTGTGCAATTTGTTGCATGATTGCTGAAGCGCAAGAATGCTAGACAAGTCATTTCTCATTCTGGAACTCTTTTTGGAAGAGCTGCCGGCACTTCTTTTGGTGTCGGATGTTGGGATTTTGGGTTCATAGATCTTATTGATTTTGATGTGATTTGTAGCATGACACCTCCTCTTAGCAGCATCTTCTCAGGAGGTTGCACATAACCAGGAAGTGCACAGTAATGTCCTGCCCTCCCACTTTTGTGAGAGCTCTGCCACAGTGAGAGTTTAGTAAATGACAACGGACTCTCAAACATTTAGTTGGAGAAGCTCCAGCTGGCCATACACTTGTCGAATTTCACCAAGTTGGCTTGATGAAACTCATTCAGTGGGTGTCCCTGTTGGCCATTTCCCATCCAACATCCTTCAACTGAAAAATTTCTGAAAATGGGTGAAAATTGTTGACCTAGCAGCGCCTCCATCCAATCAAATGCAGGCACTGTTCAGCTACTCTAACAATTGGTGGCACTGACCATGGATGAATGGACGGGTGGAGTGTGACAGGAGTCACTTTGATTGGGGGGGCCGTGGAACACAGCTTATCGTAGAGAGGTTGGGAAATCCCTCTCTCAGCCCCCTAGGCCCCTCTTATGTGTAAGTCACCCTGTGTCTATTAGGGACACAGGGTGGACAGGTACTTAATGGACACTGAGAATATGGTTTGGATTACTTCAAATGGGACATTAATATTTATCAACCATATATCTCAAGAAATATATGAAGACTATTCCTGGCCTGTTTAATTCTGAACATGTTCATTGAAAGAGCTAATCACATTGGCCTCTGTTCCATGTTCTTCAGTATAGTAGACTGACAGTCTGTTACTGGTGGTCTCTTCCTATTGTCTGTGTATTAAGGTGTGATGTGTTTTCTGTTAAGCCTGTCTGTCCCATTGGTAATCGGTAATGAACTCACATGTTGTTTCTGTCCACATGGCTAGATAATTAGTTCAGGTTAATTCTATTTCTGTATACAATTTCATCTGCATATGATAATGTAATCAGGCACATGGTGGGTAATTTGATCAGGAGGGGGATGTCCTCTGTGTGTATATATTGTGTGAGACTGTTCAATAAAGTGTTGGTTCCAGAATTTATACAAGCTAAGTTGTCGGCTAGTTTTGTATGGGGGGGGGGGGCGGCTAGAATATCTGATATCTATGTTCAAGACTGGAGGAAGCTGTATACTGATGGAAGCCCACAAACAGAGTGTGGGTCGCGGTTCCGTTACATGGCGGAATCTGGAGTTTTTTCACTGAGCCCGCAGACTGAAGAAGGAATCCAATGCGGGTATGGTCAGTTTGGCTCCATTGATAAGTCTTTCAATGGCTCTAAGGCCCCATCTACACCTAAACATAGCGGAAATGCGTGTTTCTTCAGTTTTTTTTTTTTTTATGCATTTTTACGCATTTACATGTGTGGTGCCTAGGGCTACCATTCACTTTAATGGACTGCCCTACACGCAACAAACGCCCCAAAGTAGCTCCAGAACCTTTGCGCTCGTGGAACATTGAACATTTTTTTCAGTGTGTATTTGTAGTGCAACACATGCACAGCAGTATGTCCGCCTGCTACCCGCACTTGGGGTGCCATTAACAGTTATTGGCACTGCAAGCGCGACCCACGATTGCAGAGTGTGGCGATACTCACCGTTGCTGGAAGTGAAAGACAGATACTTAGTGGTTTGGATTGCTTCAAATGGGACAGTAATATTTGTCAGCCATTTATCTCTCAGGAAATATGAAGATTTGATCCCACTTTACACTGTGAGACCTATAGCCTGTTGCCATGAAGTCTGACTCCTAAATAATCATAGCAATACGTAGATGTGTATTCCATGTACTTCAATGTAGGAGACGGACAGACTGTCATTGGCAGTCTTGTCCTAATGTCTGTTTTGAGGTGGGATGTGTATTGTGTTAAGTCTGCCTGTCCCATTGTTAAATGTTAATGAGCCCACGTTGTTCTGTCCAGATGGCCAGATAATTAGTTCAGGTTAATTCTGTTTCTGTATATAATTTCATCTGCATATGATAATGTAATCATGCAACCTCTGACCTGTGGGTGGTAATCTGATCAGGAGGGGGAGGTCCATGCTGTATATAAATTCTGTGTGACTGTTCAATAAAGAGTGATTCCAGTACAAGCTAAGTTGTTGGCTAGCTTTATTGTTATTATTATTATTATACAGGATTTATATAGCGCCAACAGTTTGCGCAGCGCTTAACAAAATGAAGGCGGACATTACAGTTACAATACAATTTGGAACAAGAGGAATCAGAGGGCCCTGCTCGTTAGAGCTTACAATCTAAAAGGGAGGGTCAATTGGAGGGTCAATTGATACCAAAGGTAATAGCTTTGGGGGGGATGACCCAATGGAGAAAGTAAAAAGTGTATTAGTTAGAAGCCGGATAGGCTTCTTTAAAGAGAAGGGTTTTCAGGGATCGTCTAAAGATGGATAAGGTTGGACAGGTTGGGGTAGAGAGTTCCAAAGAATGGGAAAAGCTCTGGAGAAATCCTGAAGGCGAGCATGGGAAGAGGTGACAAGGGAGCTAGAGAGCAGGAGGTCTTTGTATGAGGACGGCAGGGAAAATCTGGTATATATGTTCATGACTGCAAGGAAGCCGTATACTGACGGAAGACCACATTTACAGTGTGGATCGCGGTTCCGTTACATACTTGGGGTGCCATTAACAGTTATTGGCACCGCAAGCGCGACCCACGATTGCAGAGCATTTTCAAAGACCGTTGTAAAACGCATACTTTTGTGTATTTTGTTGCACATTTAGGAAACGTGCAGAATGCAGCCTAAGGCAAACACGCGACATAACGAACAAAAATATGCGTTTTTCCGCACCTTTTATAAATGGGCTGCAAACCCGCTGAAATTGTGGGTCGCACTTAGGGTGGCATTCATTTTTAATGGCACCCCAAGCGTGGGTAGCAGACGTTTGTTTTGCTGCGTGACAAAATGTGCTACAAACGCACCAAATCGCCCACTAATAAAAAAAAAGTCTGATGCTCCGCGACTGAAAAGGTTATGGAGCTACTTTGGGGTATTTGTCGCATGTAAGGTGAAGGGAACGGGCAGCCCTAAGCGAAACGTGTAAAAAAAACGCACGCGGGAAGGCGCGTTTCTGCTACACTCAGGTATGAATGGGGCCTAATTGCCACCATTTATTACCCAGCATGAACATTCTCGCATTCGAAGAACATAATGCCAGGTTTAGAGTTGTCCACCAAAACCGACCTTTATACAATTGCACGGCTGAATGAGTAGGAAGGGAAGAATAGATTGTAAGCTTCTTTGGGCAGGGGCTATAAATGTTTTTAAATAATACATAATATGCCACTGCCCTATAAATATGGGAAATGAATGTTTTAGCAGTGGTCCTGTATGGGGCACCGGCCCACACGCCAACACGTACAACCATATTGAGCTGACTTGGCCGCCTCGGCATGCGTTACGGTTTCTTGTGTAAGCCCAGATGCAGCGGAGTCTGCGGATGGTGGATTTCTCCCTCGGTGCGATGGTGTGTGTTTCCTCCGTTCAGTAAATTACGCTGATTACATGACCTTGACAGAAAATTGTTTTAGATACGAGCCAAGGATTACTGTCGCCCTGCGCTGGGGACATTCTAACCAGACTGTTTATACAGCTGCAGAGAAAATGCCGTGCGGATATACAGCAGCTCGCCCCAATCCCCTCCCAGCACCGAGCCCCGGGGAGCTTTCTACACCCCGCTCGCCGGGAGACGAGTCAATGTGGCTGGCAGCCATGTTGTATGCTGGCCAACGCTAACGAAGGAGCAGTTTAAAGTGAAACTCCGTCCTTTCACTGCTTAAAGTAAAAGAGAACGAATCTCAGATGCCTCACACATTTTATATATGTTTGATTGCTTAACCACCTCAATACCGGGCACTTTCACCCCTTTCCTACCCAGGGCAATTTTCAGCTTTCAGCGCTGTCACACTTTGAATGACTATTGCGCGGTCATGCTACACTGTACCCATATGAAATGTTTATTATTTTTTTGAGACCGAGCTTTTTTTTTGTATTTAATCACCTCTGGGGTTTTATTTTTTGCAAACCAAACAAAAAAAAGACTGAAAATGTTGAAAAAAAACCTCTCTTAGTTTCTGTGATAAAATTTGGCAAACAAGTAGTCTTTTTCCTTCACCGATGTGTGCTGATGAGACTGCACTGATGGGCACTGATGGACTGCACCAAGGCTTTTTTTAAGTAGGAACGCAGGGGAACGCAGTTCCGGTACCTCCAGCACTGAATGTATGTAATGGCAAGGGGTGTGCTTGTAGGGTCTACTGATGCTGGGGATCTCATGTTGCTGTAGTGGATCTATTTTTTCGAGGCGGTCTATTGTTGTTGGGGAAGTCTATTGTTGCTGGAAGGGATCTACTATTGTGGGAGGGATCTATTGTACCTAACTGCTGGAAAGTCTATTGATGCTGGCTTTTGGAAGATCTGTTGTTGTTGCCAGGGGTCTACTGTTGCTTGGGTGATATTTTGTTGCAGGGGGTCGACAGTCGCTGGGGGAATCTAATATTGCTGGGGGGGGGGGTATATTGCTGCTGGCAGAAGGGGGGGGGGTGGTCTACTTTACAGCTCTTCTTGTTATCATTAACAAATTCCATACAAATTACTTAGCACAGCAAAATGATACCTGGCTCTGTATTTCCTAAATGAGGTGGTGCTTGGAGGTGGGTAGGGGTTGGAAATAAGGGATGGTGTTCGGAGGTGGGTAGGGGGCAAAGACACGAGAAGTGTCAGAAGGGGGGAGTTCCAGTACCTTTTCTCTGAGAAAAAAAAGCCCTAGACTGCACTGATGGGCACTGATAGACTGCACTGATGGGCACTGATAGACTGCACTGATGGGCACTGATAGACTGCACTGATGGGCACTGATAGACTGCACTGATGGGCACTGATAGACTGCACTGATGGGCACTGATAGGCATCACTGATGGGCACTGATAGACTGCACAGATGGGCACTGATAAGCAGCACTGATGAGCACTGATGAGGCTGCAATGATGGGCACTGATAGACTGCACTGATAGGCGTCACTGATAGACTGCACAGAACTGGCATAAGTGCCGCAGTAAAGATCTGCCAATGCCGTACAAGATAGGGACCTGTGACACCCCTGGACTGGCCAGAAGACGTTGGTTTATGTTTTGTATATGGGGACATTTAAAAAACAATAGATGCAGCAGGAGGGGGTGCATAGATGGGAACAGGCGCCATCCAGGGAACACTCAGAATTTTCTCAACAAATGCAAAACATTCTCTGATTGGATGAAGTGGAGAGGCAGGGTGATGACATCACACTCACTCCACCTTCTCCAATCAGAGAATGCTTTGCATTCATTGAGAAAATTCTCTTGGGTCCATTCCCGCCTCGCGAGGCGAAATTGCAGCGATTCTAAATTGCGTGGCAATCGCTGCACAAAGTGCACTGTGCATTTATCGTTTAATGGCACCTTAAAGGTTATGCGATTCTGCTATGACTGTTGCACAGCATTCGCTGTAAACCGTGCCTTCAAAAAACATGTGAAGCTTATCGCCTAGGCGTCATGAGCGGAAGTGGGAGCGGGTACCTGTCAAAACTGGGTACCTGCTCCCCCTCCCAAAAAATGACATGCTAAATGTGGCATGTCAGGGGGTCAGGAGGCCTTAAAGCGGAAGTTTCACTTTTGAGTGGAACTCCGCTTTAAAAAAAATAGCATGCAATGCCAAGCTGTGGCTTCCAAAGCGAGCAAAGTCCTTTCTTGTATAAGAGAGGTATGGACTTCAGAGAGAGAGAGAAAGATCATCTGTACAAATCATTAGTAAGACCTCATCTGGAATATGCAGTTCAGTTTTGGGCACCGATTCTCAGAAAGGATATCCGGGAACTGGAGAAAGTGCAGAGAAGGGCAACCAAACAAAAAGAGACATGGAGGAGCTCAGCTATGAGGAAAGATTAACGCAGTGGTGTCCAAACTGCCACCCAGGGGCGGATGTGGCCCTTTGCTTGCCTTTATCCGGCACTTTTCTTTCCACTGATATAATACACTATAACTCCCACCAACACCAACAATAGGGCTCTATTCCTCCTACTGACATCAACGATGGGGCACTTTTCCTCCTATCAACATCAACAATGGGGCACTATTCCTCCCACTGACACCAATGATGGGGCACTATTCCTCCAATTGATACCAATGATGGAGAACTATTCCTCCCACTGACACCAATGATGGGGCACTATTCCTCCCATTGATACCAATGATGGGACACTATTTCTCCCACTGATACCAATGATAGGGCACTATTCCTCCCACTGACACCAATGATAGGGCACTATTCCTCCCACTGACACCAATGATGGGGCACTATTCCTCCAATTGATACCAATGATGGGACACTATTTCTCCCACTGACACCAATGATAGGGCACTATTCCTCCCACTGACACCAATGATAGGACACTATTCCTCCCACTGACACCAATGATAGGACACTATTCCTCCCACTGACACCAATGATAGGGCACTATTCCTCCCACTGACACCAATGATAGGACACTATTCCTCCCACTGATGCCAAAGATGCATTGTTTACTCCCACTGACACCGGGACAATTTCTACAACCAATGGCAACAGCCTCCCTAAAGTTTGGAGGACAGTAAACTGGCCCTTTGTTTAGAAAGTTTGGAGACCCCTGGATTAGAGGAACTGAATTTATTCTCTCTTGAGAAGAGGAGATTAAGGGGGGTTAGGTGGTTTAAGTGACACCATTTTGGTCATCATGGCCAGGCTGGGAGGATGTAGTCCAGGCACAGAATTATGCCGGATATGTACACCAAGCTATCCATGTGTGATGTCATTTCATTTTAAAGCTGATCTCCATTCATCACGTGTCTTCTTCCTGAATCTGGGTGGTCTTTGTGTATTTCTTCCAGATCTGTGCAGTAATCCAGTGTGAGACTTCCTGTAATAAAGACCGCTCACTGCTGCCCTCTCTCCTTGTGCAGGGGGACTGGTCTTGTCTCCGCCCCCTCCCGTCGTTTTCTGCAGTCAACCTGTAGTGGGTGGAGCATGCTGAGACCCTCCTGGGAATGCCTGACCTGCCTTAGTTGAAGGACCCTTGACACTGGGTGATCGTCCGGCCTGCTCTCAGCAGCCATGTGCTCACTTTTCAGCCTCCTCAGCCTCAAACATTGGAAGGCAGACTCCTGTGTGCAGCTTCCAGAGACACTTTGAATAAAGTCATGAAATTTACGAGGTGGCCTTCTTCCCATTTTCAGCAGATTGAAAAGGTTGCTATGGCGACAGAAGACAAGAAGAGGCCTGCAATCATTCTGCGCAGACCCCATCTCTACATTTTATTGGTGTGTAGGAGTCCTGGGCCTCGGAACGCCGAGATGCTGAATGGTTTTCAGGTTTCCCCAGCCACAAGGATGCGGGGGGCCAGTCACCCACCAAACAGCTGCTGGAGGCGAATACTCCATTCACTTTACAGCAGTTGCCGTCTGTCATATGTCAGTGGGGGGGGGGGGGGGGTGACTAACTGGGCTCCTGTTTTTTTTTTCTTTTGTATCACTTTAAAGAGGCGCTCCCATCATTTTACATAAGTCTGACTTCCCAGCTTCCCATAAGAGAGAGTGAAACGCAACAATACTTAAGTTTTACATTTACAGTAGATATAAGCTCTAAATCAATTAAATCTTGCTTGCAAAGACTTCATTCAGACAGTCGCTGACACCCGTCCTGCATGCAGACTGCCTTTGTTATAGTGCATGCATGGATTCCAAGCTGCACTCTGTACTCTATAAAAACTCTGTCATGCTTCTGTACTGTGGCCTATCCCTGTACTGTGGCCTATCCCTGTACTTTGGCTTGTCCCTGTACTGTGGCCTATCCCTGTACTGTGGCCTATCCCTGTACTGTGGCCTGTCCCTGTACTGTGGCCTATCCCTGTACTGTGGCCTATCCCTGTACTGTGGCCTGTCTCTGTACTGTGGCCTGTCTCTGTACTGTGGTCTGTCTCTGTACACTGGCCTGTCTCTGCACTCTGGCCTGTCTCTGCACTCTGGCCTATCCCTGTACTGTGGCCTGTCTCTGTACTCTGGCCTGTCCCTGTACTCTGGCCTGCCCCTTGTACTCTGGCCTGCCCCTGTACTCTGGCCTGCCCCTGTACTCTGGCCTGCCCCTGTACTCTGGCCTGCCCCTGAACTCTGGCCTGTCCCTGTACTCTGGCCTGTCCCTGTACTCTGGCCTGTCCCTGTACTCTGGCCCTCTGTACTCTGGCCTGCCCCTGTACTCTGGCCTGCCCCTGTACTCTGGCCTGTCCCTGTACTCTGGCCTGTCCCTGTACTCTGGCCTGTCCCTGTACTCTGGCCTGTCCCTGTACTGTGGCCTGTCCCTGTACTGTGGCATGTCCCTGTACTGTGGCATGTCCCTGTACTCTGGCCTGTCCCTGTACTCTGCTCTGCCTCTGTACTCTGCTCTGTCTCTGCACTCTGGCCTGTCCCTGTACTCTCTGGTCTGCCTCTGCTCTCTAGCCTGTCTCTGCACTCTGGCCTGTCTCTGCACTCTGGCCTGTCTCTGCACTCTGGCCTGTCTCTGTACTCTGGCCTGTCCCTGTACTCTGGCCTGTCCCTGTACTCTGGCCTGTCCCTGTACTCTGGCCTGTCCCTGTACTCTGGCATGTCCCTGTACTCTGGCCTGTCCCTGTACTGTGGCCTATCCCTGTACTGTGGCCTATCCCTGTACTGTGGCCTGTCTCTGTACTGTGGCCTGTCTCTGTACTGTGGTCTGTCTCTGTACACTGCAACAATACTTAAGTTTTACATTTACAGTAGATATAAGCTCTAAATCAATTAAATCTTGCTTGCAAAGACTTCATTCAGACAGTCGCTGACACCCGTCCTGCATGCAGACTGCCTTTGTTATAGTGCATGCATGGATTCCAAGCTGCACTCTGTACTCTATAAAAACTCTGTCATGCTTCTGTACTGTGGCCTATCCCTGTACTGTGGCCTATCCCTGTACTTTGGCTTGTCCCTGTACTGTGGCCTATCCCTGTACTGTGGCCTGTCCCTGTACTGTGGCCTATCCCTGTACTGTGGCCTATCCCTGTACTGTGGCCTGTCCCTGTACTGTGGCCTGTCCCTGTACTGTGGCCTGTCCCTGTACTGTGGCCTATCCCTGTACTGTGGCCTGTCTCTGTACTGTGGCCTGTCTCTGTACTGTGGTCTGTCTCTGTACACTGGCCTGTCTCTGCACTCTGGCCTGTCTCTGCACTCTGGCCTGTCTCTGCACTCTGGCCTGTCTCTGCACTGTGGCCTGTCTCTGTACTCTGGCCTGTCTCTGTACTCTGGCCTGTCTCTGTACTCTGGCCTGTCTCTGTACTCTGGCCTGTCCCTGTACTCTGGCCTGCCCCTTGTACTCTGGCCTGCCCCTGTACTCTGGCCTGCCCCTGTACTCTGGCCTGCCCCTGTACTCTGGCCTGCCCCTGTACTCTGGCCTGTCTCTGTACTCTGGCCTGTCCCTGTATTCTGGCCTGTCCCTGTATTCTGGCCTGTCCCTGTACTCTGGCCTGTCCCTGTACTCTGGCCCTCTGTACTCTGGCCTGCCCCTGTACTCTGGCCTGCCCTCTGTACTCTGGCCTGCCCCTGTACTCTGGCCTGCCCCTGTACTCTGGCCTGCCCCTGTACTCTGGCCTGTCCCTGTACTCTGGCCTGTCCCTGTACTCTGGCCTGTCCCTGTACTGTGGCCTGTCCCTGTACTGTGGCATGTCCCTGTACTGTGGCATGTCCCTGTACTCTGGCCTGTCCCTGTACTCTGCTCTGCCTCTGTACTCTGCTCTGTCTCTGCACTCTGGCCTGTCCCTGTACTCTCTGGTCTGCCTCTGCTCTCTAGCCTGTCTCTGCACTCTGGCCTGTCTCTGCACTCTGGCCTGTCTCTGTACTCTGGCCTGTCTCTGTACTCTGGCCTGTCCCTGTACTCTGGCCTGTCCCTGTACTCTGGCCTGTCCCTGTACTCTGGCATGTCCCTGTACTCTGGCCTGTCCCTGTACTCTGCTCTGCATCTGTACTCTACTCTGTCTCTGTACACTGGCCTGTCCCTGTACTCTGGCCTGTCCCTGTACTCTGCTCTGCCTCTGCTCTCTGGCCTGTCTCTGTACTCTGGCCTGTCCCAGTACTCTGCTCTGCCTCTGCTCTCTGACCTGTCTCTGCACTATGGCTTGTCTCTGCTCTCTGACCTGTCTCTGCACTATGGCTTGTCTCTGCACTCTGGCCTGTCCCTGCGCACTCTGGCCTGTCCCAGCGCACTCTGGCCTGTCCCTGAGCACTCTGGGCCTGTCTCTGTGCTCTGGCCTGTCTCTGCGCTCTGGCCTGTCTCTGTGCTCTGGCCTGTCTCTGCGCTCTGGCGGTATCTGTACAAGGTGACATCACAGCAACACAATTAGGAGACGGTTATCACCTCATAATAGTAAGGGACTGAACATGGACCTTCATGGCGGGATCACCAGGGATTCCTTTAATGAAAGCTGCAGATCAAAAAAAATATTTAAAAATAAACCCATGAAAACGACATGAACATGTTAAATCTTGTATGGGATATTAGTGAAAGGGTTAATATCTGCATAAAGATAAAGGAGGAGATTTACTATTCATGAGTTGATCACACTCGCTGACTTATAGAGAGGAAATTCTCCGAATATCACATGGGGTCACATATGACAGAGCGTCTCTTTCATCTGACGTCTGATTGGATTTATCTCACGGGGAAAAAAACAGCGCTGACAGAAAGAACCGGCGTTTACCGAGAAGTGACTTTCATCTTTTTATGAGTTCTCGTTTTTAACGATACAGAAAATTAATCTCAGAGACTCATCAGTGAAGGCAGATTTGGTAATAGAAGATGGGGGAGGGGATTTCGGCTCCATTCACACTTTGCGATTTGGAATCAATTCTCCCCGCAATTCCAAATTGTGCGGCAATTCTTTTGTTTAGTTTTACGAATTGTTCTTTTAAAGACAATGATTTCACCCGGGCCGGGCCGGGCCCAGGCAGGAGAGGCACCCGCCTTTGTTCTGGGGCGGTGGCCTTTCCTTCCTCTGTATCGCCTTGCTGTGTCATGTGAAGATCCTTAGATATTCATTAACTGTTTTTTTTTTTATTAACTTCTTCTTTTAGCTTTTTTCATTTATTTTTTGCCATAGCAGTGTAGAGCACACGGTCTCTTGTCGCATCAGCAATTTGGGTGCCTCAGGTTATTAGAGACTGCAGGAATTCTATTGTGTTCTGGAACATTTTTAGTGCAATAAAAGTATCAGAAATGGGCAGTCTTAACTTGTGACTTGCTACAAAGTCCCCCCCCCTCCCCCCAACCATTGCCTCTCTGGGCTCTCTCGTGTGATCGGGGAGCCTGGTATCCTATCCAGTGCTGCTCCCTGTTTACCATAGAGCTGGGTGTAGACCAGATTGTCCCCAGCCATCTCTATGGTCCTGGGAGGCCAGAAGCGACGTCACTACGTCACTTCTGGTTTCCGGCAGATGTAAAACTACCATGTTTTTTTCTGAAAAATTAGAGATCAATGTTTTTCTTTGTTTAACCACTTCTGGACCGGAAGGATTTTCCCCCTTAACCACTTAAGCCCCGGAAGATTTTACCCCCTTCCTGACCAGGGGGTATTTTGCGATTCGGCACTGCGTGACTTTAACGGACAATTGCGCGGTCGTGCGACGCTGTACCTAAACGAATTTGACGTCCTTTTTTTCCCACAAACAGAGCTTTCTTTTGGTGGTATTTGATCACCTGTGCTATTTTTTGATCACGCGCTATAAACAAAAAAAGAGCGTCAATTTTGCAAAAATAACAATATTTTTCACATTTTTTTATATGAAATTCCCCCAAAAAAAAAGTAAAAATCAAAATTTTTTAAAATTTTCGGCCAATTTGTTTTATGCTACCTATGTTTGGTAAAAAAAAATCGCAAAAAGCGTATTTTGATTGGTTTGCGCAAAAGTTATCGCGTTTACTAACAAAGGGAAAGATTTTTGTCATTTTTGTTGTTTTTTTTTTTAACGCGTAATGGCGGCGATCTGCGATTTTTTTTTGCGGTACTGCGACATTGGGGCGGACAGATCGGACCCTTGACTGACATTTGTGACACTTTTGGGGTTACCAGTGACATTTCTACAGTAATCAGTGCTATACATATGCACTGTTACTGTAAAAATACACTGGTTGTGAAGGGGTTAACTTTATTTGGAAGGGAGGGGCTGTGTGTATCCCTAGGGGCGTGCTTTCTACTGTGATTGGCTGTGGCTTGAGCTGTAAGGACACTGATCAACGGATCTACATACTGGATCCGTTTGATCAGTGTCTTTACAGCGAGGAGAATGACAGGCAGCTTGTTTAAACAAGCTGCCTGACATTCTCCCTCTCCCCCGCCGATCGCCGAGTGACCGGCGGACATCGGGTCCGCTGGTCACACGCGCGGGGGGGGTCCGTGACCGCGCCTCCGGGGGCGCGCGCTCGCTCCCTAGACCCTCACAAGCTAGTGACGTAGCCCTATGTCACTTTGCCTGTGAGGGGCTGACTGCCGACCTAGATCGGCGTTAGGCAGTCGGCAAGTGGTTAATGACCAGGCCAATTTTTGCGATTCTGCACTGCGTTACTTAAAGGGAAAATTGCGCGGTCGTGCGACGCTGTACCCAAATAAAATTGATGTCCTTTTTTTTCCCCGCAATAGAACTTTCTTTTGGTGGTAGGAACAATAGGTCCAGATATGCAAGGGAGGTAAAGGGAAAGGGGGCTAGACATGGAAGGGGCAAAGCCAAGCATATCTGGGTAAAGGGGGATTTAATTGTGCCTAAAAAACACTATATATCTTTGAAAATGTTTTTTTATAAAAGTATCACAATTTTTATTTCAACATAGACAATATGACACATCAATTACATGGATATGAATGCTCATAGTACATATTACTCTCCAGAGAGTGGAGGTACATGTCTAGATTCACTGCTGGATCAACGTGTTTCGCTGTAGGCGCTTCATCAGGATCCATCAAATTTGGTTCAAAGTAAATATATACAATAGTATCATATCTAAAATAGATAGCAATACATATATTAAAGCACAAAACAAAAAAGTGATCATACATTTGAGAGTAACATTCGTCAAGGAATGCATTTCAACCACACACTAGTGCATTAATATGACAGGTTCAAGTATTCAACCTACCAGGGTGTAAAAGGTATACCTTGGTTAATGCAAAGGGTACTACAAACTAGGGGAAAGATTTATGTAATTTTTATTTCTTTTTTTACTAGTAATGGCGGCGATCTGCGATTTTTGGTTGGACTGTGACACTGCAGCAGACAGATCGGACCCCTAACTGACATTTTTGACACTTTTGGGGGGGACCAGTGACATTACTACATTAATCAGTGCTAAAAATATGCACTGTTATTGTAATAATGGCATTGGCAGGGAAGGGGTTAACCTAGTGGGTGCTCAAAGGGTTAAATGTGAGCCCAAGGGAGTGTTTTATAAACTGTGTGGGGAGTGTGGCTTGTGAAATGATCACAGAGACATGTGATCCTATATAGAAGGATCACAGGAGGTCTGTGATCATTTAAGAGAGAATAACGGTCTGCTGTGTTTACAACAGCTGACTGTCCTTCTCTCCCGGCGGGGAGCGATCGCGGCCGGCGACCCCGTGCATTGGCATCCCCGCTGCCTAGTGGGGGCAGGGGCGCGCCACCACCGACGCGCGCTTGCCCCCTAGCACCATACACGCAATTGACGTTGGGCTATGTCGGTTCTCGCAGAAGGGCCAGCCTGCCGCAGTAAATGTGTGGCGGGCGGTCCGGAAGCTGTTAATCTTATGTTTTTCAGGGTAGAGGAGAGATTTGGGGTGTTATAGACCCCCGATCCCTCCATAAAGAGTACCTGTCGCTGCCTATTACTGTCACATTCCCCCCCCCCCATCCCCGATCTCTCCATAAAGAGTACCTGTCACTGCCTATTACTGTCACATTCCCCCCCGATCCCTCCATAAAGAGTACCTGTCACTGCCTATTACTGTCAGATCCCCCCCCCCCCCCCCGATCTCTCCATAAAGAGTACCTGTCACTGCTGATTATTGTCATATTCCCCCCCGATCTCTCCATAAAGAGTACCTGTCACTGCCTATTACTGTCACATTCCCCCCCGATCCCTACATAAGGAGTACCTGTCACTGCCTATTACTGTCACATTCTCCCCGATCCCTCCATACAGAGTACCTGTCACTGCCTATTACTGTCACATTCCCCCCCGATCCCTCCATAAAGAGTACCTGTCACTGCCTATTACTGTCACATTCCTCCCGATCCCTCCATAAAGAGTACCTGTCACTGACTATTACTGTCACATTCCCCCCCGATCCCTCCATAAAGAGTACCTGTCACTGCCTATTACTGTCACATTCCCCCCGATCTCTCCATAAAGAGTACCTGTCACTCCTATTACTGTCACATTCCCCCCCCCCCCCCGATCCCTCCATAAAGAGTACCTGTCACTGCCGATTACTGTCACATTCCCCCGATCCCTCCATAAAGAGTACCTGTCACTCCTATTACTGTCACATTCCCCCCGATCCCTCCATAAAGAGTACCTGTCACTCCTATTACTGTCACATTCCCCCCCGATCCCTCCATAAAGAGTACCTGTCACTGCCTATTACTGTCACATTCCTCCCGATCCCTCCATAAAGAGTACCTGTCACTGCCTATTACTGTCACATTCCCCCCCGATCCCTCCATAAAGAGTACCTGTCACTCCTATTACTGTCACATTCCTCCCGATCCCTCCATAAAGAGTACCTGTCACTCCTATTACTGTCACATTCCCCCCGATCTCTCCATAAAGAGTACCTGTCACTGCCTATTACTGTCACATGCCCCCCCCCCCCCGATCCCTCCATAAAGAGTACCTGTCACTGCCTATTACTGTCACATTCCCCCCGATCCCTCCATAAAGAGTACCTGTCACTGCCTATTACTGTCACATTCCCCCCGATCCCTCCATAAAGAGTACCTGTCACTGCCTATTACTGTCACATTCCTCCCGATCCCTCCATAAAGAGTACCTGTCACTGCCTATTACTGTCACATTCCCCCCCGATCTCTCCATAAAGAGTACCTGTCACTGCCTATTACTGTCACATCCCCCCCCCCCCCCGATCTCTCCATAAAGAGTACCTGTCACTCCTATTACTGTCAGATTCCCCCCGATCCCGCCATAAAGAGTACCTGTCACTCCTATTACTGTCACATTCCCCCCCGATCCCTCCATAAAGAGTACCTGTCACTGCCTATTACTATCAGATTCCTCCTGATCCCTCCATAAAGAGTACCTGTCACTCCTATTACTGTCACATTCCCCCCGATCCCTCCATAAAGAGTACCTGTCACTCCTATTACTGTCACATTCCCCCCCCCCCGATCCCTCCATAAAGAGTACCTGTCACTGCCTATTACTATCAGATTCCTCCCGATCTCTCCATAAAGAGTACCTGTCACTGCTATTACTGTCACATTCCCCCCGATCCCTCCATAAAGAGTACCTGTCACTGCCTATTACTGTCACATTCCCCCCGATCCCTCCATAAAGAGTACCTGTCACTCCTATTACTGTCACATTCCCCCCGATCCCTCCATAAAGAGTACCTGTCACTGCCTATTACTGTCACATTCCCCCCGATCTCTCCATAAAGAGTACCTGTCACTGCCTATTACTGTCACATGCCCCCCCCCCCCCCCGATCCCTCCATAAAGAGTACCTGTCACTGCCTATTACTGTCACATTCCTCCCCGATCCCTCCATAAAGAGTACCTGTCACTGCCTATTACTGTCACATTCCCTCTCGATCCCTCCATAAAGAGTACCTGTCACTGCCTATTACTGTCAGATTCCCTCCCGATCCCCCCATAAAGAGTACCTGTCACTGCCTATTACTGTCACATTCCCTCCCGATCCCTCCATAAAGAGTACCTGTCACTGCCTATTACTGTCACATTCCCCCCAATCCCTCCATAAAGAGTACCTGTCACTGCCTATTACTGTCACATTCCCCCCGATCCCTCCATAAAGAGTACCTGTCACTGCTTATTACTGTCACATTCCTCCCGATCCCTCCATAAAGTGTACCTGTCACTCCTATTACTGTCACATCCCCCCCGATCCCTCCATAAAGAGTACCTGTCACTGCCTATTACTGTCACATTCCCTCCCGATCCCTCCATAAAGAGTACCTGTCACTCCTATTACTGTCAGATTCCCTCCCGATCCCTCCATAAAGAGTACCTGTCACTGCCTATTACTGTCACATTCCCCCCGATCTCTCCATAAAGAGTACCTGTCACTGCCGATTATTGTCACATTCCCCCCCGATCCCTCCATAAAGAGTACATGTCACTCCTATTACTGTCAGATTCCCCCCGATCTCTCCATAAAGAGTACCTGTCACTGCCTATTACTGTCACATTCCCTCCCGATCCCTCCATAAAGAGTACCTGTCACTGCCTATTACTCAGTGGCGGAGCTAGACTTTTAAAACAGGGGTGGCAAAGGGGTGGCTAGGTATTATTTTGGGGGGTCAATATACAAAGTGTAATTTAGTGTCAGATTCGTCCACCGCAATGTCGCAGTCCCTCTAATGATCGCTGCCATTACTAGTAAAGACAGGATACAGGTGGTGGTGATCAGAGGATACAGACAGGATACAGGTGGCGATCAGAGGATACAGACAGGATACAGGTTTGCCCCCAATGATTATTGCAGAGTGCCACAGCAATGCCCCCAATGATTATTGCAGAGTGCCACAGCAATGCCCCCAATGATTATTGCAGAGTGCCACAGCCTTGCCCCCAATGATTATTGCAGAGTGCCACAGCCTTGCCCCCAATGATTATTGCAGAGTGAGACAGCAATGCCCCCAATGATTATTGCAGAGTGCCACAGCAATGCCCCCAATGATTATTGCAGAGTGCCACAGAAATGCCCCCAATGATTATTGCAGAGTGCCACAGCAATGCCCCCAATGATTATTGCAGAGTGCCACAGAAATGCCCCCAATGATTATTGCAGAGTGCCACAGCCTTGCCCCCAATGATTATTGCAGAGTGAGACAGCCTTGCCCCCAATGATTATTGCAGAGTGAGACAGCAATGCCCCCAATGATTATTGCAGAGTGAGACAGCCTTGCCCCCAATGATTATTGCAGAGTGAGACAGCAATGCCCCCAATGATTATTGCAGAGTGAGACAGCAATGCCCCCAATGATTATTGCAGAGTGAGACAGCCTTGCCCCCAATGATTATTGCAGAGTGAGACAGCAATGCCCCCAATGATTATTGCAGAGTGAGACAGCAATGCCCCCAATGATTATTGCAGAGTGAGACAGCAATGCCCCCAGTGATTATTGCAGTGAGACAGCCTTGCCCCCAATGATTATTGCAGAGTGCCACAGCAATGCCCCCAATGATTATTGCAGAGTGAGACAGCCTTGCCCCCAATGATTATTGCAGAGTGAGACAGCAATGCCCCCAATGATTATTGCAGAGTGAGACAGCAATGCCCCCAATGATTATTGCAGAGTGCCACAGCAATGCCCCCAATGATTATTGCAGTGAGACAGCCTTGCCCCCAATGATTATTGCAGAGTGAGACAGCAATGCCCCCAATGATTATTGCAGAGTGAGACAGCCTTGCCCCCAATGATTATTGCAGAGTGAGACAGCAATGCCCCCAATGATTATTGCAGAGTGAGACAGCCTTGCCCCCAATGATTATTGCAGTGAGACAGCCTTGCCCCCAATGATTATTGCAGTGAGACAGCAATGCCCCCAATGATTATTGCAGTGAGACAGCCTTGCCCCCAATGATTATTGCAGAGTGCCACAGCAATGCCCCCAATGATTATTGCAGAGTGCCACAGAAATGCCCCCAATGATTATTGCAGTGAGACAGCAATGCCCCCAATGATTATTGCAGTGAGACAGCCTTGCCCCCAATGATTATTGCAGAGTGAGACAGCAATGCCCCCAATGATTATTGCAGAGTGAGACAGCCTTGCCCCCAATGATTATTGCAGAGTGAGACAGCAATGCCCCCAATGATTATTGCAGAGTGAGACAGCAATGCCCCCAATGATTATTGCAGAGTGCCACAGCAATGCCCCCAATGATTATTGCAGAGTGAGACAGCAATGCCCCCAATGATTATTGCAGTGAGACAGCAATGCCCCCAATGATTATTGCAGTGAGACAGCCTTGCCCCCAATGATTATTGCAGAGTGAGACAGCAATGCCCCCAATGATTATTGCAGTGAGACAGCCTTGCCCCCAATGATTATTGCAGAGTGCCACAGAAATGCCCCCAATGATTATTGCAGTGAGACAGCAATGCCCCCAATGATTATTGCAGAGTGAGACAGCAATGCCCCCAATGATTATTGCAGAGTGAGACAGCAATGCCCCCAATGATTATTGCAGAGTGAGACAGCAATGCCCCCAATGATTATTGCAGAGTGCCACAGCAATGCCCCCAATGATTATTGCAGAGTGAGACAGCCTTGCCCCCAATGATTATTGCAGAGTGAGACAGCAATGCCCCCAATGATTATTGCAGAGTGAGACAGCAATGCCCCCAATGATTACTGCAGAGTGCCACAGCCTTGCCCCCAATGATTATTGCAGAGTGCCACAGAAATGCCCCCAATGATTATTGCAGTGAGACAGCAATGCCCCCAAAGATTATTGCAGAGTGAGACAGCAATGCCCCCAATGATTATTGCAGTGAGACAGCCTTGCCCCCAATGATTATTGCAGAGTGAGACAGCCTTGCCCCCAATGATTATTGCAGAGTGCCACAGCATTTGCCCGCAATCATTGCAGAGTGCCAGCGTCGTCCCCCCCCCCCCCCCATGAGACCGGCTTACTTACCTCACGGACGGACGGTCATCACAGCAGCTTATCATCGGTCCGCGGCTCCCTGCATCTTCTCAGTCCTCCCGCCGGCGCCTCCTCGACCAATGGCACGGCATTTGCCATTCGGCCAATCAGGAAGCGGGAGGACCCGCTCCCTGATTGGCCGGAGGAGGATCCATGTGACAATAGCGAATTTTCATTCGCTATTGTCATAGAATGGGCGGGCTCGGCTTCGGGACGCACTGTTCTGCTGCTCCCTGACCCAGGCCGCCAGCTTAGAGGGATCAGCCGGTTCGCATCCCACCACTGCCTGTGATTCCTCCGCTGCCAGCCTGGATCGGGGTGGCAACAGGGGTGGCAGGGACTTTTTCTGGGGTGTCAATTGACACCCCAGCTAACCCTCTGGCTCCGCCACTGCTATTACTGTCACATTCCCCCCAATCCCTCCATAAAGAGTACCTGTCACTGCCTATTACTGTCAGATTCCCCCCGATCCCTCCATAAAGAGTACCTGTCACTGCCTATTACTGTCACATTCCCCCCCGATCCCTCCATAAAGAGTACCTGTCACTGCCTATTACTGTCAGATTCCCCCCGATCCCTCCATAAAGAGTACCTGTCACTGCCTATTACTGTCACATTCCCCCCTGATCCCTCCATAAAGAGTACCTGTCACTGCCTATTACTGTCACATTCCCCCCCGATCCCTCCATAAAGAGTACCTGTCACTGCCTATTACTGTCAGATTCCTCCCGATCTCTCCATAAAGAGTACCTGTCACTGCCTATTACTGTCACATTCCTCCCCGATCTCTCCATAAAGAGTACCTGTCACTGCCTATTACTGTCACATGCCCCCCCCCCCCCCCCCGATCTCTCCATAAAGAGTTCCTGTCACTGCCTATTACTGTCACATTCCCTCCCGATCCCTCCATAAAGAGTACCTGTCACTCCTATTACTGTCAGATTCCCTCCCGATCCCTCCATAAAGAGTACCTGTCACTGCCTATTACTGTCACATTCCCCCCGATCTCTCCATAAAGAGTACCTGTCACTGCCTATTACTGTCACATTCCCCCCGATCCCTCCATAAAGAGTACCTGTCACTCCTATTACTGTCACATTCCCCCCGATCCCCCCATAAAGAGTACCTGTCACTGGCTATTACTGTCACATTCCCCCCGATCTCTCCATAAAGAGTACCTGTCACTGCCTATTACTGTCACATGCCCCCCCCCCCGATCTCTCCATAAAGAGTACCTGTCACTGCCTATTACTGTCACATTCCCTCCCGATCCCTCCATAAAGAGTACCTGTCACTCCTATTACTGTCAGATTCCCTCCCGATCCCTCCATAAAGAGTACCTGTCACTGCCTATTACTGTCACATTCCCCCCGATCTCTCCATAAAGAGTACCTGTCACTGCCTATTACTGTCACATTCCCCCCCGATCCCTCCATAAAGAGTACCTGTCACTCCTATTACTGTCAGATTCCCCCCGATCTCTCCATAAAGAGTACCTGTCACTGCCTATTACTGTCACATTCCCCCCGATCCCTCCATAAAGAGTACCTGTCACTCCTGTTACTGTCAGATTCCCTCCCGATCCCTCCATAAAGAGTACCTGTCACTGCCTATTACTGTCACATTCCCCCCGATCTCTCCATAAAGAGTACCTGTCACTGCCTATTACTGTCACATTCCCCCCGATCCCTCCATAAAGAGTACCTGTCACTGCCGATTACTGTCAGATTCCCCCCGATCCCTCCATAAAGAGTACCTGTCACTGCCTATTACTGTCACATTCCCCCCCCATCTCTCCATAAAGAGTACCTGTCACTGCATATTACTGTCACATTCCCCCCAATCCCTCCATAAAGAGTACCTGTCACTGCCTATTACTGTCACATTCCTCCCCCCCCGATCCCTCCATAAAGAGTACCTGTCACTCCTATTACTGTCACATTCCCCCCCGATCTCTCCATAAAGAGTACCTGTCACTCCTATTACTGTCACATTCCCCCGATCCCTCCATAAAGAGTACCTGTCACTCCTATTACTGTCACATTCCCCCCGATCTCTCCATAAAGAGTACCTGTCACTGCCTATTACTGTCACATTCCCCCCGATCCCTCCATAAAGAGTACCTGTCACTGCCTATTACTGTCAGATTCCACCCGATCCCTCCATAAAGAGTACCTGTCACTGCCTATTACTGTCAGATTCCACCCGATCCCTCCATAAAGAGTACCTGTCACTGCCTATTACTGTCAGATTCCACCCGATCGCTCCATAAAGAGTACCTGTGACTGCCTATTACTGTCAGATTCCCCCTGATCCCTCCATAAAGAGTACCTGTCACTCCTATTACTGTCACATTCCCCCCCGATCCCTCCATAAAGAGTACCTGTCACTGCCTATTACTGTCACATTCCCCCCGATCCCTCCATAAAGAGTACCTGTCACTGCCTATTACTGTCACATTCCCCCCGATCCCTCCATAAAGAGTACCTGTCAATGCCGATTACTGTCACAAGGGATGTTTACACCTCTTGTGATAGTAAAAAGTGATAAAAAAAAACTAAGTGTACAAATAAAAAGAAAAACATTTATATAAATAAATTAAAAACCAGTTTAACCACCTCCTTCCGAGGCCTATTCTGACACTCCTACGTGTAAAAATCATACACAATTTTTTTTGCTAGAAAATTACTTAGAACCCTCAAGCATTATATATCCTTTTTTTTTTTTTAGCAGAGATTCTATAGAATAAAATAGTGGGTGTTGCATTTTTTTATGTCACATGGTATTTGTTTAGCGTTTTTTCAAACGCAATTTTTTGGGGGGAAAAAAAAGCATTTTCATAAATTTGAAAAAATAAAATCCAGTAAAGTTAGCCCAATTTAATGGAAAACAAAGAGTTAAATAATGTGTGACCGGAGTACCAGTCTCATGAAATAACTCACCCCGCGCACAATGATCTAGTATTGAATAGATGGCAACAAGATATAATTAAGATGACGTAAAGTCTCAAAGCAGCTGCTATACAGATAAAATTGTTACAAAAGGTGTTGAGAATATTGAACCAAGTAAAATATAACTGAACACTAGCAGCGCTAAGGTAAACAGATCTATTGTAAAACACAACGTCCCTAAAGACTCATAAAATATATATGTGTGTACAGCCCATACAGTGGTATATCAGGCACAATCCATCCACCAGGGTAGGGAGTGAAGGGTCTTGTCTGTTCTGCCAAAGTTCAACCACACTCCAGTGCTCCCCCCCTTTAAATTGAACACTCACCAAAACACGGTGAATATAGAGCCTTCAATACGATCCACCAATCAGCGGGTGTATAGATCACTGCTGGGCTGTACCTAGCTGCTCCTCCCTCCAACTTTTCCTCCGTTCAAAAATTCATGTAATGGAACAAAGTGGGGGCAACAATAGTGTAATTCTGCAACACTTTATTTAAAATCACACAAAATAACAAGCCCCTCTCCCCTCCAGATGGCTACTTACAAGAGGGCTATGGAGTGAAGGCATAAAGCTCAAAATATGCACACTCGATGACCATTCCAAAGAAAATTCCTGCAGCCTAATAGGAATCCCGAATGATGACCAGTGTGAGAAGTATAGCGACCGCGCACATCGGCTCTGACGTTTCGTCCACTTGACTTCTTCTGAGAGCCGATGTGCGCGGTCGCTATACTTCTCACACTGGTCATCATTCGGGATTCCTATTAGGCTGCAGGAATTTTCTTTGGAATGGTCATCGAGTGTGCATATTTTGAGCTTTATGCCTTCACTCCATAGCCCTCTTGTAAGTAGCCATCTGGAGGGGAGAGGGGCTTGTTATTTTGTGTGATTTTAAATAAAGTGTTGCAGAATTACACTATTGTTGCCCCCACTTTGTTCCATTACATGAATTTTTGAACGGAGGAAAAGTTGGAGGGAGGAGCAGCTAGGTACAGCCCAGCAGTGATCTATACACCCGCTGATTGGTGGATCGTATTGAAGGCTCTATATTCACCGTGTTTTGGTGAGTGTTCAATTTAAAGGGGGGGAGCACTGGAGTGTGGTTGAACTTTGGCAGAACAGACAAGACCCTTCACTCCCTACCCTGGTGGATGGATTGTGCCTGATATACCACTGTATGGGCTGTACACACATATATATTTTATGAGTCTTTAGGGACGTTGTGTTTTACAATAGATCTGTTTACCTTAGCGCTGCTAGTGTTCAGTTATATTTTACTTGGTTCAATATTCTCAACACCTTTTGTAGCCCAATTTAATGTTACGCCAAATAAATAGATACCCAACATGCCAGGCTTCAAAATTTCATCTGCCCGTGGAATGGTGGCAAACTACAGGGCCAAAAATTCTCCATAGGCGATGTTTTAAACGCCTTTTCAGGTTACCAGTTTAGAGTGGCACAGGAGATCTGGTGATAGAATTATTGCTCTCACTCTGACGTTCACAACAATACCTCTCATGTGTGGTGCGATCACCGTTTACATATGCGTGCGGGTGTAACGTATGCATTTGCATTTGCGCGTAAGCACGGTGGTATGGTGGCTCTTTACATTTATTTATTTATTTATTTTACACTTTTTTTTTGTACTTACTTTATTACTATTACAAGGGATGAACAACATCCCTTGGTACATCATGGGCCATGACAGGTCCTGTTTATGGAGAGATTTGAGATCTGTTAGACCCCAAATCTCTCCTCTGGCCTCCCATGCAGCCGATCAGGGAGATGGTGTCATGGGATGTATAGGGGGATGGTGTCATGGGATGTATAGGGAGATGGTGTCATGGGATGTATAGGGGGATGGTGTCATGGGATGTATAGGGAGATGGTGTCATGGGATGTATAGGGGGATGGTGTCATGGGATGTATAGGGGGATGGTGTCATGGGATGTATAGGGGGATGGTGTCATGGGATGTATAGGTAGATGGTGTCATTGGATGTATAGGAGATGGTGTCATGGGATGTATAGGGGGATGGTGTCATGGGATGTATAGGGATGTGGTGTCATGGGATGTATAGGGATGTGGTGTCATGGGATGTATAGGGGATTGTGTCATGGGATGTATAGGGGGATGGTGTCATGGGATGTATAGGGATGTGGTGTCATGGGATGTATAGGGGGATGGTGTCATGGGATGTATAGGGGATGGTGTCATGGGATGTATAGGGGGATGGTGTAATGGGATGTATAGGGGGGTGGTGTCATGGGATGTATAGGGGGATGGTGTCATGGGATGTATAGGGGATGGTGTCATGGGATGTATAGGGGATGGTGTCATGGGATGTATAGGGGATGGTGTAATGGGATGTATAGGGGGATGGTGTCATGGGATGTATAGGGGGATGGTGTCATGGGATGTATAGGGGATGGTGTCATGGGATGTATAGGGGATGGTGTAATGGGATGTATAGGGGGATGGTGTCATGGGATGTGTAGGGAGATGGTGTCATTGGATGTATAGGGGATGGTGTCATGGGATGTATAGGGGGATGGTGTCATGGGATGTATAGGGGGATGGTGTCATGGGATGTATAGGAGATGGTGTCATGGGATGTATAGGGATGTGCTGTCATGGGATGTATAGGGAGATGTTGTCATGAGATGTATAGGGGATGGTGTCATGGGATGTATAGGGGGATGGTGTCATTGGATGTATAGGGTATGGTGTCATGGGATGTATAGGGGATGGTGTCATGGGATGTAAAGGGGGATGGTGTCATGGGATGTATAGGGAGATGGTGTCATGGGATGTATAGGGGGATTGTGTCATGGGATGTATAGGGGGATGGTGTCATGGGATGTATAGCGGGATGGTGTCATGGGATGTATAGGGGGATGGTGTCATGGGATGTATAGGGGGATGGTGTCATGGGATGTATAGGGGATGGTGTCATGGGATGTATAGGGGATGGTGTCATGGGATGTATAGTGGGATGGTGTCATGGGATGTATAGGGGGATGGTGTCATGGGATGTATAGGGGGATGGTGTAATGGAATGTATAGGGGGATGGTGTCATGGGATGTATAGGGGGATGGTGTCATGGAATGTATAGGGATGTGCTGTCACGGGATGTATAGGGAGATGGTGTCATTGGATGTATAGGGGATGGTGTCATGGGATGTATAGGGGGATGGTGTCATGGGATGTATAGGGGGATGGTGTCATGGAATGTATAGGGGGATGGTGTCATGGGATGTATAGGGAGATGGTGTCATTGGATGTATAGGGAGATGGTGTCATGGGATGTATAGGGGGATGGTGTCATGGGATGTATAAGGGGATGGTGTCATGGGATGTATAGGGGGATTGTTTTATGGGATGTATAGGGGGATGGTGTCATGGGATGTATAGGGAGATGGTGTCATGGGATGTATAGGGGGATGGTGTCATGGGATGTATAGGGGGATTGTTTTATGGGATGTATAGGGGGATGGTGTCATGGGATGTATAGGGGGATGGTGTCATGGGATGTATAGGGGGATTGTTTTATGGGATGTATAGGGGGATGGTGTCATGGGATGTATAGGGGGATGGTGTCATGGGATGTATAGGGAGATGGTGTCATGGGATGTATAGGGAGATGGTGTCATGGGATGTATAGGGATTTGGTGTCATGGGATGTATAGGGGGATGGTGTCATGGGATGTATAGGGAGATGGTGTCATGGGATGTATAGGGATTTGGTGTCATGAGATGTATAGGGGGATGGTGTCATGGGATGTATAGGGATGTGGTGTCATGGGATGTATAGGGGGATGGTGTCATGGGATGTATAGGGGGATTGTTTTATGGGATGTATAGGGGGATGGTGTCATGGGATGTATAGGGGGATGGTGTCATGGGATGTATAGGGGATGGTGTCATGGGATGGATAGGGGGATGGTGTCATGGGATGGATAGGGGGATGGTGTCATGGGATGTATAGGGGGATGGTGTCATGGGATGTATAGGGATATGGTGTCATGGGATGTATAGGGGGATGGTGTCATGGGATGTATAGGGGGATGGTGTCATGGGATGTGTAGGGGGATGGTGTCATGGGATGTATAGGGAGATGGTGTCATGGGATGAATTTGTCGCTGCTTACTTTGCACACCATGGTGGAGATGTCCTCGAAGCGCTCCATGGAACGGGGTCAAGTGAGGAGAAAGCACAGAGGAGCCACCAAAGGGAAATGATATACGAGGCCTCATTCATTACTGCACTTGTGAAACAGAGCAGGTGGTAATCATTTCCCAGCTCCCCTTTCAAGTGGCGCAGGAAGCGCCCCATCCTCCGCTCAGCATTTCTCTTGCCACATTTTGCTGGGTTGATGAAAGAGGAAATATGTGCAAAGTCTCATTTCACCTTTTTCCACCATAAATGCAGCATAAGCACAAAATAAATCACACAAATACAACGTTTACTGCCATGGCATGAAACCTTTTATAACTTTCCCTCCTCTGTCTGCAAAAAACCTGCATTGGCACTTGGGATTCTACTTTTGGTTTTGCACTGAGGGTGGTATAAAAAAATACACAATTCCATTATATATCCCATAGTATGTAGACACTAACTTTAAAGCAAACCAATCAATATTCACTTATTGGGATTTTTTTAAAATCAAAACATGTAGCAAAATACAATGGCCTAAATTTATGAAGATTCTTTTTTTTTTTATTGGATATGTTTTAAAACCATGAAAAAAACAAAAAAAAAGAATTATATATATATAAAATATTGTTTTTTTTTTTTTTCAAAATTGTGATTCTTTTTTCGTTTGTAGCACAGAAAATACAAAACCACAGAGATGATCAAATACCACCAAAAAAAAAAAAAGCTCTGTAGGAAAAAAAAGACAACAATTTTATTTGTGTACAGCGTCGCACGACCGCGCAATTGTCAGTTAAAGCAACGTAGTGCCGTATTGCAAAAAAGGGCCTGGTCAGGAAGGGGGGGGGGGGTAAATCCTTCTGGAGCTGAAGCAATTAAAGCCTAAAGTGGGGTACACACTATAAGAAAATCGGGCGAACGATCGTCCAAATTTTCCTCGTTGTTTTACAGCAAATCGGAAACCGATGAACGGAAATTCTTATGAAAATTCTCATACAACAAAGGCTTTTTTGTTGTTTATTATTTCTGATCATGCGCAAATTTTCTTTTCTACATTTTTCTTGTACAAAAATCGTACAAAAATGGTACACATTAACCACTTGCCGACCGCCGCAAGTACATATACTGCTGCGGTCAGCCCCTCACAGGCAAAGTAACGTATGGGTACGTCACTAGCCTGTGAGGCTCTGGGGAGCGAGCGCGCACCGCCGGAGGCACGCTCCCGCGCAGTCACGGACCCCCCCGCGTGTGTGACCGGCGGACCTGATGTCTGCCGCTCACTCACGATCGTCCGTTAGAGCGGGAGAAAGGCAGGCGGCTGATGTAAACAAGCCGCCTGTCATTCTCCCCTGTGTAGAAATAGTGATCATACGGTTCTACTATGTAGGACCGTTGATCACTGTTCCTACACCTCAAGCCACAGCCAATCACAGTTAGAATCATGCCCCTAGGGACACACATAACCCCTCCCTCTCAAAAAAAGTTAACCCCTTCACTGCCAGTGTCATTTTACAGTAACAGTGCATATGTATAGCACTGATTACTGCAGTAATGTCACTGGTACCCCCAAAAGTGTCAAAAATGTCAGTCAAAGGTCCGATCTGTCCGCCGCAATGTCGCAGTACCGCAAAAAAAATCACAGATCGCCGCCATTGCGCGTTAAAAAAAAATGACAAAAATGTTTCCCTTTGTTAGTAAACGCGATAACTTTTGCGCAAACCAATCAAAATACGCTTTTTGCGATTTTTTTTTTTAACCAAAAATATGTAGCATAAAACAAATTGGCCTAAAATGTTAAAAAATTTAGATTTTTACATTTTTTTGGGGGAATTTCATATAAAAAATGTGAAAAATATTGTTATTTTTGCAAAATTGACGCTCTTTTTTTGTTTATAGCGCATGATCAAAAAATCGCACAGGTGATCAAATACCACCAAAAGAAAGCTCTGTTTGTGGGAAAAAAACAACATCAAATTCGTTTAGGTACAGCGTCACACGACCGCGCAATTGTCCGTTAAAGTCACGCAGTGCCGAATCGCAAAATAGGCCCTGGTCAGGAAGGGGGTAAAATCTTCCGGGGCTTAAGTGGTTAAATGAAAAACGTTGGTTTTTTTTTTTTATCGTACGAGAAAAATTTTGGAGTTTGTCCCTTCGAGAATTTTTATATGAAAATTCAGAATCGTCTGTAGAAAATTCTGTACACACTAATATGAAAATCGTACGGAAATTCTTTGGACGAAAATGTTCCCCCGATTTTCTTAGTGTGTACGAGCCTTAGGCTCCATGTACACGGGACGCTGGAAATGGCCGTTTAGGAGCAGTTGGGCGTTTTTTTCAGAAGCCCCTGAACCCATCTACATTTTATCTTATCTGTCCATGTACACCAGGTCGTTTACAGTCATTTGCAGGCAGTTGCGTTCAGGGACTGTTTTTAGAACGCAATTATTTGCGTTCGAACGTGTGTTTCCCGGCGTTTCAAACGCACAAACGCGTCTGAACGCGTCTGAACGCGATGACCCGTGTTTAGCGTTTGTGTTTTTCCATTTTAAAGGGGAATATTTTTTATGACCTCTAGGAACGCTTCTAAACGCAAACGCCCGCAAACGCTGCTAAACGCGGGTACAAACGCGACTGAACGGACGTTTCAAACATCCTAAAAATTCCAGCATTCAAAGGGACTTTTAACAACGTCCCGTGTACATGGAGCCTTAAGGTCAGATTGTAAACTCCGATCTTCATTCCCACATTGTATTCCAGGTTTTTCCAGCCTCCTCCTATTACTCCGAATGATGTGGAAGTTTGTGAAGATCCCGACACATTTACTTCCTGGAATTCCGGGACCCGTAGTCACTATGCCCAGTGAGTAGGCACTGCTGTGTCACACCTTTCACAGAGCCCGCCTTCTGACAGGAGGAGTTTCAGGAGGCGGAGTCTGTATATAAATCACTGCATGCAGGCAGCAAGGTACCATGGGATATGTAGTCCTTAGAAATAGAGGAGAAGCTGCAAAGCATGCTGGGAATCCAGGAGGTTGCGGCAGACAGGCAGCACTCACAGCATGAAAGGAGATTTTTTCCAGTAAGTTTATATTGGAATGTCAGATATAACTATTGTTTGTATTGTTATTTCAATGCTGATGTTCAAAAATGAAAGCATATGCTGTGACCAGAGATCTCCTTTATTATTTTATTTTTTTAAATATTTTTTAATTTTATACAGGATTTATATAGCACAGTTGGTGCAACGCTTTACAAAATAAAGGGAGACGGTACAGTTATACAACATAATACAATGCAAGCTGGTTAGGAGTTGGGATGAGCCCAGACATGTTGGGATCCTAGTCTGGATTTGGCCTGAGCAAACCGGTGCTAGAAAGCCATCACTGCTCATCACCAATCGTAAGACGGCGAGGCATTCCCTGCCCTGCATGCACACCCACCCAGGGCCGCTAATAAGGCAGTACAACCAGTCCTGTTGCACTGGGCCCAGGCCCATTAGCTGAACAGAGGGGCCCAGGCCACATTAGCTAAACAGGGGAGGCCTAGGCCCCATTAGCTGAACAGGGGGGGGGGCCCAGGTCCCATTAGCTGAACAGGGAGGCCCAGGCCTAACTAGCTGAACAGTGGAGGCCCAGGCCCCATTAACTGAACAGGGGGGCCCAGGCCCCATTAGCTAAACAGGGGGGCCCAGGCCCCATTAGCTAAACAGGGGGACCCAGGCCCCATTAGCTGAACGGGGGGGGGGGGGCAGGCCCTATTAGCTAAACAGGGGGGCCCAGGCGCCATTAGCTTAACAAGGAAGCTCAGGCCCTATTAGCTTAACAAGGAAGCTCAGGCCCTATTAGCTGAACAAGGGAGCTCAGGCCCCATTAGCTGAACAGGGGAGCTCAGGCCCAGGCCCCATTAGCTGAACAGGGGAGCTCAGGCCCCATTAGCTGAACAGGGGAGCTCAGGCCCCATTAGCTGAACAGGGGGGCCCAGGCCTGATTAGTTGAACAGGGGGGCCCAGGCCCCATTAGCTTAACAAGGGAGCTCAGGCCCCATTAGCTTAACAAGGGAGCTCAGGCCCCATTAGCTGAACAGGGGGGGGGCAGGCCCTATTAGCTAAACAGGGGGGCCCAGGCGCCATTAGCTTAACAAGGAAGCTCAGGCCCCATTAGCTGAACAGGGGAGCTCAGGCCCCATTAGCTTAACAAGGGAGCTCAGGCCCCATTAGCTGAACAGGGGGGGCCCAGGGTATCTTTATTGTTTCTGCCTAAGGCCTCTTGCACACTGCAGCTTTTTTTTTTTTTTTTTTTTACTGAAGCTAAAATACAGCCCATTAATTGTAATGAGCGCCGTGCATTCTTCAGTAAAAGCAAAATAAAAAAATCTGCATTTTCGGTCAGTAATTTACGCCTCATGCGCACAGATACGCGCGAGTGCACAAGTGTGCGCAAATGTCCATTTACATATTGTGCTGAACAAGAACGTCAGAAAAAGTTTTCCCATATGTGCTCAAAAATGCGCAAACGTGTTTGCACGAAAATACGCACAAATGCATAGAAAGAAAAAAAACGTCTGAAAAGGTAGATGCCCAAACAGGAGTATCGTGTACAGGAGGCTAAATAAATGTAACTAGAACTAGAACTAGGACTTGCCGACTGCCGCACGACTATCTACGTCGGCGGTCAGCCCCTCACAGGCAAAGTGACGTAGGGCTACGTCACTAGCTTGTGAGGGTCTAGGGAGCGAGCGCGTGCCGCCGGAGGCGCGCTCCCGCGTGGTCACGGACCCCCCCGCGCGTGTGACCGGCGGACCCAATGTCCGCCGGTCACTCTGCGATCGTCGGGGGAGAGGGAGAAAGTCAGGCGGCTGATGTAAACAAGCCGCCTGTCAGTCTCCCCGGTGTATGAATGATGATCATACGGTTCTACTATGTAGAACCGTTGATCACTCATCATACATCTGAAGCCACAGCCAATCACAGTAGAAAGCACGCCCCTAGGGACACACATAGCCCCTCCCTTAAAAAAAGTTAACCCCTTCACTGCCAGTGTATTTTTACAGTAACAGTGCATATGTATAGCACTGATTACTGTAGAAATGTCACTGGTACCCCCAAAAGTGGCAAAAATGTCAGTCAAGGGTCCGATCTGTCCGCCGCAATGTCGCAGTACCGCAAAAAAAATCGCAGATCGCCGCCATTACGCGTTAAAAAAAAACAACAAAAATGACAAAAATCTTTCCCTTTGTTAGTAAACGCGATAACTTTTGCTCAAACCAATCAAAATACGCTTTTTTTTTTTACCAATCATATGTAGCATAAAACAAATTGGCCGAAAATGTTAAAAAATTTTGATTTTTACATTTTTTTGGGGGAAATTTAATATAAAAAAATGTGAAAAATATTGCTATTTTTGCAAAATTGACGCTCTTTTTTTGTTTATAGCGCATGATCAAAAAATCGCACAGGTGATCAAATACCACCAAAAGAAAGCTCTGTTTGTTGGAAAAAAAGGACGCCAAATTCGTTTAGATACAGCGTCGCACGACCGCGCAATTGTACGTTAAAGTCACGCAGTGCCGAATCGCAAAATACCCCCTGGTCAGGAAGGGGGTAAAATCTTCCGGGGCTTAAGTGGTTAATTTGCATCAGATCCCTGGGCCCCATCATTTAAAGTAGCGCAGTGCTGAATAGCAAAAAAAATGGAGGGGGGTAAATCTTCTGGATCTGAAGTGTTTAAATGAACGTTTTTTTGCCCGAATTATATATTTATTTATATATTATATTATATATTTATATATTTTTTTCCCAGCGCTGAACTTAGAAGACTTTTTTTTTTTTTTTTAAGGAAAATCTCTTTAGTTGGGTGAACACACCAAATCAATTATTCCTGTAAGTTGTCGGAGTGGAATGATGTCGGCTTTTATAGGGTAATGGAATCTCGTGTCGCTCCTGCGATGGGGAAATTCTATGAATTATATATGGCAGTCGCCGTCCCCGGCCTGCAAATCTCTCTTATTCACTTTACGGCGGCTGAAGTACTTATTAAGGAGATCTGTTAGGCGGCGGCGGCGGCTCCACCCTGCTCCGTTCCTTTGTACAGTACATTAGATTATAGGGAGGTGGAGGGGAGAGGAGGTTTGATGTGTATCAGCGCTGCCGGGTCCTACGTCTTTGCCATGTAACCCCCCCCCCCCCATTTCCATGTTGTTTTCGGCGGAGCACAGTGAAGCCACTGTTTTCTGTAACGAGGACCACATGGCCTCACGTGGGCCGCCGGCAAGTTTCGTTCGGTTATGAAAGAGTTTTGTGTTTGTGCTCTGTACATGGCTCCCAGCTACTGGGGGGGGGGGGGAGGAAAACAAAACCAAGATGGCCGCCGTCATCGCCGTACTCAGGAGCGCGTGATTTGCGAGGAACTGTGATATGAGGGACGTTCACCCAACTTCCAGGCTGACTTCTGCGATCCGAGCTTTTTATATCTGATACTAGTATTTTATTCTATACCTATCGGGGCGATTTGGTATGGCGTCTGCGACACTTTTCTGGCTTTCCTATTGGAAAAGAATGTCCAGCGCCAAATTTAGAAATTTGCGGCAGATCGAACGCGATTACCGTCACTTGCATTAAATTCAGAACATTCCTAATAGTGACAGTATATAAGACCAATGTCTTTGTAATTTGTGTTGGGAGTGAGGAGTTATCCCTCCATATTGTGGGTTGTTAGGCTGCCAGCATCCTAGCAACCAATGATGATTAGTCGTGTGATGTTATTGGTTTCTAGGTGTCCTAACAACCAATCACGCTCAGCTACATTATTGGTTGCTAGGATGCCTCCTAACAACCAGTCAGGTTTGGCTACACAGTGCCATTGGTTTGCGAGGCAACCAATCAGGCTCAGCTACACTATATTATTGGTTGCTAGGATGCCTCCTAGCAATCAATCAATCAGGTTTTGGATGCATAACATCATTGGCTGTTATGTCTCCTAGCAACCAATCAGGCTCATCTGCACAGCATCTTCAGGCTCAGCTGCACAACGTCATGTGTTGCTAGGATGCCTTCTAGCAACCAATCAGATTTTGATTGCACAACATTACTGGTTGCTAGGATGTCTCCTAGCAAGCAGTCAGGCTCCTCTTTACAGCATCTTTGGTTGCTAGGACACCTCCTAGCAATTAATCAGGTTTTGGCTGCATAACATCACTGGTTGTTAGGATGTCTTCTAGCAACCAATCAGGCTCAACCGCACCACATCATTGGTTGCTAGGACACCTCCTAACAACCAATCAGATCTTAGCTGCACAACATCAGTGACTGCTAGGGTGTCTCCTAGCAACCAGTGAGGCTCAGCTGTACAATGCCAGGTGTTGCTAGAGCTCCTCCTAGCAACGAATCAGATTTTGATCACGCAACATCTTTAGTTACTAGGATGTCTCCTAGCAACCAATCAGGCTTGTCTGTACAACATCTTTGGTTGCTAGAACACCTTAGTAGATTATTGGCTGTAAGGATATCTCCTAGCAACTGTTCAGGCTCAGCTGCACACTGTCACTGGTTGCTAGGACCCACCTTAGCAATCATTCAGGATCGGCTGCACAATGTCATTGGCTGCTAGGATGCCTCCTAGTAACCAATCACTCGGCTGTGCAACATCATTTGTTGCTAGGATGCCTTCTAGCAACCAATCAGATTTATGCCCCATACACACGTGCAGATTATCTGCAGACTTTTGTCTGCAGACTTACCAAAACCATATAATATGAGGTCAAACCTAAACACTTTCAATTTGTATGCAATCCGGCAGGCCCTTGCACTACATAGAAAAGACAAAAGTCTGCAGATAATCTGCACGTGTGTATGGGGCATAAGGAGTCACAACATCAGTGGTTGCTAGGATGTCCCCTAGCAACCAGTCAGGCTCAGCTGCACAAAATCAGGTGTTGCTAGGACGCCTCCTAGCAACCAAATTATGATTGAAAAACATTATTGGTTGCTAGAATGTCTCCTAGTAACCAATCACTCTTGGCTGTGCAATCTCATTGCTTGTTAGGATGCTCTCAACAACAAGTTCGGCTTGGCTGCACAACATCTTCGGTTGTTAGGATGCCGGCGGCCCCAAGGCCACCACTGTCTCCTAGCAGCCAATCAGGCTCAGCCACACAATGTCATTGGTTCCTAGGATGCCTCCTAGTAACCAATCACTCGGCTGTGCAACATCATTTGTTACTAGGATGCCTTCTAGCAACCAATCAGATTTTAGCTGCACAACATCAGTGGTTGCTACGATGTCCCCTAGCCACCCGTCAGGCTCAGCTGCACAATGTCAGTTGTTTCATAGGACACTTCCTAACAACCAGATATTGTTTGCAAAACATTATTGGTTGCTAGAATGTTTCCTAGTAACCAATCACTCATTGCTTGCTAGGATGCTTCTCAGCAATAAGTCCGGATTGGCTGCACTATAACATTGGTTGCTAGGACGCCGGCGGCCCCAAGGCCACCACTGTCCTCCCAACCAATAAAGCTTGGCCGCACAGCGTTCTTGAGACCTGAGCGCAATGCAGACTTTGTGACAAATTCATGTGCATGTTTCTGAAATGTACCTTCATTTGTCTTATTTACTGACCTTTGTCGTATGAAGGTGCAGACAGTTAGGTGATGGGCAAAACCTGGACCCTTAATAGGGACCATTAAATTCTAAATTAATAAAATATTTAAATATACTATTTAAACATGCCATTGGCTCATAATGTCACCATTAGAAATGGAGCTACTACTATAATATCTACTACCGCTTTTATAAAATTAAACCAAAATACGGTTTATTTATTTATTTCTTTGTATTTTTTTTATTTTGAATTTATTTATTTATTTATTTTTTTGTGTTTGTTTTTTTTTTTGTAGACCTGGGTGCAGATGATGTGGAATATTTTTTGCATGGGAGCCCCATCTTGTATTTCTTTAATCTTTGTGATATATTTTTATGCATCTGTTTTGTTCCTCTGAATTGCCACAAGAGGAATTCATCTTTGCTCTGAGCAATTTTCTCAAAAACGGCAAATCTTTTAAAAATGTAATTTAAAAAAACAAACATTTTTAGTACATAAAGTGCATTCTTTTTTAAAAAATATTTGTCTGGAGTTGACTGTTAACATTTTAAAGCCTTGTTACAAGCGGTATTCATCTCCTCAGGCAGACGTGCACCAGGTATGTCCTGTAGTATTTTTCGGAATTGGTTCCAGTTAGGCAATCGATGTGGAATTCCGACAGAGCCATAAACATCTTCACATGAGAGGCTGTTAAATGGCTGAGTAATGTTAGTTTACTGCAAAAAAAACTCTGCTCGCTGCTACAGAGTGCCGGCCCTTTAAATTTATGTCCTACTCGTAATGAGGTATTGTAACCGAAACTGCGGCGCTGAGGTGTAAAACAAACGACTGTAAATCCAGGCCGGGTGACAATAAAAGGAAATGAACTCGCTCTGGAGCATTGTTTTATAAAAGGGACCCGTCTGCCGTAATTCCTGCTGGGAGTCTGATATACCCATCTGTAAATTCTGCCGCCATTACAAATGGCGTTCACTTTTTCTGGTGAATTTTTGCATTCTCCCCCAGATGTTCTTATAGAAATCTGTGCATTGTTAGAAACGTTTCCTCTTTAAGGCCCCATTTACACTTGTCATGTGACTTTGGACTCTTGAGACGCATGACAAGTTTCATTCCATGTTTTCCAATGAATATCGTTCATATCTTTTCAGCTTAGTCGCAGTGACTTAATCCTAGCCAATATCCTAGCCTAACCCTAACCCTAACCCTAGCCTAACCCTAAACCTAGGCTAACCCTACCCATAACCCTAACCTAACAACAACCCTAGCCTAACTCTGACCCTAGCCATAACACTAGCCCAGCCTACCCCTAGCCATAATCCTACCCATAGCCATGACCCTAACCCTAGCCATAACCCTAACCCTAGCCCTGAACCTAGCCATAACACTAACCCTAGCTATAACCCTAGCCAAACCTTTAGCCATAATCCTAGCCAAAACCATAACCCTAGCCATAACACTAACCTTAGCCATAACCCTAACCCTAGCCATAACACTAACCTTAGCCATAACCCTAACCCTAGCCATAATACTAACCCTAGCCATAACTCTAAACTTAGCCCTAAACCTAGCCATAACCCTAACCTTAGCCACAATCCTAGCTATAATACTAACCCTAGCTATAACCCTAATCCTAGCCATAATACTAACCTTAGCCATAATCCTAGCCATAACCCTAGCTATAATCCTAACCCTAGCCATAACCCTAATCCTAGCCCTGAACCTAGCCATAACCCTAACCCTAGCCATAACTATAGCCATAATCCTAGCCATAACACTAACCCTAGCCATATCCCTAATCCTAGCCATAACTATAGCCATAACACTAACCCTAGCTATAACCCTAATCCTAGCCCTGAACCTAGCCATAACCCTAACCCTAGCCATAACTATAGCCATAATCCTAGCCATAACACTAACCCTAGCCATATCCCTAATCCTAGCCATAACTATAGCCATAACCCTAACCCTAGCCATAACTATGGCCATAATCCTAGCCATAACACTAACCCTAACCCTAGCCATAACCCTAACCCTAGCCATAACTATGGCCATAATCCTAGCCAAGATACTAACCCTAGCCATAACCCTAAATTTAGTCCTAAACCTAACCCTAGCCCTAAACCTAGCCATAACCCTAACCGTAGCCATAACCCTAACCATAATCCTCGCCATAATACTAACCCTAGCTATAACCCTAACCTTAGCTATAACCCTAAATTTAGCCCTAAACCAAGCCATAATCCTAGCCCTAAACCTAACCCTTGCCCTAAACCTAGCCATAACACTAACCATAGCCATAACCCTAGCCATAACTCTAACTCTTGCCATAACCCCAATCCTAGCCGTAATACTAAACCTAGCCATAACCCTAAACCTAGCCATAGCCCTAAACCTAACCCTAGCCCTAAACCTAGCCATAATACTAACCCTAGCTATAACCCTAATTCTAGCCATAATTAGCCCTAAACCTAGCCACAATCCTAGCCCTAAACCTAGCCCTAGCCATAACCCTAACCCCAGCATAACCCTAGCCATAATCACTGCAGCAGGAAAAGGAGTTGTCACACCATGTGTGTTATCATCGGTCAAAGCTAAAGACGCAACAAAGTCGCACTCATCCAAAGTTGCATCAAGTTACACAGGTGTGAATGGAGTCTAAAACACAGTTTCTGGTCAGTTGTCTATTATTTGTATAATTGTTAGTGTGACATCTTTATTTGAAAAATTGTAGTTATAGTGTACGGCCTTGGCACTGAGTTAGCAAAAAGAAAGCCCGGCACTACAGCCTGCATACTTAAAGGAGTTGTAAAGTGAGGAAGGTTTTTTATCTTAATGCATTCTATACATTAAGATAAAAAGCCTTCTGGGTGTAGCAGCCCCCCTAATACTTACCTGAGCCCCTTCTATTTCCAGCGATGTCCACGAGTCTCTCAGCAGTCTGGGACTCTCCCTCCTGATTGGCTGAGACACAGCAGCGGCGTCATTGGCTCCCATGGCTGTCAATCAAAGTCAGTTAGCCAATCAGGAGAGGGGGCGGGCTGAACAGCAGTTCTGTGTCTGAATGAACACAGGGAGCTGAGACTCGGCTCGGGTGCCCCCATAACAAGCTGCTTGCTGTGGGGGCACTCAACAGGAGGGAGGGGCCAGGAGCAGAGAAGAGGGGTCCAAAAAGAGGAGGATCCGGGCCACTGCAAAACCAACTGCACAGAGGAGGTAAATATAACATGTTTGTTTTTTGTTTTTTTAAAAACAAGACTTTACAATCACCCTTTGATCGCCCCTGATGTTAAATCCTTCTCAGCCAATGTCAATAGTACAGTGACAGTGCATATTTTTAGCACTGATCTTTGTATTATTGGTGTCCCTGGTTCCCACAAAGTGTCAGTTCGGTGTCCGATTTGTCAGTTGCAATATTGCAGTGTCGCTCTAAGTCGCTGATCGCCGCCATTACTAGTATAAAATAAATAAAAATTCCAGTATATATACAGTATACAATTGTTTGTAGACGCGATAACTTTTGCACAAACAAATCAGTATACAGTTATTAGGACTTTTTTTTTTTTTTACCAAAAATATGTAGCAGAATACAGATTGGCCTAAATGGATGGAGAAATTCGTTTTTTTACTTTTTTTTTTATTGGTTATGCTTTATAGCAGAAATTAAAAAATATAAATATCATTTTTTTTTTTCAAATATGTTGGTCTTTTTTTGTTTATAGCGCAAAATATTAAAGAAAATGACATATATTTAATTTATGTACAGCGTTGCATGACCGCGCTATTGTCAGTTAAAATGACACAGTGCCGTAATCGCAAACAATGGCCTGGTCATGAAGGGGGGGGGGGGGTAAATCTTCCAGAGGTCAAGTGGGTAAAATATCATGAAACATGTACAGGATACTAGGACACTATTGTTATACATCTGGGAAGATGTGTGTTGTAGTTCTCGCAGGAAGTTTTGGACGTCACTGTTCACCCTGGTTTGCCATTGTGGAATCCTGTAAGTCCCGTTCATATAGGTGTAGCCCCCCCCTTGTCCCTAACAGGGGCTTCTATGTCAGTTTAGTTTTTGGCTGGGCTGTAGTTAGTTATTGTATAGTTTTTCACCTGGTTTTTCCCTAAGCTTAAAGTGATTTTAAAGGCATAGTTTTTTTTTTAAAATAACAAACATGTCAAACTTTCCTGCTCTGGGTAATAGTTTTGCACAGAGCAGCCCCGATCCTCTTCTTCTTGGGTCCCCCATCGGCGCTCCTGGCTCCTCCCACTTGACCAGTACCCACAATAGCAAGCCGCTTGGTGCATGCTCCCTCCTGAGCCCTGCTCTATGCGTTCATAAGACACATAGTAGAGCCGGCTCGACTTTCCTGCTCTGCATAATAGTTTTGCACAGAGCAGCCCCGATCCTCTTCTTCTCAGGTCCCCCATCGGCGCTCCTGGCTCCTCCCGCTTGACCAGTACCCACACTAGCAAGCCGCTTAGTGCGTGCTCCCTCCCGAGCCCTGCTCTATGCGTTCATAAGACACATAGTAGAGCCGGCTCGACTTTCCTGCTCTGCGTAATAGTTTTGCACAGAGCAGCCCCGAACCTCTTCTTCTTGGGTCCCCCATTGGCGCTCCTGGCTCCTCCCTCTTGACCAGTACCCACAATAGCAAGCCGCTTGCTATAGGGGCACTAGTGTGTGCTCCCTCCCGAGCCCTGCTCTACGTGTGTTCATAAGACACTTATGGCACTTTTCCACTGCAAGTACCGGCTCGGCTCCACTCGGCACTGCTTGGCCCAGCTCGGCTCAGTTTGCTTTTCCACTGCGTGGTTATTTCTCACTGTCGCCAGTAGATGTCACTGGTCATAGTATGAAATTTCACAAACAAAACGAAGTTATGAATATTTATATTTTCTTCATCCAATCCAGTAGGAGGTTTAGGCCACTGGTGCATGCTGGGGGATGATATAAATATTTGCGACAGGCCATGTGCTCTCTCTCTTTCCCTGGGCTAAGGTCCAGGGAGGTGCTGCTGGATGGAGTTCTACTGTCAGGCCCAATAGCCTGGTTTGGAGCCAAATGTGTGGTGGTCCTGAATCTGACCTTCCTGGTCTGGAGGAAGCTGTGCCAAGGAGGAGACCCAGGCGAGGCCTATTGCTGGAGAGAGCCAGGATGAAGGCTGGTCTCTCTGAAGGGTCAGGTGACTCACTTGGAGGACACACTGAAATTTGGGAACGTACATACAGTGTTGCCGGGTCGGCCTAATGGTTCGGACGATGTGAAGCTGGACATTGATCTGAATCCGGAGAGTCTGTAAGTGATCTGCCACGGTATCTGGGACAACTAACCCTCACCTCCGTCACGGTTCTACAATAAAACTTTAACCACTTGACCTCCAGAAGATTTACCCCCCTTCATGACCAGGTCATTTTCTTCTTTTTGGTACTGCGCTACTTTAGCTGACAATTGCGTGGTCATGCAAAGCTGTACACAAATGTAATTGATATAATTATTTTCCCACAAATAGACCTTTCTTTTTGGTGATATTTGATCATCACTGGGGTTTTTTTTTTGCGCTATAAATGAAAAAAGACCTAAAAATTTGAAAAAAAAAAAAACAAAAACAAATATTTTTTTACTTTGTGCTATAAAACACATCCAATAAAACAATGTTATAAATCAAATGTCTTTATAATTTTAGGCCAATATGTATTCTGCTACATATTTGTGGCAAAAAAAAAATCCCAATAAGTGTATATTGATTGGTTTATAGCATCTACAAACTATAGGAAATATACTGGAATCTTTACTTATTTCTTTTTTATACTAGTAATGGCAGCGATCAACAACTTATAACAGGACTGTGATATTGCGGCAGCCAACTGGACACTAACTGACACTTTGTGGGAACCAGTGTCACTAATACAGTGATCAGTGCTAAAAATATGCACCGTCACTGTACTAATGGCACTGGCTGGAAAAGGGTTAATCATCTAAGGGGTAGTCAAAGGGTTAAATGTGTGCCTAGCAGTACTTGGTGCATTCACTGTGTATTTACTAAGGAATGCGCTTTGCAGAAAAACAAAAACCGGCACATCTCTGCTGACAGGACGAAGCTCTGCATTGTGTACATTCACAGAGCTCTGTCCCGTCTTCCTCCTCACCGATTAGCGGGTGCTGGCGGTCAGTCATTGGCCCCCTGCACCCCCCTGCTGTGAAGTGCTGGGATTTGTGATCCAGCACTGGAGAGACGCTCTGCCACCGAGGAGGAGGAGAATATGAGAATAGGAGGAGAATATGCTTTTTCAGTCCCCCCATTTTAGCCATGGACTCAGCCCTGGGGTGAAAAACTAGCCTGCCCCTGCCTTTGAGGTGCCAGAGGGGTGCTATGTTGGAGTGCTAGGGAGCTTTTCTGTCCATATTACAAGGGCTATATAAGCAAGTTGTAGGGGGAAATCAATGGGAGAGTAGCAGAGAGTGGAAACCATTATGGTTGGAAGGTTGGGGGAACACCTGAACCATGATGTAGTTGTGTGATGTAATGATTCCCCCTAAAGACTATCCTTAAATGGGAAAAGAAGGGAAGTGGAGGCTCTATTCAACTAAAGATATAGACTAGAGACTGTGGGGAAGATTTACAAACACTGGTGTGCTCAGAATCTGGTTCAGCTGTGCATAGTAGCCAATCAGCTTCTCACTTCAGCTTGTTCAATTAGGCTTTGGCAAAAAAAAAACTGGAAGCCCACCCAGTTGTGTGACAATAGCGAATGAATATTTACTATTGTCACACGGATTCTCCTCCTGGCCAATCAGGAAGTGGGTCCTGAGACCCGTTTCCAGATTGGCCGAAAGGAGAAGCCATGGTATTGGCCAAGGAGGAGGGAGGAGAAGCCCAACCCACGGAGGATACTGAGGGGGAAGCCGCCGCTGCTGCCTGCCCTCCACATGTCAGTTCAGGGTGAGTGAGCCGGGGAGGGGGGGGGGGGGTCATATGGTGTGCGGGCTGGAGCTGGTGTAGTCAGGGGGGGGGGTGGGGTGGTATGGTGTGGTCCTTCTGACGCCCCCCCCCCCCCGGCCCATGGAGCACCAGCCACCACTGGTTACTATGCAGAGCTTCACCAGATTTTGCACTCTCCAGATTTAGTAAATATCCCGCTCTGAGTAAAATGTGGGTGCTCTGACTTTCCTCCTGGTGCTGGGGACTTACTTGTGTAAGAAGTACCATACCAAGAAGTTCTGTACTGTATTGGAACTGTTCTGCTCTGCATTGTTGAGACGTTATGTAATATTTCTTATGTTGAGAAACAGGTACCTGTTGAAACAAGTCTTACAAAAAATGTACTTTACTGCAAGCCAGTATGCTGGACTGGTCTCCCATTCTTTCTCAGATGTTTGTGGTGTAGCCAAAACCTTGAGGGATGTGGGATTTAGCAGCCAGTTTGGGTCAGGAGTGAATGGTGGTTTAGTGAGGGTCTATTATTGGCTGAGAAAGTTCTGCTGGGCGCATACCATCTGTGCCCCAATTTCCATGGGCCTCAAGTGTTGTACGGGATCTCCTATGGACAAGACTTGGAATCACTGAGTAGTGGATGCTTTGTGAACTAAGTGTATTCGTGCCTAGGGCCGATCTAACATAGACACTAGAATAATCAAAGAGGGTTCACCAGCCTTGGGTATTACCTTTGTAGATCCTTTTATTTAACTATCAATGTGTACTGCACTCCAGACTCAGTTCCCGGTCCAGTTCCCAGCCATGCCCAGAATACCAGTCTTTGATATTGTTATGGGGGACAATCCGACCAAACTGATATCTGCCATATATCTTGAGTTACGCTCCAAGGCCGTTAACAGAGTGGTTGATGGGATGCAGGGAAGATGGGAGAGAGATGTTGGTCACCTTGATGAGACAGACTGGGACACGATTCTCAACAGCCCCAAACTATCCTCTCCCAAACTCTTGGATCGCTTGACACAACTGTACATCCTACATAGGTCCTATTTAACCCCTCTTAGAATCTCCAAATAACGGATGGATTTTGACTCAAGCTGCCCTAGATGCCGTACGCAACCAGGTACCTTTATGCATTTATTATGGACATGTCCTGATATCCAATCCTTCTGGTTACAAATAATCACATTTTTACACGACCACATGGGTTCTCCACTTCAACTGGACCCTAAGCCATGCCTCCTTGGTCTCTTCCCTGATGATAACATTGATAAATTTCTGGGCGCCTTTCTTCATGAAACGCTTTTTCAAAGCTATGGATGCGTGCACAGCCCCCTACCTTACAGGCATGGCTGTTGGATATCAACTCCACCCTCCCATATAAAAAGATGATTTATAGTCATAGAGGTTGCAATGCCAAATATGATAGGGTCTGGGGTAGGTGGTTGGAAAGCTCTCTCACATGTGGTAACTAAGTCCTGGTGGGAATCCCATTAGTTTCGGGACTGGTGGGTGACAACTGTACCTTCGTATATGGTGGGCAACGTATGGTCTCCTCTTGTATCTGAAAGTTGGTATTCTTTTAATACTTATTTTGTTTGTTTATGCTATACCCTACATGTGCTAGCTGTTTCAGTGTAGTTTCTGCTGTCTTCCTTATTGTCTTACCATGGACAATGTTCCAATTTGTTTGAACTGTGTTGTACCATGCTGTTATGTTTCCACTCCAATAAACTTTGTTTTGAAAAGAGAAAAAATTGATGTGTACTCACAAACAGCATAAAAGCTCACCAATAGTGTCCTGCATGACCTGGTCCTCTGCGTGAATCCCAACCACGGGAAGACACTTACGAATGGCTGACATGTTTCGAGGGGTGTCAAAAGGTGTCCTCAGTGGCACCTACCTACAAATGCTACATAAACAATGGCTCCCAATCTTCTGAGATGGGAATGAGGATAAAGGCAAAGGACACATCCCCGCAACCCCGCCACTCCCCAGTTACACAGACCACAAAAAATGTATCAGGAAAAAATGATTAGTTAAACTAACTGTTACTTTTTTCACCACAATTGCTTATCCTTTAAACTAGTATTTCAAATTAACAAATGTGATTTTTTTAGAAGTTGGCAAAAGGGTTTTGTAAAACATAACACATTTGATTTTTAAAGAGAATGTTTATTTATGAAGGTCTATTGATCCTACCTAAAATAAGAACAACTGAGGAGGATAAAGAGGAACTATTGAGGGGGGAAGAGGGATTTGGATTCAATAGACATCAAATGAGGGATAGTTGTGGATTATAACAATGAGCATTAGGCTTGAACTTCCTGCTGGTCATCATCTAACAATTGCGGTGCAACATCTATTGAAGTGCACACCTGCCCTAATCAGGAGTGCTTACGTAGACTGGTTTGACAAAGCATGTGCTTAAGCCCCGTACACACATACCGATTGTCGGCCGTAAATATTCGGCCGCCGTCCGATCGGCCGATTGTAGGCTTGTTAGTATGATGCTTCCGACAGCCGACAGCGCATTTTCGGCCGAACAGAATCTGTCGTGCAAACTTTAAAATATTTGTTGGCCGTCACCAGAACGGCCGATTGTTCGCCAGTCAGTACAGATTTCGGCCGACAGACAGCAGATTAGCAAGACTAGGCATGCTCAGAAAAGAAAAAAGACACGGAAAGTTAACCATCACATGACATCACTTCTGCAGTCGGCTGTTGTTGGCCGACAAAATTCGTGTGCAGTCTTTTGCAGTTTTCAACAGACATGACAGCCCTGGACAAAAGACGGCCGATTGTTCGGCCAACGATCAGTACGTGTGTACGGGGCTTTACTCAACAGGTAGTCTGTCTTCTCATACTCTGGATAGAAGTCTCTGATTATGTCTTCTTTGTTTAGACTGTGTTTGTACTCCTATCTGCCCTTGTTTTAAATATTGGCCTGTTATCTCTGGTTTTGTCTGCTGGTCCAGAACCTGGACCTGGTTTAGGATTGGTTTGTGTGTATGTAACCATCAGCCTGCTGACTCTCCTGCTCTGAGCTGTGAGTTCTGATCATCGGTCTGATGTTGTCTATCTGTGACATTAGCTATACATAAATTTGGCTTCCATTTTGGAGGAACGGTCCCTCTTTTTTACCTAAATCACCCCTCCATGCCTGTCCCTCTTTTAGGCTGGGTTCTCACATATGCAAATTGGATTTCTCAGCATCCAATTCACATGACAGGGGAGTGTGACCAGGTCCACACAGGCCCTGGGTGGCTGTGATCTGCATTGAAAAAGAGTCCTGTGCGTCTTCTGGTCCGATTCAGGTGCGAATTCAGGCAAAAATTCAGACGTGATTCGCACCTGAACTGGTAAACAGACAGGCACTGGACCCCAGGCACAAACCCACGGCCACATATGTGTGAACCTGGCCTTAGACCTGTTTTATACCTCCACCTAAATCAAAGTCTGATTTAACTTCCAATAGTCTTTTTATTGCTAAATTGTCGAGTTCAATTGCTCTGAAGGAGCTCCACTATCCTGCAACCCAGCTGGCCTCTTTTCCGGATATCGGTTTGCTTGATTGCATTATTTCTCCAAGTGATAAAAATATAACTCGCGCTCTTAAATTAGATCTTAATATACAATGGCTTCTCAACAATCATATAAAATGAACACCAATTAATAGCACATTGCTGGCGCAGGGAACAGCGCTGCTTTCCACGGTTATTTATGGTCCTCAGGAAAACATCCTATCTGCTTTTTATGGGGTAAAGTCTATAAAGCTAAGCCCTGCGTGATTTATTTTTAATGCTCGGCACAAAGAAAGATAAAATTCAAATTTTAGCTTGCCATTACATCAGCCATTGTTTGTCAGCTAAATGGGAGAATATTTTTAACCTGTCCTCCGGCTATGGCTGTTATCAGCTAACCTTTAGCTATTGTACTTGACTAAAGAATGGTGTAAATGTTGGCTCCTATGTGACTATAGAAAACAATGTTTTTTTCCTTATATTGTATATGAAGGGTCTTAAAAAGGGGCTGGGGGTGGTGGGATAAATTATACTTCTTTGGTTCCGACTCTTGGGAACTCTGATGATGAGATCTCCCATAGTTAGTAGTTCTGATCACGCTCACCTTGGAGTTTTGAATGATCCAGCTTACCTTTGACTGTTATGACACTTTTCCACTGCAAGTACCGGCTCAGCTCTACTCGGCCCGGTTTGCTTTTCCACTGCTGGTACCGCATGGTACTGTGTTGGAACGGTTCGGTACGGTACGGTATGGTTTGCTTTTCCACTAAAGTAGTACTAAAGTTAAGTGGGTGGGATAACAACGGGGTGGGTGGGATTCTCTGACCAATCAGTGGCTAGTAGTGACTGCATGCAAAGGATTGTGGGATATGGTACCGGTATGGTACCTCTTGGAACCACAATGGAGGTGGTACTGTTTTTGAGAGCCGTACCGTTCGGTTCCATGCAGTGGAAAAGCGCCGCCGTACCGTACCTAACCGTTTCCTACATCGTACCATGCGATACCAGCAGTGGAAAAGCACAAAAGCGAGCCGAACCGTTCGGTTCCATGCAGTGGAAAAGCGCCGTGTCTTTCTTTTGCATCCTCTATAACAGGGGTCTTCAAACTATGGTGCTCCAGTTGTTCAGGAACTACAATTCCCATCATGCCTAGTCATTTCTGTGAATGTTAGCGTTTTCCAATGGCTCATGGGATGTGTAGTTCCGCAACAGCTGGAGGGCCGTAGTTTGAGAATCCCTGATCTATACTAAACACTGAGGGGCCGATCTTAAAATAGTGGGGGAGAACTCCTTTCGCTTCTTCTCTCGATGACCGAAAAGGAAATGTGGGGAGATCTTGTCAACAGAGACAGACAACGCCAAGAGCCTGGCTAAGGTTCTAGATCGGGGTCTCCAGACTTTTCAGTATGAGGGCCGCATTGTATATTTTACAAATATTTGTGTAAAAAATAATTTTTAGGAATTAGCAAATACAATTTAAAGTGGAACTGCGATGCTTCTGAGCACCACAAACCAAAAATGCTTTTTAATTAATTTTCAACATTTAAAGCAAACTCTCCCATCCATCCATCCATCCATGTCTCCATGCTTTATTTTACTGAGAAATCATTTTGAAAAAACACCCCCTGGCATTTCTGGCAGTTGCCATCTTGAGTAAGGGCAGATGATTCATGTATCATTTACTTCCTGGAATCCATTTGCCCTTAGATCAGGGATTGGCTGAGCTTAGAACCCTCCCTCCTCTCCTGAAGACTGCTGGGATGTATGACATCATTTGTCTAGGCATAGAAACCAGAAAGTAACTAAAGAAATGTAAAAAAAAAAAAAGTTTAAAACAAGTAACTATAATACACTTTCCTATCTATTTACTAATGCTAGCAGCATAAGGATTAAAAATAGTTCATGTTTATTGAGGGAGTGAAGTTCCACTTTAAATGAATATGTTTTCGTTTTTTTTGTAATTAAAGCAAAGTTCAGTAAAACAAAGCATAGAAATTGCAAAAGAACTTGAACCCATCAGAGCCCCCCTTTGTTGGAAACTCTGATGGGGAATTTGATATAAGGGAGGACTGTGATGTAAGGAGGACTTTGTTGGAAACTCTCATGGGGAATCTGATGTAAGGGGTACTATGATGTAAGGAGGACTTTGTTGGGAACTGTGATGGGGACCCTGATATAAGGGTAGCTCAGATTTATAGAGGGATTTGTTGGTAACTCTCATGGGGAATCTGATATAAGGGGGGACTGTGATGTGAGGAAGACTTTGTTGGAAACTCTGATGGGGAATCTGATACAAAATCCTCCTTGCATCACAGTCCCCCCTTATATCAGGGTCCCCATCAGAGTTCCCAACAAAGTCCTCCTTACATCAAAGTCCCCCTTACATCAGATTCCCCATGAGAGTTCCCAACAAATCCCTCTATAAATCTGAGCCACCCTTATATCAGGGTCCCCATCACAGTTCCCAACAAAGTCTTTATGACATCAAAGATCCCCTTACATCAGATTCCTCATCACAGTTTCCAACAAAGTCCTCCTTACATCACAGTCCCCCCTTATATCAGATTTCCCACCAGAGTTCCTAACAAAGTCCCTCTTACATCAGATACCCCATGAGAGTTCCCAACAATCCCTCTATAAATCTGAGTCACCCTTATATCAGGGTCCCCATCAGACTTCCCAACAAAGTCCTCCTTACATCAGAGTCCACATCAGAATCCCCCCTTACATCAGAGGGCCAGATAAAATCTTGTCGTAGGCCAAAGTTTGGAGACCCGTGTTTTAGATAATTGCTGGTTAACTTTCTTAATATTGGGGTGCTCAATTGCAAAACCCCTGACATAGTCAAAGGGCCGCACGTAACATTGACCGTGTCAAAAAAAGCAGACATATAAGAGATTATGATCATTAACTATGGGCATGATACCAGAGATGGTCAGAGACTGTGGAATGGAGTTGTTGGAAACCGGGGCCATGCTTCAGGAGGCCTAGCTTGGAAACACAATACATGAGACTGGAGGAGATCATTGCTATATTAGGGAAATAGGGAAACACAGATTAGTGTCTGAAGGGGCCACAAGGGCTGCACTAAGGGGCCACAGGTTGGGCACCAGGTTTCTAGATCTTCTCAAACAACTCTAAAACTGGAACTTGAACATCTGTAAAGGAAGAATGAGGAGCGCTTTCATTTTTTACTTATTATACTAGACTTGATTATGATGGAACACAACAGCTTACAGATTTCAGTTCCGCGCCTTAGCATGGAGCCCGGTGAAGTTTGTCTTTATATGCGGCTGCCATTGCTTAGTTCTGAGCAGTCGGAGTTTTATATTTAGCCCAGCAAGGGGTGACCGCAACATGTGTCCTTTGTAATTGAGGAGTAAGGAAAATCGGTTTCATGGTTGTCCTTTTCTTAGCGGAGAACAGCCTGCCTCAGCAAACTGTATTTTAAGAATCCCGCGGACATTGCAGGTTTTATTGCGCAAGACTTTGTCCTTTAAAAACATCTTGTAAAAGAGTCTGATTCACAAAGATTAATTCATCTCCATATAGGTCTCTAAAGGCGACCTGTACTGAAAGACATACAAAGGCTTCCATTGCTAACCTTTTCCTGAAAATCTCAAACCCCTGACTTCCGTGTTGCTCCAAAGGCTCCAATATACACTATATTACCAAAAGTATTGGGATGCCGGCCTTTACACACACATGAACTTTGATGGCATCCCAGTCTTAGTCTGTAGGGTTCAATATTGAGTTGGCCCACCCTTTGCAGCTATAACAGCTTCAACTCTTCTGGGAAGGCTTCCACAAGGTTTAGGAGTGTCTATGGGAATGTTTCACCATTCTTCCATTCTTGTCGTTTTTTTTTATAGCGCAAAATCTAAAAATAGCAGAGGTGATCAAATACCACCAAAAGAAAGCTCTGTTTGTGGGGAAAAAACAACATCAATTTTATTGGGGTACAGCGTGGCACGACCGCGCAATTCTCAGTTAAATCAACGCAGTGCCGAATCGCAAAAAATGGCCTGGTCATTAAGGGGGTAAAACTTTCCGGAGCTGAGGTGATTAAAGTTGAATTATACAAATAAATGATTGGTTAAATCCACAAGTGCTTTTTTTTTTAACCACTATTATTCCTTTTTTTATTGGCTTTTGAAATATAGAAATGCAGTCATTTAGAAATTGGATGAAAGGTTTAGCACGGGGAAACACTTTTTTGATGGATAAATAGTGCATTTTATAAACAACGATATAGATCAGAACAAAATGAGGGACAAAGGTGGAGGAAGGAGGGACAGGGGAACTTTGTTCCAAATGAGGGACAGTCCCTCAAAATCCGGGACATTCCCTCCAAATCTGGGGCAGTCCCTCCAAATCCTGGACAGTCCCTCGAAATCCGGGACAGTCCCTCCAAATCAGGGACAGTTGGGATTTATGAGTATATTTGAAAGCTTAGCTTGCAATTATCAGCCTGTGTGCATGCTGTATTCTAATCTGTCTGCAAATGCTTCCTACGCACCTAATAAGCAGCCCAACAGCCAACTGAAGGAGCATGCGCCCAGGCTGACAACACTGCTGATAATTGCAAGACAGTGGCTTAGCGTTGTCAGCCTTCAAAAAGAAGTGAGGTTACTGGCAGGATCTCAAGGTAGGACATTTTGGAGCAGATTGACAAGAAATGATTATGAAGACCGAGACATGAATAGTGAGAAGCAGAATTTGGGTGTACGCACACGTTCAGGTCACTGCACTTCTAAGAACCATTGAAGAGATACAGAGACGTATTTTAGCGCAGGACTCCTTCATTATGATAACAGATTAAAATGAAGTCAGAGTCATGTCCACATGAACCTCTTCTCCTCCACTGGCCTCACACTCATCTCCTCCCATGTCTGACCTTTCAGAACATGAAAAGGTTTCACCGTGAGCCTCATCAAGTGTCATCGGTGACCTTTGTATTTCTACAGAACGTTATTCAGATAGTTCTGCTTCTGCCAAAAAGTTTCATCACTTACAAATTCCAGATTTACCTTACAATAAAAAATAGACAGATGACTATATTGAAAGAGACGTTTGGAAATTCAAAATAACAAACATTCATACTTACGTAGGTGGATGCAGCGTCAATCCGATGTATCCGTCCCCCCCCCCCTGCCTCTTAAGAACTGAGCGATCAAAGACAGCTGACTGCTTGGTTCTCGATCTTCAGGAAGCAGAGAGCCGGTAAATGCAAGTCATCCCTATGTGCTCTGCCCATCCAGCGCTCACCGAAGTGCCGGGCTCTGGAGGTGGCAGGAGCGGCTGGCACAGGCTCCTAGTGGCGCGTGGGATCCCTGCAGAGCTTGAACCCGCTGAGTGACGTCAGCTGACAGCAGATTTTAGGCCATCCCTGTGCTGAGTTCCCGGTGTCTGTACATCTGCCGTGCCCATTATGAGGAGTTCCCACCATTCCTGTGCTGAGTTCCTGGGTCTGTACACCTGCTGTGCCCATTATGAGGGGTTCCCACCATCCCTGTGCTGAGTTCCCGGGTCTGTACACCTGCTGTGCCCATTATGAGGGGTTCCCCCCATCACTGTGCTGAGTTCCCGGGTCTGTACACCTGCTGTGCCCATTATGAGGGGTTCCCACCATCCCTGTGCTGAGTTCCCGGGTCTGTACACCTGCTGTGCCCATTATGAGGGGTTCCACCATCCCTAAGCTGAGTTCCCGGGTCTGTACACCTGCTGTTTACATTATGAGGGGTTCCACCATCCCTGTGCTGAGTTCCCGGGTCTGTACACCTGCTGTGCCCATTATGAGGAGTTCCACCATCCCTGTGCTGAGTTCCCGGGTCTGTACAACTACTGTGCCCATTATGAGGGGTTCCCACCATCCCTGTGCTGAGTTCTCGGGTCTGTTCAGTACACAGAACATTTCTAGCACACTGGATTTCTAGCAGGATCATTAGGATTATATTTTTTTTTGTACATGCAGAAAGCACACTAGGCCTGAAAAAAAGAAAACAAATGCAGCCACCACATCTAATGACTGGTAATTTGCAATATATGACAATTTTGTTCTTAGGTTTGGACACACTTTAATCATCAGAATTTAATCGTGACGGCACCGTACCTAACCCAACAGCTGCACCCAGAGCTTAGACACTTTCTGGGTGCAGCAAAGTTTAAACTGGCAGAGGTTTTAGAATATTCCGAATTTCTCCTGACTACCAACTCCCCGTGCAGATGTTTGATTATCAATAAACCAGGAGATGAAAGGAAATCTTATCACACAGAGATCTTTTCAGCTGTACTTTCTGAACTTGTATGTCAGATCAGAAAATATGTGATCAATAGTCCTGTGTATAATTCTGGCATATTTATTAAAATAACATTGAAACAGCATTTATTACATTTTAATGCATTTTTTTTTAGGGTCCATTCACACTAGCGCGACTTGGTCGCCTGACAAGTCACGATCGCTTGCCATTGAGTAGTACAGGACCCGTTCTAATAGGAGCGACACAAGTCGCTCCTACTTAAAAAAAGGGTCCTGTACTACTTCGGGGTGACCTGGAGCGACTTGCATTGACTTCAATTATATGACTTCACAGGTCGCCCCACAAAATCCTGTCGCGGCAGTGTGAATGGGCTGTTAACAAAATGTATCAAAAATAGTTGTTATTGTCATTGTTTCGTGTTTTATGTAGCTTTACACAAGCGGGTCATCAAAATGTGCAAAGTTGTTCACAGCACAAGCAACAGAAAACACTGCAGAGAACAGGTCGGCTTCAATTGAAGTTTATATTAAATCCCGGATGAGCCCCCAAATATTTTTTTATTTTTTTTTAACCACTTGCTGACCACCCTATAGCAGTTTTAGTGCTACAGGACGGCAGCTCTATGCAGAATCACGTATATTTGTGTGATCTTGCACTACTTCCTGCAGTAGGAATCGATTGTTGCTGCGAGGGATCTGTTGTTGCTGGGAGGCATCTATTGCTGGGAGAGATCTATTGTTGCTGGGAAAGATCCATTGTTTTTGAGAGGGATCTTTTTTTGCTGGTAGGAATCTATTGTTGCTGCGAGGGGTCTATTGTTGCTGCGAGGGATCTGTTGTTGCTGGGAGGCATCTGTTGCTGGGAAATATCTATTGTTGTTGAGAGGGATCCTTTTTTTGCTGGTAGGAATCAATTGTTGCTGGGGGGGGTCTATTGTTGCTTGGTGGATCTATTGTTGTGTGATCTATTGTTGTTGGGGGTTCTATTGTTGCTGGGTTATCTATTGTTAGTGGGGGGGGGGGTCTATTGTTGTCTATTTTACTGCTTTTCATTTGCAAATTCCAATCAAACTACTCAGTACCAAATAATAATACTTGCCTCTGTATTCTCTAAAAGGGGCGGAGACAAGGGTGACTCAGAAGGGGGAAGTACCTGCACCTATTCTCTGAGAAAAAAAGCCCTGATTACAAGCGTCTCCTGTCTGGCTGGGACATGTTGAAAATGTGTGTAAAACACAAGACTGGCCAGACAGAATTACAAATCCTTAGTCCAGTATAATAGTGAATATATATTTATCCAGAGTTCCACTTTAATCCGGACACAAGGCATGGCGTGTTATATAATCAGTGCTGTGTGTCCAGAAGATATTTCTTAGTGTGTTTTATAAACGGTTTATGTAACATTGATGCATTTCATACCATCGACCAGTAAAAGAACGGATACAAGCTCAAGAGATGTGTAATTATTTATTATAGGCATTCATCTATTGCACATTCACACAGTGGCAGTTGGTGCTCCATGAGCCGGGGGGGGGGGGGTCAGACGGACCAAACCATACCCCCCCCCCCCCCCGGTCCCCGGCTCACTTGCCCTGGACATCTGGAGGGCAGGCAGGCGCGGCGGCTTCCCCCTCAGTCTCCTGCGTCTCCTCCCTCCTCCTCCTACTTGGCCAATGGCATGGCTTCTCCTTTCGGTCAATCGGGAAACGGATCTCAGGACCCGCTTCCTGATTGGCCAGGAGGAGGATCCGTGTGACAATAGTGAATATTCATTCACTATTGTCACACAACTGGGTGGGCTCGGGGGCGCAGTGCTCTGCGCCCCGAGCCCACCCTTTTTTCAAGCCTATTAGAGCCTTTGGCTCTAATCACGTGCTTAAAAAAAAAAAAATTGTAATCCATGCGTCCGGCGCCCTGCATGTAGATTAGGGGGCCGGACGCATGGATAGGGGGAGCGGCGCCCCTGTTTCCCCAATGGATGGGCCGCCACTGCTTTCAAATCAGTCCCTGCCTTCAAGGAGCTTACAATCTAAATTCCCTATCTCACATACATACTGGGGCCATTTACCCTTCTAGCACATATTTGGAATTTGGGAAGAAACCCACCCAGGCACGTGCAAACTCCATGCAGATGGTGTCCTGGTTGGGATTCGACCCAAGAACCCCAGAGTTGAAGTGCTAACCACTAAGCCACCATGCTGTTCCTATGTATACAAGCACTATAGGGATTTCTCTACTCTTTTATTAATGTGATCTTTTCTTGTGTCACAGGTATGTCACCACGCTGATTGCCAACAAATGAACCAAAAAAACCCTTTGAACCTGTGCGAGACATGTGACATCAAGTTCCACAGCGCCATGCACTTTGATCGACACATACGATTTGACCTCCCCCCTCAAGGTAAGGAACTACGTTGTCTTAGGTGAACTGTCTACCACAAGGCTGTCAAACTCAATTTCATAGCAGGCCGCATCAGCATTATGTAAGACTAGGTTTCCAGTGCACCCCACCCCCCCTTACATTAGCTGTCAAGAGCCCCCCCCCCCACTATCAGAAAGTCAAGAAACCTTTACATCAGAGTGCAGCCTCCTTAGAAGAGGCAGTCCTCTCCCTGGCTACATGCAGGACCAGACATCGGAGCCGCCGCCCACTCGCGCAGGGATATTAGTGAATGAGCAGGGGTGGGAGCGCGCCTCCAGTGGCGCGCGCTCGCCCCCTAGAGGTTCGTAGCCCTACGTCGCTTTGCCTGTAGGGGGCTGACTGCCGCAGTAAATAGTCGTGCGGCGGTCAGATACCGGTTAATGTGTTTAGTAAATAAAGATGACGCTTTAACCTTCCCACATGCAAATACAACAAACTATTTGTAGTGCAGCTGAAATAATCCACAATGGAAAGTGTGTCACCGCTGTGCTCTATATGTGAAAATTGCCCGCTTACCAAATCAAATGATCCCACCAAGAGCTCCTATGCGTGTGTGTGGAAGCGCCTCTGAAGAGAAGTGGTCAGCCAGCTCCAGGGAATGTATCCAGGCTTATGGTGCTCCTTATTCTTGTAAATCATATCATGTGGTTGTAAAAGATAATGGAAGACGCTCATAGTGCATTAATGCGTATGAAGCTAGTTTATTAAATAAAAATTGCACGTACATCAAGGACAATGAATTACACCGATATTGGATAAAATCAGTGCAGTCCACGCTTGTTGACGTCACGTTACTCCAATCCAACGCATTTCCTCTTAGAAGGCATCGACTCGGATGAATGCTCTTTTGCCATTGACTCCGGTTTTAGAATTCGTTTATAGTAAGGGTTCCTGGAGACCCAAAAATTGTTTTCTGGGTTCCTCTGGGGTAAGAAGATTGAGAAAGGCTGGACTAGAGCAGCCATTCTCAACCAGAGTTCCACACTTGTTGACATCACGTTGCTAGCTTCAATCCAACACTTTTCCTCTTAGCAGGCATCGACTGGGATGAATGCTCTTTTTCCATTGACTCCGGTTTTAGAATTAGTTTATAGTAAGGGTTCCTCGGGACCTGAAAATTAGTTTTCTGGGCTCCTCTGGGGTAAAAAAAAGGTTGAGAAAGGCTGAAATAGAGCAGCCATTCTCATCCAGAGTTCCACACTTGTTGACATCACGTTGCTCCAACCCAACGCATTTCCTCTTAGAAGGCATCGACTGGGATGAATGCTCTTTTGCCATTGACTCCGGTTTTAGAATTGGTATATAGTAAGGGTTCCTGGAGACCCAAAAATTGTTTTCTGGGCTCCTCTGGGGTAAAAATAAAGGTTGAGAAAGGCTGGACTAGAGCAGCCATTCTCAACCAGAGTTCCACGCTTGTTGACATCACGTTGCTAGCTTCAATCCAACACGTTTCCTCTTAGAAGGCATCGACTGGGATGAATGCTCTTTTGCCATTGACTCTGGTTTTAGAAACAGTTTATAGTAAGGGTTCCTCGAGACCTGAAAATGAGTTTTCTGGGCTCCTCTGGGGTAAAAAAAAGGTTGAGAAAGGCTGAACTAGAGCAGCCATTCTCATCCAGAGTTCCACGCTTGTTGACATCACGTTGCTAGCTTCAATCCAACACTTTTCCTCTTAGAAGGCATCGACTGGGATGAATGCTCTTTTGCCATTGACTCCGGTTTTAGAATTAGTTTATAGTAAGGGTTCCTCGAGAACTGAAAATTGTTTTCTGGGTTCCTCTGGGGTAAAAAGATTGAGAAAGGCTGGACTAGAGCATCCATTCTGCACTAGAGTTCCATGGAATGGAACACTAAAGTTATCCAAGAGGATGCTAGGGATTTCTTGAGCTGTGGTTAGTTGACCTCCCACCTGATGGTGCCAGCATAGTTCCGGGACCAGCGCTACTTGGCAGAACCAATGATCTTTTTTAGCTATCTGTATCAATGACCACCACTGTAAGGGGCGTTCTTGCCATTAACTCCAGTTTTTTGAACTGGTTTTAATAATGGTTCCTTGAGACCTGAAAATTACTTTCTGGGTTCCTCTGGGGTAAAAAGGTTGAGAAAAGCTGGACTAGAGGAGTAGATGATTAACAACATCACCAGTGCCAAGTTATCCGATATAGAACCCAAACATGGGTAGTCGTGCCAGATCTCAAAGGCCTGGTAGAAATGATTGTGGATTGTGAGGTCAGTAATTGGAAGTGTGATGACACTTGGCTTCTCCAAGACTCCACGGAGTAAGGGCTCTTTCACACGGTCCGCCTCCGTAGGCGGATCCGTGCTGCTCAGCGGGGATCGATCCGCCGATCCCCGCCGAGCCGGCGGATGACAGCTCCGTCTCCGCTTGCAGTGCGGAGAGGGAGGTTTCACAGCTCCCGCTGCTCTCTATGGGGGATCGGATGAGAGCAGACCGCCTGTCCGCTCTCATCCGATCCCTGAACGGATGGAAAATAGGGTTTCCATCCGTCCGGATTTCACGGACAGGATCGGATACGGATGGCAGCGGGTGTCAGTGGAGGTGTCTCCGCTGACATCCGCTGCCCCATAGAGCTGCATGGAGGATCCGATCAGATCCGCCTAAAAAACTGACAGGCGGATCTGATCGGATCGCCCGTGTGAAAGAGCCCTAAGAAAAATGTGTAACACTGTAGATAAAGGAGCGCCAAACAGATGTAAAGGTTCTGATGGATCTACAGTAAAGCAAATAAATGACTGAGGTTTAGTATGGGTGGACCCTGTTCGGGTCCTAGAATGCTCCCTCTCTGATAGCGACACAAAGAAGAGCTCGCTAGATAGCAGGTTCTTGAGTTTGTATGGAGGAGCAATCTGGTACAAATTTTAAATTCACATTGAAGACTTTTTGAAACCTTTAATGGTTAAAAGCATCAGATACATCCAACATGTTTTGGGGGGGGGGGGGGTCTCCCTCTTCTTCAGGACTTGAGCAGTCGATGCAGATTAAAATTACAACAGAACGCACAAAGGGGCCTATGTTAAAGTGATATTAAAGGCTCTTTAAAAAAAAATAACAAACATGTTATACTTACCTGCTCTGTACAGCAGCCCCGATCCTCTTCTTCTTGGGTCCCCCTGCTGGCACTCCTGCCTCCCCCCCCTTGACCGGTGCGTGCTCGCTCCTGAGCTCCGCTCTATTTGTCCATAAGACACATAGAGCTGCTGCTCGCCCACAACCCTGTTCTCTTTTCATTGGCTCACTTGCTGTGATTGACAGGAGTTGGAGCCAATGACTCCCAATGCTGTGTCTCAGCCAATGAGGAGAGAGAGACCCGGGACAGCCGAGGCTCCTGTGCACATCTCTGGTTTGAGAGGGAGCTTAGGTGAATATGGGGGGGGGGGGGGCTGCACACAGAAGGCTTTTTACCTTCAATCACAGAATACATGAAGGTAAAAAACCCTCAGCCCTTACAATCACTTTACCTGTTGCCGACCACCCGCCGCCTTTTTACTGCGGCAGGGTGGCTCTCCTGTGCAAACCGTCGTAGACCTACGTCAGTCGCGGTCCTGCAGCTAGGGGTCAAACGGGCGCGCTCTCGCCCCTATTCGACAGTGGGGAAGCCGATGTATGGGTCAGTCGGCTCTTATTGCCGCCTGACACCCACGATCACTCCCCGTTGAGAGACAACAGTCAGACAGCCGACCGTTACACTCTCTGGAATGATCACAGAGCTCCTGTGATCCTTCTATATAGGATCACATGTCTCTATGATCATTTCACAAGCCACAAAAAGTACTGCAGGGGAAAGCTGGTTTTGTTGTTTTATCTTTAACCACTTAAAGACCGCCCACCCGCAATGTACTGCGGATGGGCAGCCTGCACAGGAAAAGCGATGTCCCCATACGTCACTTCCTGCTTCCAGGTTTAGGATGCGCGCTACCTCCCCCCCCCTGCTGGCACCCGCTGTGATTGAGCACAACTCAAATCTGTCAGCAGGTCCCGGACAGTAATTCATGGTTGGGACCTGCTGATTGGCTTTGTCCAATCACAGCTCAGAACCCTGTGTTGACAATTAAGGGAACGATCTCCCTTTTTCTCATCCCTGCAAAGCAGGGATAAGAAACAAAGAGATCTTAAATATCAGCACACAATAAACATTGTTAGGCACACAGGTAATCTCTTAACCACTTTACCACCGGAGGATTTTGCTGTCTTACGTCTGGGCCACTTTTTGCGATTCGGCACTGTGCGACTTTAACTGACAATTGCGCGGTCATGCAACGCCGTACCCAAACGAAATTTACGTCCTTTTTTCCCCACAAATAGAGCTTTCTTTTGGTGGTATTTGATCACCTGTGCGATTTTTACTTTTTGCGCTATAAACAAAAAAAGAGCATAAATTTTGAAAAAATAACAATATTTTTCACATTTTTTTTATATGAAATTCTCCCCCAAAAAAATGTAAAAATCACATTTTTTTTTACATTTTTGGCCAATTTGTTTTCTGCTACCCATGTTTGGTAAAAAAAAATCACAATAAGCGTATTTTGATTGGTTTGCGCAAAAGTTATTGCGTTTACTAACCAAGGGAAAGATTTTTGTCATTTTTGGTGTTTTTTTTTTAACGAGTAATGGCGGCGATCTGCGATTTTTTTTTTTGCGGGACTGCGACATTGCGGCGGACAGATCGGACCCTTGACTGACACTTTTGGGGGGACCAGTGACATTTCTACAGTAATCAGTGCTATATATATGCACTGTTACTGTAATAATGACACTGGCAGGGAAGGGGTAAATTTTATTGGAGAGGGAGGGGTTAATGTATGCCTGGTGCTTACTGACGTGTGTGGGGGGAGGTGACTGAGTGACACAGAGACAGATCGCATGTTCAGCTATGCTGAACCCTGCAATCTGTCACTGTTTGTCACTTAGGAGATCCGCCCGCTCTGTTTACACAAGCGGGCGGATCTCCAAACTCGATTCCCCGACGATCGGGGAAGAGCGGCGGCGATCGCCACTGCTCCTCCCCTGGCCCGACTCCCGCTGTGTCTGAATACAGCGGGAGTCGGGGAATGTCTGGTGACGTAGGTCTACGTCGCCAGGCGTTATCGAGCCACTTTGCTGCATTTCAGTCCCAGTGACTGGTCGGCAAGTGGTTAATCACCAATAGATGTTAACCCCTTCCCAGCCATTAGTACAGTGACCGTGTACAGTTTTATCACTGGTCACTATATTAGTGTCATTGGTGAAGTCAGTGGCAGTTAGTTCCCCCCCCCAGCATCAGTTAGTGTCAGATTGTCCGACTTATCGCACTCCCTTTATAAGTCGCTGATCGCCGCTGTTAGTGGAATAAAAAAAAATTATTCCATAAATAAATCCCATAGTTTGTAGATGCTAAAACATTCACACAAACCAATGAATATACACTTTTGGGTATCTTCTTTTGATCACAGACATATAGCAGAATACATTTTGGCCAAAATCTATAAGGAAATTTGATTTTTACATTTTTTTTTTTTATTGGATGTTTTTTTTTTTTAGTATTTTTTTGTTTATATAATAAAAAAAAAAAAAAAAAAAAAAAACCCTGTGGTGATCAAATACCACCAAAAGAATGCTATATTTATGATATAAATTTCATTTGGGTACAGCATTGCATGACCGTGCATTTGCCAGTTAAAGTAGCACAGTGCTGAATAGCATAAAATGGCCTGGTCATGAAGGGGGGCAAACCTTCCGGAGAATCAAGTGGTTAATGCCACACCTCATACCCCCTATTTAAAAGTCTTTTTCAAGCAGTAAATCTCTCCAGTGAGATGTAATATAGCGGCTTGCCCCCGCAGTTGGGAGAAGATTCTGTAGACGACAATCTGATCTAACGCAGGATTGAATTTTAATGTGAGGTGTGGTGGGGAGACAAATCACCTTTCATGGAAACACTTTGATTAAAGCCGGCTTTGTTTTCAGGGTAAAAAGGGAATATCACTCATGGCATTCCATCCATTAGCAGACGAAGCGCGTTCCAGCAGATTAAACAGTAAAACGTACAAAATTTATACGGCTTACACTATATTACCAAAAGTATTGGGACACCTGCCTTTACACACACATCAACTTTAATGGCATCCCAGTCTTAGTCCGTAGGGTTCAATATTGAGTTGGCCCACCCTTTGCAGCTATAACAGCTTCAACTCTTCTGGGAAGGCTGTCCACAAGGTTTAGGAGTGTCTATGGGAATGTTTGACCATTCTTTTTTAGAAGCGCATTTGTGAGGTCAGACACTGACGTTGTACGAGAAGGCCTCACTCTAATTTGTCCCAAAGGCGTCCTATCCAGTTGAGGTCAGGACTCTGTGCAGGCCAGTCAAGTTCCTCCACCCCAAACTCACTCATCCATGTCTTTACGGACCTTGTTTTTTGCACTGGTCCAAATCATTTGGTGGAGGGGGGATTATGGTGTGAGGTTGTTGTTCAGGGGTTGGACTTGGCCCCTTAATTCCAGTGAGGAACTCTTAAGGCGTCAGCATACCAAGAAATTTTGGACAATTTTATGCTCCCAACTTTGTGGGAGGAGTTTGGGGATGGCACCTCCCTGTTCCAACATGACTGCACACCAGTGCACAAAGCAAGGTCCAAAGCTGACACATTAAGAGTTCCCTTCACTGGAACTAAGGTCCAAATCATTTGGTGGAGAGGGAAATATGGTGTGGGGGTTATTTTTCAGGGGTTGGTTGGCCCCTTAGTTCCAGTGAAGGGAACTCTTAAGGCGTCAACTTTGGACCGTGCTTTGTGCACTGGTGCGCAGTCATGTTGGAACAGGAAGGGGCCATCCCCAAATTCCTCCCACAAAGTAGGGAGCATGAAATTGTCCAAAATGTCTTGGTATGCTGATGCCTTAGGAGTTCCCTTCACTGGAACTAAGGGGCCAAACCCAACCCCTGAAAAATAGCCCCATACCATAATCCCCCCCCCTCTACCAAATGATTTGGACCAGTGCACAAAGCAAGGTCCATAAAGACATGGATGAGAGAGTTTGGGGTGGAGAAACTTAACTGGCCTGCACAGAGTCCTGACCTCAACCCAATAGAACACCTTTAGGATGAATTAGAGTGGAGACTGTGAGCCAGTCCTTCTTGTCCAACATCAATGCCTGACCTCACAAATGCGCTTCTAAAAGAATGGTCAAACATTCCCATAGACACACTCCTAAACCTTGTGGACAGCCTTCCCAGAAGAGTTGAAGCTGTTATAGCTGCAAAGGGTGGGCCAACTCAATATTGAACCCTACGGAGTAAGACTGGGATGCCATTAAAGTTCATGTGTGTGTAAAGGCGGGCGTCCCAATACTTTTGGTAATATAGTGTATTTAAAGTAAAACGCCAGTTTTGCTTAAAGCAGTACTCCTTGACCCTGACCCAGCCCCCCTTTACATTCTCCTACTGCTGGCTGGGAAGGTGTATTGTATATAAGGATGGTGCCATGCAATGATGACATTTCTGTTCCCGGTAGACCCGTGTCTTATTGTGTCCCGGGGTCACTGGGTGTGCGTCTTGGGGTGACACGATGCCAAGTCACAGGGGTCACAAATAAAGGACGCAGCCTTGTAATTACACAGAAAATTACAGAGGAAACTCTGAGACACATGACTTTGAGTTTGGCAAGCGGCAGCCTGAGAGCTGAAGAACATCTGTGGTGGCCATAGCTGCACGGTGCCACGTGGAGGACTCTGGCTGCCTGGGTGGCAGAGTGTACCTGTCCTGTATACCCTCATGGCCTAATGTCATGTATACCCATACAGCCTTATGTATACTCATACACCCTTATGTCCCATATACTGTACCCATACAGCCTTATGTCCTGTATACCCACACAGCCTTATGTCCTGTATACCCATACAGCCTTATGTCATGTATACCCATACAGCCTTATGTCCTGTATACCCTCATGGCCTAATGTCATGTATACCCATACAGCCTTATGTATACCCATACAGCCTTATGTATACCCATACAGCCTTATGTATACCCATACAGCCTTATGTCCTTTATACCCACACAGCCTTATGTCCTGTATACCCATACAGCCTTATGTCCCGTATACTCACTCAGCCTTATGTCCCATATACCCATACATCCTTACGTCCCGTATACCCATTCAGCCTTATGTCCCGTATACCCATACTGCCTTATGTCCCGTATACCCATACTGCCTTATGTCCTGTATACCCATACAGCCTTATGTCCTGTATACCCACACAGCCTTATGTCCTGTATACCCACACAGCCTTATGTCCTGTATACCCACACAGCCTTATGTCCTGTATACCCATACAGCCTTATGTCCCGTATACTCACTCAGCCTTATGTCCCATATACCCACACAGCCTTATGTCCCGTATACCCATACATCCTTACGTCCCGTATACCCATACAGCCTTATGTCCTGTATACCCATACAGCCTTATGTCCCATATACCCATACAGCCTTATGTCCTGTATACCCATACAGCTTTATGTCCTGTATACTCACACTGCCTTAGGTTCTTTATACCCATACAGCCTTATGTTCTTTATACCCATTCAGCCTTATGTCCCGTATACCCATACCATACTGCCTTATGTCCTGTATACCCATACAGCCTTATGTCCTGTATACCCATACAGCCTTATGTCCTGTATACCCGTACAGCCTTATGTCCTGTATACCCATACAGCCTTATGTGTACCCATACAGCCTTATGTCCCATATACCCATACAGCCTTATGTCCTGTATACTCATACAGCCTTATGTCCTGTATACCCATACAGCCTTATGTCCTGTATACCCATACAGCCTTATGTCCTGTATACCCATACAGCCTTATGTCCTGTATACTCATACAGCCTTATGTCCTGTATACCCATACAGCCTTATGTCCTGTATACCCATACAGCCTTATGTCCTGTATACCCACACAGCCTTATGCCCTGTATACCCATACGGCCTTATGTCCTGTATACCAACACAGCCTTATGTCCTGTATACCCATACAGCCTTATGTCCTGAATATCCATACAGCATTATGCCCTGTATACCCATTCAGCCTTATGTCCTGTATACCCATACGGCCTTATGTCCTGTATACCCATACTGCCTTATGTCCTGTATACCCATACAGCCTTATGTCCTGTATACCCATACTGCCTTATGTCCTGTATACCCATACAGCCTTATGTCCTGTATACCCATACTGCCTTATGTCCTGTATACCCATACGGCCTTATGGATGAAAGGTAAAAAAACCTTCTGTGTGCTGCTCCCTCTACAGCCCTTCCCTAATACTCACTTGAGCCCCCTCTCAATCCAGTGATGTGCATGGGAGTCTGTCCCTAGTCTCTCTCTCTTCATTGGCTGAGACACAGCAGCAGAAGCCATTGGCTCCCACTGCTCTCATTCACAGCCAACGAGCCAATGAGGAGAGAGCGGGAGCCAAGCTGCGGCTCTACGTGTCTTATGGATGCTCGGGAGCGAGCTCTCACCAGTGCTCCCATGGCAAGCGCCTTGCTATTGGGGACACTGGACAAGGGGGAGGAGCCCCAGCAGGGGACCCAAGAAGAAGAGGATCTGGGCTGCTCTGTGCAACAGCATTACACAGAGAAGGTGAGTATTACATGTTTGTTATTAAAAAAACAAAAAAAAAAAAACAGCCTTTAGAATCATTGTAAAGTTTTATTCATACAGATGCATGTTATCATACTGGGCCCTTCTAGCAGGGCGGAGGATGGGGTAATAAAACGGCTTTTCCCATTCTCCAGGCATAAATGAGCGTTTAACCCTTGCAGTGCAGTCACAGCCCCAATACAAGGGAGGACTTTTAGCTTTCCTGGAGTTCAGCTTTAAATCCTAGTTATTTTGCGATCCATTTCTCTTTAAGACATACGTTCCTTTTTTTCCGAGACGTTGTTGTGTTGTAATTATTTTCGGCACGGTGCGCCCGTCTGGATGAACACGGGATTGCGGTTGAGTGTGTCTGTGCTTGTTTCTGGGTGTGTTCTGGATGTCTCCGGGGCTGACGAGGGTATCCAAGCTCTCCGCAGACCTGCCTAGTAATTAGGCGCTCGTATACAGCTGTTTGTAAAGGACCAGATTACACCAGGTGTTTCCAAATACAGGGTGCGGGCGGAGTGCCCGATCAACACCGCAGAGCTTTGGGGGCACAGCTAGGGGTGCAGGAGAATTGGTCCTGGAAATGGCAATGGACTATAGCAGTGATGGCAAACTTTGGCACCCCAGATGTTTTGGAACTACAATTCCCATGATGCTTATATACTCTGCAGTGTAGTTGAGCATCATGGGAAATGTAGTTCCAAAACATCTGGGGTGCCAAGGTTCTCCATCACTGGACTATAGTGTGTGCCCTGGAAGATCCCTCTTCTGGGACAATGTTGCATTCAAGTTAACCACTTAAGCCCCGGAAGATTTTACTCCCTTCCTGACCAGGGGGTATTTTGCGATTGGGCACTGCGTGACTTTAACGGACAATTGCGCGGCCGTGCGACGCTGTACCTAAACAAATTTGACGTCCTTTTTTTCCCACAAACAGAGCTTTCTTTTGGTGGTATTTGATCACCTGTGCGATTTTTTGATCATGCGCTATAATCAAAAAAAGAGCGACAATTTTGCAAAAATAACAATATTTTTCACATTTTTTTATATGAAATTCCCAAAAATAAAAAATGTAAAAATCTAAATTTTTGGCCAATTTGTTTTCTGCTACCTATGTTTGGTAAAAAAAAATCACAATAAGCGTATTTTGATTGGTTTGCGCAAAAGTTATTGCGTTTAATGGAAAGATTTCTGTCATTTTTGGTGTTTTTTTTTTTTTAACGTGTAATGGCGGCGATCTGCGATTTTTTTTTTTGCGGGACTGCGACATTGCAGCGGACAGATCGGACCCATGACTGACATTTTTGACACTTTTGGGGGTACCAGTGACATTACTACAGTAATCAGTGCTATACATATGCACTGTTACTGCAAAAATGACACTGGCAGGGAAGGGGTTAACTTTATTGGAGGGGGAGGGGTTAAGTGTGTCCCTAGGGGCGTGCTTCTAACTGTAAATGGATGTGGCTGTGTGTGTAACAGCACAGATCAACAGTCCTACATAGCAGGACCGTTTGATCAGTGCTTTTACACAGGGAAGAATGACAGGCGGCTTTGTTTACATCAGCCGGCTGCCTTTCTCCCTTCACAGCGGACGATGGCGAGTGACCGGCGGATATCGGGTCCGCCGGTCACACGCACGGAGGTGTCCGTGAATGAGCCGAGGTGGGAGCGCGCCTCCGGCGGTGCGTGCCCACCCGCTATTGGCTCCCAGGCTAGTGACGTACCCATACGTCACTTTGCCTGGCCGGGGCTGACCGCCGCAGTATATGTACTTGCGGCGGTCGGCAACCGGTTAAAGGCTAAGTTCAATTTTGAAGCACAATTGATTTGTATCTCTGTCCGTCCAGTCTTGAGGTTTTTACACCTGTCACACAGCATAGCCAGGTGCATGACACCACTTACAGTCAGAGAATAGAGTGTTGTCCTTTCTCCACCTCCTATTGAGTGAACAATAAAAGAGCAGCGGCATACTGGTAAGACCATTCTTCTGCTCTCTCTGCTCCTCCTATCAGTATGTTCCACAGCAACATATTTGCATGCAGTACCCCTGATTTGCTCCCAGTCCTAGCTCTCAATCTGCCAGTCTGAGCTGTGCTGTACAGATTACAACAGGCTAATCCATGGCCAAATTTAGTTGCATTGAAAAAAAATGTGTTTTAGTGGTTTAATAATGATTACAGAGCTGCTTAAGTCCTGGTTCACACTACCGCGACTGGTCAGCCTGAGCTACGGGAACCGTTCTAATAGGAGCGACTCAAGTCACTCCGACTTAGAAAATAGTTCCTGTACTACTTCGGGGCGACATCGGAGCGACTTGCATTGACTTCCATTATGTGAAGTCCGTGTAAGACACGCCGAAGTCACGGGGCACGGCGACTTCACTAGTCGCCCCCCAAGTCGTGTCGCCTTGGTGTGAACCGAGACTGTGAGTCCACAGTGGGGGAAATAATGATTTGACCCCCTGCAGATTGTGTAAGTTTGCCCACTTACAAAGAAATTAAGGGTCTATAATTTTTATCATAAGTGTACTTTACATGATAGAGACAGAATATCAACCAAAAATCCAGAAACATGATACAAATGTTATAAATTGAGTTGCAGTTCAGTGAGTAAAATAAGTATTTGATCCCCTACCAACCAACAATAATTGTGGCTCCCACAGACTGTCTTCAGTAGGGGCTCATGTGGTACACAGATTAGTCCTGTCAATGTAAGAAGGTTCTCCTAACGACAACTTGTTATGTATATAAAAGACTCCTGTCCACAGAATCTCTTTCTTCCATTCATACCTCACCATCATGGGAAGACCAAAGAGCTGTCAATGGACTTCAGGGAGAAGATTGTAGACCTACACAAGGCTGGAATGGCTACAAGACCATCAGCAAGAAGCTTGGTGAGAAGGAGACAACTGTTGGAATGATTATTTGCAAATGGAAGAAATACGAAATGACCCTCAATAGTCCTCGGTCTGGAGCTCCATGCAAGATTTCATCTCATGGGGTAAGGATGACCATGAGAAAAGTGAGGGATCAGCCCAGAACTACACGGGAGGAGCTTGTGAATGATCTTAAGGCAGTTGGGACCACAGTCATCAAACAAACCAGTGGTAACACAAACCGCCGCCATGGATTGAAATCCTGCAGCACCTGCAGGGTCCCTCTCCTCAAGAAGGCACATTTACAGTCATGACAATGAACATCTAAATGATTCAGAGAAGGATTGGGAGAAAGTGCTGTGGTCAAATGAGACCAAAATTTAGCTATTTGGCATTACTCGACTCGCCGTGTTTGGAGGAGGAAAATTGCTGACTATGACCCTAAGAACACCGTCCCTACAGCCACCATCCCTACAGCCACCATCCCTACAGTCACCATCCCTACAGTCACCATCCCTACAGTCGCCATCCCTACAGTCGCCATCCCTGCAGTCACCATCCCTACAGTCACCATCCCTACAGTCAAGCAAGGAAGTGGAAACATGATGCTTTGGGGCGGTTTCTCTGCTAAAGATACAGGCCAACTTTGCCACAATGAGGGTGCCAATGGACGGGGGCCATGTATTGTAAAATCTTGGATGAGAACCTTCTTCCCTCAGCCAGAACACTGAAGATGGGTCGTGGATGGTTCTTCCAGCATGACAATGACCCAAACCACCAAGGCAACAAAGGAGTTGCTCAAGAAGAAGCACATTAGGGTCATGGAGTGGCCTAGCCAGTCTCCAGACCTTAATCCCATAGACAATTTATGGAGGGAGCTAAAATTCCGAGTTGCCAAGTGACAGCCAAGAAACCTTATGGATTTAGAGAAGATCTGTAAAGAAGAGTGGATCAAAATCGCTCATGAGATGTGTGCAAACCTGATAACCAACTACAAGAAATGACTTACCTCTGTGTTTGCCAACAAGGGGTTCTCCACCAAGTACGAAGTCATGTTTTTCTTGGGGATCAAATATTTGTTTTACTCACTGAACAGCAACTTAATTTATAACATTTGTATTGTGTGTTCTCTGTATTTTTGGTTGATATTCTGTTTTGGTATAAAATACTGAACAGATTTATAAACGCAACACTTGTATTTGCCCCCATTTTTCATGAGCTGAACTCAAAGATCTAAGAAAAACGTAATTCATCCGTAAAGAGAACATCTCTCCAAAGTGCCAGACGCCATTGAATGTGAGCACTTGCCCACTCAAGTTGGTTACGACGAGGAACTGCAGTCAGGTGAAGACCCCGATGAGGACGAGGAGCATGCAGATGAGCTTCCTTGAGACGGTTTCTGACAATTTGTGCAGAATTTTTTGGTTATGCAAAGCGATTGTTGCAGCAGCTGTCCGGGTGCCTGGTCTCAGACCATCTTGGAGGTGAAGATGCTGGATGTGGAGGTCCTGGGCTGGTCTCAGACCATCTTGGAGGTGAAGATGCTGGATGTGGAGGTCCTGGGCTGGTGTGCTTACACGTGGTCTGTGGTTGTGAGGCTGGTTGGATGTGCTGCCAAATTCTCTGAGACGCCTTTGGAGATGGCTTATGGTAGAGAAATGAACATTCAATTCACGGGCAACAGCTCTGGTGGACATTCCTGCAGCCAGCATGCCAATTGCACACTCCCTCAAAACTTGCCACATCTGTGGCATTGTGCTGTGTGATAAAACTGCACATTTTAGAGTGGCCTTTCATTGTGGGCAGACTAAGGCACCCCTGTGCAATAATCATGCTGTCCAATCAGCATCTTGATATGCCACACCTGTGAGGTGGACGGATTATCTCGGCAAAGGAGAAGTGATCACTAACACAGATTTAGACAGATTTGTGAACAATATTTGAGAGAAATTGGCCTTTTGTGTACATAGAAAAAGTCTTTGAGTTCTTTGAGTTCAGCTCATGAAAAATGGGGGCAAAAACAAAAATGTTGCGTTTTTATAATTTTGTTTAGTGTATGATAAAAATTATAGACCCTTCATTTCTTTGTAAGTGGGCAAACTTTCAAATAATAATTTTCCCCACTGTTATATATCTCCATACCACAATAAAGCCTACAATGGAGCTTCATATGTCGTTTAATTCTATTATACCTGCTTGGAGTTAGGCTAAAGCTGAACTTTGTAGAGGGTGAACTGGTAGGCGGGACTAATAGTGTACCATGCCAAATAGTGGGTGTGGCCAAATTGTGATAAAAGGGGTATAGTTGAGTTCCAGTGCAGGGGGCCACCTTCTGTTGCCCAATGGACCAGGAATGTGCTCATGTCTGGGACAGGTTAGAAAAGAGAGGTCTCCTTAATAGTGTCCAACTGTTTAACTCCTCCACTCTGTGCCTATCTGGCACTGAGACAACGCACTAAAAGGGTTAGTTCACCTTTTGCATATAACAGCCTATGCATTTAAGGGACCCTAGAAGAAAAGTTAAGTTGCATAACCGTAGGCTATGTTGGTCACACCGGAAGCCAAAAAAAAAAAATACTTATGGGACCTTCCCTTCCCCCCATCCTGTCCTGTTTCTGGGACTCTACAGTGGGTAGTTTGGGTGGATTTAGTGGTGGGGCCACCTTTCATTGTCCCATAGACCTGGGAAGTGCTCATGTCTGGGAAAGGTTAGAAAGGTGATGCATTCTTCATGGGGCTCTATCTTTAATATGGTGATGGACAGAGAGCAACTATTCCACTTCTTGCCCAACTGGTACTGAGATAACTCCAACAGTGCGTCCTATATAGTTCATGGAACCAGGGAATACCTAAAGGGTTAGTTCAACTTATGCATATAACAGCCCATTTAGTCAATAGTCCCCAGTAAAAAAGTTAGATTTCTTACTTGTACACCATGTTGGTTCCCCCTAAAGCCTAAAACACTCTTTATTGGAGCTTCCCTTACCCCTTCCTGTCATGTTTTCAGGATGCTGCATTGGGTGGTATGAGTGGGTCTATTGCTGGTGCCTCCTGCTTGGAGTTTAGCTACTGCTAAACTCCATAGGGGATAGAGTTGTAGGTGTGACTAATAATGTACCATGCCAAATGGTGGGTGTGGCCAAATTGTGCTAGAAGGGGTATCGGTGGGTTTAGTTCGGGGGCCACCTTCTGTTGTCCCATAGACTTGGAAGTGCTCATGACAGGTTGGAAAGGAGATACATTCTTTACGGTGCTTCAACTGTCTGTAATATGGTGATGGACAGAGTAACTCCTGCACTGCTTGCCCAACTGGCACTGAGATTACTCCAACAGTGTGCCCTATATGGTTCATAGAACCAGGCATATAACAGCCCATTCAGTCAAGTGGCCCAAGTAGAAAAGTTAAGTTTCATACTCGTAAGCCACGTTGGTCCAACCTGAAGCCTAACAATGCCTTATGGGAACTTCCCTTTAGCAATCCTGTCCTGTTTTCAGGGCACTGCAGTGGGTGGTCTGGTTTGGTCTAGTGCTGTGGACCACCTTCCATTGTCCTACAGACTTGGGAAGTGCTTATGACATGTTGGAAAGGAGAGACATTCCATATGGTGTTCCTATTGTCTGTAATATGGTTATGGATAGAGAGTAACTCTTTCACTTCTTGCCCAACTGGCACTGAGATAACTCCAAAAGTGCGCCCTATATGGTTCATAGAACCAGGGAACACTTAAAGGATTAGTTCACCTTTTGCATAAAACAGCCCATTCAGTCAAGAGGCCCAAGTAGAAAAGTTAAGTTGCATACCCGTAAGCCACGTTAGTCCAACCTGAAGCCTAACAACGCCTTATGGGAGCTCCTCTTCAGCGATCCTGTCCTGTTTTCATGGCACTGCAGTGGGTGGTTTGGTTGGGTCTAGTGCTGTAGACCACCTTACATTGTCCAACAGACCTGGGAAGTGCTTATGACAGGTTGGAAAGGAGAGACATTCCATATGGTGTTCCTATTGTCTGTAATATGGTTATGGATATAGAGTAACTCTTTCACTTTTTGCCCAACTGGCACTGAGATAACTCCAAAAGTGCGCCCTATATGGTTCATGGAACCAGGGAATACTTAAAGGGTTAGTTCACATTTTGCATATAACAGCCTATGCAATCAAGGGACCCCAGTATAAAAGTTAAGTTGCATACCTGTAGGTCGTGTTGATCCCACCTGAAGCCTAAAAAAGCTTTCCTTCCTCCATCCTGTCCTGTTTCTGGGACTCCATAAGGGATAGGGTGATAGGGGGGACTAATAATACCATGCCAAATGGTGGGTGTGGCCAAACTGTGCTAGAAGTGGTATAGGTAGGTTTAGTGCAGGGTCACTTTCTGTTCTTCCATAGACCTAGGAAGTGCTTATGACAGGTTGGAAAGGAGAGACATTCTTCATGGTTCTGCAACTGTTTTTAATATGGTGATGGACAAAGTAACTCCTTCACTGCTTGCCCAACTGACACCGAGAATACTCCAGCAGTGTGCCCTACATGGTTCATGGGACCAGGGAACACTTAAAGGGTTGGTTCACCTTTTGCATATAACAGCCCATTCAGTCAAGAGGCCCCACTAGAACCATAAGCCACAATGGTCCCACCTGAAGCCTAAAAAGACCTTATGGGAACTTTCCAGCGATCCTGTCCTGTTTTCAGGGAGCTGCAGTGGGTGGTTTGGGTGGTTCTAGTGCTTTGTGCTTAGACCACCTTCTGTTGTCCCATCGACCTGGAAAGTGATCATCATGACTGGTTGGAAAAAATAGACATTCTTTTTGGTGCTCCAACTGTCTGTAATATGGTGATGGATAGAGTAACTCATTCATTGCTTTCCCAACTGGCACTGAGAATTCTCCAACAGTGCACCCTATATGGTTCATGGAACACTTGAAGGGTTAGTTCACCTTTTGCATATAACACCCAATGCAGTCAAGGGGCCCCACATGCATGCATGTAGGCTATGTTGGTTTCCCTCTGAAGCCTATCAAAAAAAAACCGCCAATGGGAGTTCCACCCCCCGCCATCATGTCCTGTTTCCAAGACACTATAGCTGTTGGACAATCACCCCTCAGCATTGCTGCTACAGGGAAAGGGCACACACTACGCATGCTTGGCCCTTGAATAGGAATTATTCTTTCCCCTCTGGTGCTGAGGATCAAACCAGAGTGTGGCCCCTGAAACGCGTTGGATTGGATATCAAGTGTATTAAATTTTGAAATATAATCTTTTTCTGGGTTTCAACTTTTACGTTGTGGTGCTCCAGTCCTCTGCTCCATGTGTTTATATCCTTGGAAGTTCCTCTGTGCAGGGAAGCAGCCCACATATCACCCAGATGCCCTATTGCAATGCTCTGTCACCAGAACAAGCGCCCCCCCCCCCTTGAAAGTTTTCATCTTTTTTGGCTGTTCTGGTTACAATTTGATATTTTTGATTTCTCCTTTGCCCTTATGGGTGATAGTGGTCACCCGGACAAATAGAAGGAATCTTCCTATTAAGGGCGCAGAAAATAATTAATAGACAGAAGAAGTCTTCCCCAGTGTGTCCAAAAAAAAAAAAAAAGATACTTTAAATGTAAAAATGTCCACATTTATTTGGAACCTTTAATCATATCAGTGTCTAGAACTCGGTCATGTGACCTGGATGCTGTGATGATCTCGTAGCTCCGAGGCACCTCTTTACATTTAGCATTTTCCTCTTACTGCCAAAGCACCGCCGCTGGCACCCGTACAGCCCAAATCCAGTACACTTTGAGGGCAAATCCGAGAGATTTGCTTGGCCGAAATTCAAGAGTGTTTCGAAATCCGTGCCTTCGCTGAGGATTTCTGCAAAGATTTCAGATGTTTATTGTCCTTTCCCGTCCAGACGTTCTCACAGGGCTGTATTGGGGCTAAATTTAGAGTCATCCGCCGAGTCGGTTTTGTATTCGTTGAATAAGATTTGCACTTTCGACCTTTTTTATGTAAAAAATGAACAATGTTTTCCTGTATGGATATGCAACATTTGCATTCCCTGGTAGACTTATTGAATCTAAAAGTGACACATTGAATGATGCTTGTAACTAGGTCCGCATTTCTCAAACTTCTTTCATTTATGGCACCCTTTAAAAGTCTGCAAACCCTTAAGGCACCCCAGTCTAAAATAAGGTCCCCCTACACATCAAGGACACCCTTTAACTTCAAAGTCCACCCTTCAAATCAGAGTCCTCAACCGCCCCCCCCACACACACACACACACACATAAGAGTCCTCATCCCCCCCATCCCTTTCACATTGGGGTTTTCGGTACTCACCCCACCTTCACTTTTACTTCCTCAGCAACTACCCCCTTAATATCAAAGTCCTCAGAACTCCCCCCCCCCCATACTTTCCACCACAGAGTCCTCAGCCCCCCTTCCACATCAGTCTTTAGTTTCCCCCCCCCCCTTTCCCATCAGAGTCCTCAGTTCCCCCCTTTCATATGGGATTCAGCAGTACCCCCCCCCCCCCCCCATTCAATTCAGAGTTCTCAGTTTCCCCTCCTTACACATGAGAGTCCGTAGTCACCCCCTTTCATATCAGTGTCCCCTGTACCCCCCCCCCCCCCACACACACACATAAGACTTCCCATCCCTGTTTTCGTGCCCCCTACTTTTACTTCCTCAGCAACACCCCCTTCACATCAAAGACCGCAGAATCCCCCCCCCCCCCCTTGCTTGCCATCACAGAGTCCTCAGCCCCCTCCCTTCCCATCAGAGTCCTCAGTTTCACATCGGAGTCCGCAGTACCCTCCCCCCTTTTACATCAGAGTCCTTAGTTTCCACTCCTTCCACATCAGAATTCGCAGTCCCCCTCTCCTTTCACATTGGAGTCTTCAGTCTGCACCCCCTTCCCACTTTTACTTCCTCAGCAACCACCTTCTTCACATCAAAGTCCTCAGCCCCCCCCCTTTCCTACCAAGGTTCTCAGTTCCCTCTCTTCACATCAGAGTCCGCAGTTCCCCCTCCCCCCTCATGCATATCAGAGTGCTCTGCCCCCCCCCCAAATAAGACTCCCCATCCCTTTCACTTTGGAGTCCTTAGCCCTCACCCCCCCCCCACTTTCACTTCCTCAGCAACCACCCTATTCATGTCAAAGTCCACAGCATCCCCCTTCACATTCCACCACAGACTCCTCAGCCCCCCCTTTCACATCAGAGTCCTCAGCCCCCCCCCCCCTTTCACATCACAGTCCTCAGTTCCCTCTTTCACATCAAAGTCTTCATCCCCTCCCCCACCTCCCCTCATCCACTAGCCCTGAGACTGCTGCTGGGCACCACCATCCTGGATGTGATGTTTGAAGCCCCAGCAGACTCACTCAAGTAAAACTCTGTAGTATTCCCTTTCTTTCTCTCCCCTTGCAGCTACATAAAAGGTTATTTAGGGGGTGAGGGGAGGGGCAGAGGAGCTGGGCCAGCATTGACAGCAGATAAACACTCAAGAGGAGAGAGCTCTGATGTGTAATGAGTAAGGGAACTGTGTTAGAGAATTTAATTTCCTGCTGAAGTCAAAATTTCTAGCTAGCTCTAAGGCAAGTGAATAAAAAGCAGAAAGGAAAAAAAGCTTTATTTGTTCATTTTATTTATGTTTTATCTGTAATTGTATCTGTATTTTATTTTCTATTTAAAATACTTGATTTGTTAGTGCTTTTGTGTGTTAGTGACTTGGCCTCTTTAGGTGTTTAAAAAGGACTTTCCGTGATGTATTTAATTTTTTTTTTTATTTTAATAACTTTACAGGTTCCATCCTGGCCCGAAACGTCTCCACCCGATCATGCCCTCCGCGGACGAGCCCCGCGTCTGATGTTGAGGAAGATGAAGAGGAGTTAATAGATGGAAAGGGGTAGGTTGCTAGTATTACATGTAATTAAAGGCCCGAATCACAACAGGGAGGCAGCGCTCGTCATTGGCGTGACTTGTATTAGGGGTTTGTAAGTGTTGCGTCTTACAATACGAGACTAGACAGCTCTGAGCTATGATTACACCGTCTACCACTTTAATTACCCTTTGTGGCTTCCACTAGTTCCTTTTCATATTTCTTATATATGAACCACACCACCTCCTTGCCAAAGTTTTAGCTTTCCATCATCACTGCTATAAAAGTCTACTCTGATTGCTACAATATTTCCTGAGAAAGTTCAGCTCCTTCTTCTGCTCACACCCGAGGTTCAGACATTTCGAGGGCTAGTCCAGTAATGAGTAGTCATTGAGTCGGTACTTTAGGAACTATGTCATCACCAAGGAACAGTGGTGGCCATTTTGAACCAATGACCTCACCAAAAGGACAGTCTGGCAGCCAGAGCTGATTACCCTAGGGCAGTGGCCTCCAAACTGTGGCTCAGGGGCCCAATACGGTCCTTTGCTTACTTTTATCTGGCCCTTGGGGCATTATTCCCCCCACTGTCAGCAACAGTTCATAGTTCCTTTCACTGGCACTAACAATAGGACACTATTCCTCCCAATGATACCAACGATGGGGCAGTATTCCTCCAACTGACACCAAATAATGGGGCAGTATTACTCCCACTGACACCGATGTAGGGGCACTATTCCTCCCACTGACACCAATGATGGGGCATTATTCCTCCCACTGACACCAATGATGGGGCACTATTCCTCCCACTGACACCAATGATGGGGCACTATTCCTCCCACTGACACCGATGCTGGGGCACTATTCCTCCCACTGACATCAATGATGGGGCACTATTCCTCCCACTGACATCAATGATGGGGCACTATTCCTCCCACTGACACCAATGATGGGGCACTATTCCTCCCACTGACACCAATGATGGGGCACTATTCCTCCCACTGATACCAATGATGGGGCACTATTCCTCCCACTGACACCGATGCTGGGGCACTATTCCTCCCACTGACATCAATGATGGGGCACTATTCCTCCCACTGACATCAATGATGGGGCACTATTCCTCCCACTGACACCAATGATGGGGCACTATTCCTCCCATTGATACCAATGATGGAGCACTATTCCTCCCACTGATACCAACGATGGGGCACTATTCCTCCCACTGACACCAATGATGGGGCAGTATTACTCCCACTGACACCAATAATGGGGAGCTATTCCTCTCACTGACACCAATGGTGGGGTGCTATTTCTCCCATTGACACCAATTATGGGATACTATTCCTCCCATTAATACCAATGATGGAGCACTATTCCTCCCACTGACACCAATGATGGGGTGCTATTTCTCCCATTGACACCAATTATGGGATACTATTCCTCCCATTAATACCAATGATGGGGCACTATTCCTCCCACTGACACCAATGATGGGGCATTATTTCTCCCAATGACACCAACAATGCGGCACTATTGATACCAATAGATGGTGCACTATTACTTCCACTGACACCAACGATGGGGGACTATTCCTACCATTGATACCAATTATGGGGGCACTATTCCTGCAACTGACACCAACAATGGTGCACTATTCCTCCCACTGACACTGATGCTGGGGCACTATTCCTGTCACTAACACCAATGATGGGACACTATTCCTCCCACTGACATAAACACTGGGGCACTATTCCTCCCCCAATACCAAAAATGGGGAACTGTTTACTCCCGCTGACGCCAGGACATTTTCTACTCCCACAGGTGAAAGTCTGCCCCCCTAAAGTTTGAAGGACAGTAAACTGGCCCTTTGTTTAGAAAGTTTGGAGACCCCTTTTCTAGGGGATCAGGATTAGCTTTTTGGCATATGAAGCAACCCACTTGATTGAGGGGAGTCAAGCATTGGGAGAAGGGGTTGTATTTGGATGGCTTACATGCTAACACACAGCAAAACCCAGCATTAGGAGCTCTGGTGAATACAGGATAGTGCTTAGACCCCATACCTTGTCTCATCCACCAGGGTGACCTGCTTGTTTACTTATCCTGTTGGTCAGTGGGAGCCTCTCTACTGCTATAGCTACTACTCTCCGAGCCTGACCCCTGACCGCGACAATAGGGGAACTCCAATTTTTTAGCAAGTCTGAGGATACAGTTGTAAATTTATTTTTTTTTTCATCTCCTTGCTTAAACTTGTAAGAATATTTAATAATAAATATCTTGCGCTCGTACTTATGTCAGAATATTTATACTGCTCTCTGAATATAGCAGTGTATTTATTTATGGTTAATAAGCAAAGATCTGTGAAAAAGGAGAGTCTTCACCTATTGCCATAAATCACTGTCGTGAATTATTTTTAATTGATTAATTTCTTTTTAAAAGCATATACCAATCTTAGTGAGTACAGTCTACAGCGTGGAATATATATAAAAATATTTATTCTCAAGACATGCAAACACGATATATGATCAAACAAGAAGTGACACAAAAATAACTCTACATAAAAAATACTAACTTCAAATAATCAATGCAATGTCATGTTTAGCTCAATAATGAAAGTGAAACTGAAACAAAGTGAAACAAAACAAAGTGAAAGTGAAACCAAAGTAAAAGCAGGATTACCATTTCTTCCCAGGTATAGTATAAGCCATAAATTAATGTTCTATATAAACAGACTACAATGGTCTGCGAATCACACGGCCCAAAGTCATTCCACTGCAGAAGGAATGAGAATAAGCCATGCAAAACGGAAGACTTAAAATTGCAAATAATGCACTTAATCTGATATTAATAATAATGTATAAAAACAAAAATCAGCTTTTTAGAGAAAAATCTACCATGGCTTATACGGCTGGGATTGTAATCTCATTACCCTTTAAATATGCAATATAAAACATATAAGGAAGGAATAAACAATTGTTGAATAAAATCAAATAACATAGCAAGGCATAATTACCACACTTAAGATAGCCGCTAGCTTCAAATCGTTACCAGAGTCCTAAGATGGATGCCTTTCTTAAGATGGTGGATTCCCTTCAAGTTTCAGATGAATGATGGACCAGGAAGTATGTCTGGATGAGTCTATTGAAAAATGTAATAGCGTGTGTGGTGTAAGTGTGAGGTGTGTTGTCAGTAGTGTAATGTGTGTGTCCCTATCTCATATCTGGGTTGGTCTTTTATATGGTAAGAACAAAGAGCTATAAAAATTACCATAAGTAAAACCCAGAGGGATGAAACATTATCCCTATTGGTCGGGATATTCTATACCTAAACTGATGAGGTCAGAGACACACCCCTTTTTATAATTAACCCCATATTTGGTCTAATAAAATTAAGGATGATTTCTCTATATGTGAGATTAATCATATAACACAACATAAAACTTTCTCCAGACTCCCAGTACATACATAAATGTCCACCTGTATTTCCATTATTCATCTTGGCAAGTAATGCCATTTCAATAATTATATTATTTAACACAATATAATATTTTTATATTGGAATATCTCAAATTATCTCAAGACTGCACCTGGTATTTCGTCTCCAGAGGGCAGTATTGTACCGTTCATTAGATTTTGTATTTAATATAATTAAAACAATTTGTTATCTGATGACCTATTGACCTGTCGGCTAGTGAAAAGCAATTACTTATTTGACTTGTGACACAACTGTCAGACATCCAGACTAGGATAGGAAGATCTATAGTGTCATAAAAACTTACACCAGACCTACACAGAAACTTCTCTGAAATGAGGTAACTAGTGACGAGATACATATGTCCTTACACTTATTAGAAAAAGAATTCTAAGTAAGATTATTACTGAGAATATAAACCCAAAATGTGATATAACATTCCTAAATATATATGTATATGCCTTACATAATATAATGACATAATTATGGCTAATATCTTCTCACATATGATAATGTATCTATAAAAACTTATATGGTTCATCTTTAAATGTATGCTGAAAAACACTGAGCCATTGTCTATTGTTATATACTTATAGACAGACTGAGATATCCCCCCTTAACATAGCGTCAGACTGACTAAGTTTTATCTGATCGAGATGTCAAAAGAAATCTTATTTACGATTACATAGAAATACAAAGATCTCTTTTGAAACCATAGACCCTTTGTAAGCCTGTGAGAGACATTTTGTTTAACAAGTATATATGAACTTTGTTTCACCCTGAAAACAAGATGGACGCCAGCCTGTTCAGAATCTCTTATGCATAATACGAAATATACATGGCTTTTAAAATCATTTTTCTTTTTACCTATTATTATTTTAATAACCCCCAACAGGCCCGACAAACTGGATGGACAAGTGACTTTCTTCATCCTAATTATGTACCAGTGACTGTTGTTTACCAGACTATATCATTCTTTTTAACCACTTAAGCCCCGGAAGATTTTACCCCCTTCCTGACCAGGGCCTATTTTGCGATTCGGCACTGCGTGACTTTAACGGACAATTGCGCGGTCATGCAACGCTGTACCTAAACGAATTTGGCGTCCTTTTTTTTCCCACAAACAGAGCTTTCTTTTGGTGGTATTTGATCACCTGTGCCATTTTTTGATCATGCGCTATAAACAAGAAAAGAGCGTCAATTTTGCAAAAATAACAATATTGGCAAGTGGTTAACCCAGAAGAATCCTGAAATAATTCTCAGGTCTCAAGGAACCTCTTCTAATAATTACTATGGCTACAGATAATGGTACATTAGTGTTATGGTCAATAAGAAGAATGTTCCTTACATTTATGGTCAATGTGAAGATTTCACCTCTTACAGATTATTGGTGTTGGTGACTACTTACTGACTGAGAGTCAGAAATTGCCCATTGCTCAAGGAACCCCTCGCAACCCCTGGAGGAACGCTGGTTGAGAATGGCAGTTGTAGACAATAGAACCATATTTTCTTTCCCCCAGTGTTTAAAAAAATCATCTGCTCAGTAAATCAACTTCTGGCCTGACCTGTGCCGAGGTGCAAGGGATTCTGGAAGGGATGTAAGCCTCCATTTCCTATACAGTCAATCACCCTCATCAATAAAACATTACAGTTGTTATTTTTACATTCCACCCTCTCAAGCATTCTTTGTGCCTCTCTTCATAATGAAAGACTTCCCTGTTTTCTTTTTTTTTTTTGCTTTTTACAAGTTCAAATTCCCTCTCAGAGGCAGGGAGTGAGAATGATGTGACCTGGTCCAGCTGGCACTCGTAATGTTTCTCTGGAGACCACTGCAGACAGTCTGCTGATGTGTTGTGCTTTTCCTGATATTTAAACCGCCTGCCGCCTATTATTCGGCTATCGCTCTGCAGTTCAGCCCATTGAAAGCTGTGGTTTTCTCTTCCTGGACAGTGTTCCCTTCCATGTTTAATGGCTGCCCCATAAAAAACACAAGTCTTGGCACTTATGAAAAGAAAGCTCTTGCCTTCTAAAATTGTCTACCTTTCACTGGGTTCAGTTTCTAAAAAGCTCACCGGGGAAAAACACAATGGCAGAGGCTGCGTTTTGGAGTGCCGGCTTGTATTCTGCAACACTATGATGTAAGTCATGTTCATATTGCAAAGCATGGTCTTGTTGCAGAGCCCAGTCTTGTGGTTGCAGATCCTGATCTTAATGTTGTAGTGTCTCGTCTTGTTTTGGGCCGGATTATGTTGTTGGAGTTCCCGGTTCTGTTTTTGCAGAGTCTGGTCTTTTTTTGAGTCTTGTTGGTGTTGTTGTTGTAGTCACTGGTCTTGTTTTGGGGTCAGGTTTTGTTGTTGGGGTTCCTGGTTTTGTTTGGGAGCTGGCTTTGTTGTTTGAATTTCTGCACTTGCTTATGCAAAGCCTGGTCTTGTTTGGGGGCCTGGCTTTGTTGTTGGAGTTTCTGGCCTTTTTGTTGCAGTGCCTTGTCTTGTTTTTGGGGTTTGTATTGTTGTTGAAGGCTCTGCTCATGTTGTTGCAGTCACTGGTCTTGTTTTGGGGTCAGGTTTTGTTGTTGGGGTTCCTGGTTTTGTTGTTGGAGTTCCTGGTCTTGTTTGGGAGCTGGCTTTGTTGTTTGAATTTCTGTACTTGTATATGCAAAGCCTGGTCTTGCTTTTGGGCCTGGCATTGTTGGTAGAGTTCCTGGCCTTTTTGTTGCAGTGCCTTGTCTTGCTTTGGGGGTTTGTATTGTTGTTGAAGGTTCTGCTCTTGTTGTTGCAGTGACTGGTCTTGTTTTGGGGTCAGGTTTTCTTTTTGTATTTCCTGGTCTTGTTGTTGCAGTGCCTGGATTTGTTTTGTGGACTGGTTTTGTTTTTGGAGTTCCTGGTCTAGTTTGGGGGGCTGGCTTTGTTGTTGGAGTTTCTGGTCTTTTTTTTGCAGTTCCTGGTCTTGTTTTTTGGCCTGGCTTTGTTGGAGTTCCTGGTCTAGTTTGGGGGGCTGGCTTTGTTGTTGGAGTTTCTGGTCTTTTTTTGCCGTGCCTGGTCTTGTTTTTTTGGGCCTGGCTTTGTTGCAGTTCCTGCTCTTGTTGTTGCAGAGCCTGGTCTTGTTGTTGCAATGTGTGGTCTTTCGGTTGCAGAGCCTGGTCTTTTCTGAGGACTGGTTTTGTTGTTGACGTTCCTGGTCTTGTTGCAGTGTCTGATCTTGTTTTGGGGCCTGGTTTTGTTGTTGGGGTTCCTGGTCCTATTTTTTTTTTGCAGTTTTGTTTTGTTTTGTTTTGGGGCTTGGCTTTGTTGTTTGAGTTGCTCTGGTCTGCTCTGCCCTGGTGTTGTAGTGCCTGGTCTTGTTTTGGGGCCTGGATATGTTGCTGGGGTTCCTGGTCCTGTTTTTTGCACCCTTGTCTGGTCTTGATGTTAGACTGCCTGGTCCTATTGTCGTACTGCCTGATCTTATTGTTAGACAGCCTGGTTGTGTTGCAAGGCCTGGTTTTGTTGTTGGGGTTCCTGGCATGTTACACATCCTAATTCTGTTGCGTAGTCTGGTCCTGTTGGGCCTAGTCTTGTTCTTGGAGAGTCTTGTCTGTCCGCTCAGTTCTCATAGAGCTGCATTATATTTGAACGTCTGCGTTGCAGTACAAGCTTTCATCTACAGTGGTGGAGTTACCAGCCATACAAGACTAAAGGAGGCTTGACATTCTGTCTCCTATGAGACTGTTAGCCAGGTATTCTCCTGAGTGTTTTGGATAGAGTAGGGAAGTTTTGTTTTTTGCTGTGTCTCTCCCATTGGGAAAACTTCCTTTTACATCTGTGAACAACCAAATTTGTATAGAGAGTATAGAATATACCTCTAAAGATAGGGGGACTATAAAGGAAAGGGCTTCGTCATTGAGGTGAGAATATACACAAGGGTTTTCAATTAAAATGAAAACGTTTTATTTGTACAAACATAGTAAAAATATATATATTTTTCAAATAGATATAAAACCATACTGTAAATGCAGCTAAAAAGCAGAGCAGTTCAAATTGTAGTGCATTAACAGTGATATCCGTAGGTACACAAAGGGTCCGACGCGTTTCGCAGAACACTTTCTCTGCTTCTTCAAGGAACTTGGTTATGCATCTACATTATTGTAAATTAAAATAAAGAATAACATATTATAACTTCTAAATTGTCTCATATATGTACTTGTCATGTAGACAGCACAAAAGTGAATCTATGCTCACCAAAGTTATCTATATTGTCTTGTCTATGTCTCCAAACAGTGTGACGTAACCCCGACCATAAAGAGCCCAACTGACGTCTGGTAATAAACCAGGGTCAGGTCTGAAAGACACTGTACCGCAGTTAGAACTTGCAGAATAGGCCACAAATATATTTGGACTGCTGAAATATAGATTACTTCAAAAAGTCAGGGTAAAGCCATGCTTAGGAGGCCCACACACCACAACACAGTCACCAAATTGATCACCACCTAACAGCCCCCCCCACCTATCCCACACCCAAACACACAACGCACAACATAACACCAATTGGACCCACACCAAGGTAGGTATCCCACCACAATCGATCTCACCCCGGTTCATACCATCCTCCACACAACAAAAACACACTACCTCCCATCAACCTGCAAACAGATACAACCCCCAACATCATACACCAAGAGCAAACTACTCCAAACCCCAATGCCCCATATATACCTGGCACAGCCACAGCAACAACAAACAACCACATCCACTCCCATCATATACAGGCTTCAAACTGTCCCCCTACATACACGTGGTCAGCGACACCTCATAACCCCACCCCCAACACCTAATAACAAAAGGCCAACATCTTATGTCCCCCCCGCACATACACACCCCCGCCACAATCTCCCAAGCTCCCCTACAAACATCCTAATGGCACCACCCAACAACTAAACCAGCCAGTCAGATTGGAAATGGCCCTCCCTCCCCAAGGATGCCAAACACCCACCAGCCTTCAGCATGCCCCCAGGTAATAGCATTTCAAGCCTGGGCAGGCTAGTTTCAGGCCAGCAGCGCACATTTAAGGTGCGCACCCCAAACAGCCCCTCCTACTTGATGGTGTCACCCCTCTGTGACGGATGTCACCCGGGTGTGGTCCACATCCCTGGCACCCCCATAGCGATACCACTGAAGATATCTCAACAGAGTGAGTACAGATTTCCTCCCAGACATGTACAAGATCAGATGCTCCCATTGGGAGATCTACCCACTATTACTTTTCCAGTGTCAACTGCAGAATGTTGGATTTCCCATTGCAAGATGGGTCACCAGGACAAATAAAGAAAGGGAATCTCTGCAGAGTGGTCAGAGACAGAAATTAAAATGTGTCAGATGTTCTGACCCCTCACCACTATCTAAGTTTACAAAATAAAAAAAAACAGTTTTGGCTTTACAGTATCTCACAAAAGTGAGTACACCCCTCACATTTCTGTAAATATTTTATTCTATCTTTTCATGTGACAACACTGAAGAAATGACACTTTGCTACAATGTAAAGTAGTGAGTGTACAGCTTGTATAACAGTGTAAATTTGCTGTCCCCTCAAAATAACTCAACACACAGCCATTAATGTCTGGCAACAAAAGTGAGTACACCCCTAAGTGACAATGTCCAAATTGGGCCCAAAGTGTCAATATTTTGTGTGGCCACCATTATTTCCAGCACTGCCTTAACCCTCTTGGGCATGGAGTTCACCAGAGCTTCACAGGTTGTCACTGGAGTCCTCTTCCACTCCTCCATGATGACATCACAGAGCTGGTGGATGTTAGAGATCTTGCGCTCCTCCACCTTTCCGGTTGGGGATGCCCCACAGATGCCCAATAGAGTTTAGGTCTGGAGATATGCTCGGCCAGTCCATCACCTTTACCCTCAGCTTCTTTAGGAAGGCAGTGGTCATCATGGAGGTGTTTGGGGTCGTTATGTAGGAATACTGCCCTGTGGCCCAGTCTCCGAAGCGAGGGGATCATGCTCTGCTTCAGTATGTCACAGTACATGTTGGCATTCATGGTTCCCTCAATGAACTGTAGCTCCCCAGTGCCGGCAGCACTCATGCAGCCCCAGACCATGACACTCCCACCACCATGCTGGACTGTAGGCAAGACACACTTGTCTTTGTACTCCTCACCTGGTTGCCACCACACACGCTTGACACCATCTGAGCCAAATAAGATTATCTTGATCTCATCAGACCACAGGACATGGTTCCAGTAATCCATGTCCTTAGTGTGCTTGTCTTCAGCAAACTGTTTGCAGGCTTTCTTGTGCATCATCTTTAGAAGAGGCTTCCTTCTGGGAGGACAGCCATGCAGACCAATTTGATGCAGTGTGCGGCGTATGGTCTGAGCACTGACAGGCTGAACCCCTACCCCTTCAACCTCTGCAGCAATGCTGGCAGCACTCATACGTCTATTTCCCAAAGACAACCTCTGGATATGACGCTGAGCACGTGCACTCAACTTCTTTGGTCGACCATGGTGAGGCCTGTTCTGAGTGGAACCTGTCCTGGTAAACCACTGTATGGTCGTGGCCACCTATACATTTCCACAACACAGTGCATATTTTTAGCACAGTTCACTGGTCCCCAAAAAAGTAATTTGTCTGCCGCAATGTCACAGTCCCGCTATAAGTTGGTGATCACCGTCATTACTAATAAAAAATATATAAATAAATAAAAAAATGTCATAAAAAAATCCCAAAGTTTGTAGACACAAATCAATCAATATACACTTTTTTGTTTTAATTACCAAAAATATGTAGCAGAATACAAATTCGCCTAAATGAGGAAATTCTATTTTAGACATTTTTTTCTACTGGATATGTTTTATAGCAGAAAGTAAAAAATATCGTTTTTTTTTTTCAAAATTGTCGCTTTTTTTGTTTATAGCGCAAAAATTAAAAAACACAGAGGTAATCAAATACCGCCAAAAGAAATCTCTATTTGTGGGGAAATAAAGGACATCAATTTTAATTAGGTACAGTGTTACACGACCGCGCAATTGTCAGTTAAAATAACGCAGTGCCGTATCGCAAAAAATGGCTGGTCAATAAGGGGGGGGTAAATCTCCTGGAGCTGAAGTGGATAACTTAGAATCCTGATTTTATATTGTATCTGCTAGTCCACTCTACAACAGTTTTTATAGCGTCTGCCTTATTAATAAGCTCTCTGGTTACCTTGAGACCTGATGGCTGTGACCTTTGTCCCGGGCCCACCATTGCCCGCAGGGCCTTCCACAGCACACAGGGAATTTGATTTATGATTATGAAGCAAATGAAGTGAAAGCGTGCACAGAATATTCCACATGCCTGACCAGGTTTACTATCTGAAATCCACTTGTTGCTAAGTAAGAGAAGGTCGTCACCCCTTTAAAAACGGTTTTAGGGAGAAGGCAAGCATTTGGGGGCCGATTTTATGAGGAGGGATTGCCATCTGTTTTT